>NC_057849.1:152683716-152986746 GCF_015237465.2 Chelonia mydas | reverse complement strand
CCTCTCACCTTTAAACTCTGGGCATAAGTAGGTCTATGGGAGGCTAACCAAGTGAAAGTGAGGCCTTGTCAGCACTCAGAAATTGTCCTGATTCAGCAATCAGTGGCCAATAATAGGTAAGGCTATGATTTTGTCACAGAGGTCGCAGAAGTCACGGAATCTGTGACTTCCAGAGACCTCCATGACTTCAGCCCCAGCGTGGCAGGGCTGGAGCTGTCAGCTGGGACCCTGCAGCTCCCAGCAGCCGCAGGCAGCAGGGACTCCATCATCTCCCAGCTGCCACAGGTGGTGGGGGACGCTCTGATCTGACCGCAGCTCCTGGCCACCACAGACAGCAGGGAGACTTCAGAGCTCTGAGCCGCGGCGCTCCCAGCGGGCAGGGGGACCCCGGAGCTCTGAGCCGCCATGGGTGGTGGGAGCCCCCAGAGCTCCGAGCTCGGGCCCCCACCGCGGGTGGCATGGGGACCCGCAGCTGCCCTGTGCTGTAGGCAGCGGGGAAGCCCAGAGCTCCAGCATCAATGCATGCGGGACCCTTCTCCCTATGCATTTTGTCATGGATATTTTTAGTAAAAGTTACAGGCAGGTCACAGGCCTCCATGATTTTTTGTTTATTGCCCGTGACCTGTCCTTGACTTTTACTAAAAATATCCATGACAAAAATCTTAGCCTTAATAATAAGTGTAGTGGCCCGTGTGCTGATCCCAAGTGTAAGCAAAAGCAAGCTGGTTGTCGCTAATGGAAGCCCTGCTTGCCCTTGTCTAGATTTATAGGTCAGCGCCAGTATGGCTACACTGATTGCTGGCCAGTGACTGCTGAATCAGGGCTACCCCTGAATGTGGATAAAGCCTAAGTGAACATGAGGGAGAGTGAATTATAATGTTGCCAACCACAAGAGTCCAGAACGCATGGGTCAGGCCCACTAAAAATGTGGCTTGGCTTAATAACCATGGCATTTTAAATAATAATAAATTTGGGGGTCTTTTCATTTGCCTTCTGGTTTTGAGCCTTTCAGAGCCACATTTTCAAGCTCTTCTCTGTACTTGGAGAGCTCGAAACTTACTTTTTAATGAAAACTGGTGTTCTCACATATTCGCTTGACTCCAGGAGCTGCGTATTAAGAAAAACACCAGATATCATAAGACTAAATAAAATCTTGAGAATTTGTAACACTGACTATATCACTTCTTTATTTTAATTAACTTGGTAGGCCAAATTCAGATGAGGTCAAATCTGTTTTGCTAGATAACATTCATTCATTTCCCAACACTGGCTATATCACTTTGCATTTTTTTAACAGCAGTAAAACGCACAACATCACTCGAGCATTAATACATTTTATACAATAAATTACATGAATTCTTCAAGAGCAGATCTTACATAAACTTAGGACTTGAAAATGATTTTTTACATTTGTTTTAATGACAAATTCATCATTTTACTAGACCAGTTCTGATTCTTTTCATTTTGCTCTCAGCAAGAGGAATGAATGTTTATTATTTGCAATAAAAATAGTCCTGCTATCATAAAAAAAATAGCATTTTTACAGCCCTCTGTGTTTAGCCTGCAAAGTTCTTTGCTCAAAATATCTATAGATGATTTTCACATTTGGAAACTAGGGCATTTACTTTTTGGAGTACTATAAATACAAATCTTAACTTATAAGGAGCTGTTTTTAAAGCACTTGAAATCCCTATAATTCCTCACTTGCATACAGTAGCAGAAACAAAAAAAGCATTAGGTTGGATTAAATGCCTGTGTCCACGGGCACTTTGCTGTGAGCCTCAAAAATAAACATGGAAATGGTAACAGAAAAGTAGGAAATGATCTTGTTCCTGCTTGTCCCTCCCTTGTACCTGGAACTCCCCCTGATTTCATTCACTGTCTTCACACCAAGTGACTCCAAGACCATGTCCTATATGTGAAAAATGTCACAGCGAGGGGCATGGTAGTATTTCCTGCATACTCTAACTTTGCATCACTTATGAATACATTTGTAATGGGGGGAAAATTTTTATTACAGTGATTGCAGATAGCAACTGCTGTATTTAAGGTTGAATTCCCACTTTTTTTATAATGCCCACCGCTGCCCCGATTACCACCCTTTTCAAAGGCTCATACACCTTCTCAAACAAATCCCTTTGGGGCTGAAAATTTGCATGTTTGGTCTCACTACAAAAGTGATTTGGGGTTATTTTTGAGCAAATCTGTGTAAGCCCATATTTGAGCTATTCGGATATTAAAAAAAACCAAACCCCTTCTCCATGAGCTGTAATCAGAAATTTAGCACTCACATAATTCAGAAATGACAAGATAGAAACGTCACATTTAGCTAAGTGAGATCTCCAAAACAAACGTAGGCTCCAAAACCACAGCTGAATCTCAGGAGGTCACTTGGTCATATAGAATCTTACTGTAGGATCAGGGCCCACATTTGTATTGTTGATCTCATGGACCAAACTAAATCTGAAGAAAACCAGTTCATAAGTGTTAAAACTACTGAACCTCTAAAATTAGATCTAAAATTTCTATTGTACAATGGCACATCAAGGATGAAGTAGAGTTTGCTGAACACCAGTGCCCCTGAGATTCAAGCACTGTGGCTGAACTAAATTCCCTCTGGCACCTGCAGAAGAATGATGAGATCGAAAAGGAAGAAATGCACCAGACTAGAGAGATTTTAGCTAGGCCCAGTGGGAGTTTCACACACAGAGGGTGTGTTGGAACGGACCCATTCTGAATAATCATTCTCAGAACCTGAAGCTTACCCAAAAGATGTTGCCCAAAAGAATCAGGGACTGTCAACTAGCAACAATACAATCAAAATGGACAAAAAATGATGGTAATTAATCTTCCATTGAACTGAAATGTGCATAGAACACAGAACAGGGTGATGGAAGAAATTTTATAGTGGGGGTGCTGAAAGCCATTAAACAAAACTGTAAACCCTGTAAATGATGGAAACCACTTCAACCCAAGGGGTGCTGCTGCACACCCAGCACCCCTAGTTCCAGCACCTATGGCAGTGTGAGATACTATGTCATATAGAACCGGAGATTTTCAGGAGTAAATTTCCCAAGATGCAAGAACCTGAAGAAAAAAATTAGCTAAGGCTGGTATCAACTACTATCATGTGGGTCATAAATGGTTCCGGTAAGATTCATACCTTTCGGTTTTTGCTCTGGGTTGATGCAATGTTTCTCTAAAACATATCAGTGCTACCTGCAAAGCAGAAGATCGTTCTGTTCCTGAATGCCTAGCCAATCAGATGCAATTCCTAACCTACTGAGAGTGCAAATCTCAACATATGCATCTATAGATGAACTTTCTCTAGACCTAATTGCTGAAAGAAATAACACAATTGCGAACCATGCAAGCTCGTGGCAGCCGTATTACTCACTTGGCATGGTCTCTTCCTGTTAATTGTGGAGTAGAACATGTTCTTCTTCGGACTTTTCCTCTATCTACCCCAGTAAGAGAGCCAGACTGTGGCCATTTGTGGGGGGAAGTTGGCAGCTGTAAGTCACAGAAGCCAAGCTCTGGAATGTATTTTTCCAACAGTAACATCTGGTCCCCTGGTTAACTTCCTGATTGATCTTCTGCCTCAGACAGAGGCCAACCACAATAAATGAACAAAATATAGCGGGGAAAGGAGGGGAGGCTTGGGCATACTTTATATCTTTAAAAATAGCAGTGCAAATCCAAAGCATATTGGCAAATTTCATGTAACTTCAAAACTTAACTGGGAAATGCATCTTCCTGTTGATTATCTTGAGGATTTTTCCCTGGTGTGATCCTCTGTCAAGTTCCAATAGTGAAGCCAACAGCTGCAGCTTCACACAGTAAAACAGTTAGGCAACTTCAAAGCTCAAGTGCCAGACCCTAGCATATAGTTTTGGTTGCTGGTGCATGGCTTCTTGGCTGGCTGTCTTGTGGCATCTGTAGCGTAACTATTGGGGCATTTACAAAGTCAGTCTGCTGTTTGGTTGTATTGGCTTGTTTGCTTGTCATTTTAATTTGTTGTACCTTTGAATGTGCTCTTATATTATATGACCAAGGAAAAGATTCTGCTTAAATTACCTCTTAATGACAGTATGTCTATGAGAGGCTTTTTTTTTTTAAATAAAATGATCAAAAGAAGTTTGTGCCATAGATAACTGCATGCATGAATGAATTCCGCTCTCACTTGTATGCATGCAAGCCCAACCTACCGAGTCTCATGGTCACTCATTGGTTAGTGGCAAAGAGTCCTGTGGCACCTTATAGACTAACAGACGTATTGGAGCATAAGCTTTGGTGGGTGAATACCCACTTCGTTGGATGCATGTGCGACAGGACTCTTTGCTGCTTTTACAGATCCAGACTAACAAGGCCACCCCTCTGATACTTGACTCATTGGTTAGTGTGGATGCTAGTAGTGCATACTTATTCTTTGATAACTGTAACATTCTACACCTTGGGGGAGCGCACTGTAACCCCCATATTCCTCATTTTCATATAATCGGGATCTCACATATAAAGCATGCCTTGTAAAGTATCAGGAGAAAGGTTATGATCTGCTGAAAGTCATTTCTCTATTCATATATGTGTATCATTAATGCATATGAAGTTATGAGAATTGTGTTGCATCGCGGTCACTAAAGCATGCTATAAATTGGGGAAATCAACCAGATATTAGCTCCCTAGAGGCAACAGCAAAGAAAGTAACCAACGCCCTGGCGGGATGTCAAACAACCCATCAACAGCCATTGTCCAGCAAGGGAGCTACAATGCAATGACTTGCCTGCATGAGGCCACACCAGGGGAATTGCTCAACCTTGCTTGGAGAGACTCAGCAATGCCCTCCATACATGCCTGGACTTGTGCTCCCCAAGCACATGGACTGAGAGTATAAAACAGACAGAGTGGACACATACAGGGCCCTTCTCCTGCCCTCACCTATGCTGCAAGCAACCAAGACACTGAGAAGAAGACAGGACTCCAACATAGGAGACTGGCCCAGGTTTAAAGGACAAACCTCTATATCAAGGACTGCAATATCCAGTGGGGTGAGAAAAACTGCTTAATCTAGTTGCTGCCCAGTCTAATAGGGTTGAGAGTTTAGACTGCATGGTTATATTTTCTTTTCTTTTGGTAACCACTCTGACTTCTTGTGCTTTGACTTATAATCACTTAAAATCTATTTTTATAGTTAATAAATTTGTTTGTTTATTCTACCTGAAGTGTGAGTTTGGTTTGAAATGTGTCAGAGACTCTCCTTGGGATAACAAGCCTGGTACATATCAATTTCTTTGTTAAATTGACAAACTCATATAAGCTTGCAGAGTCCAGCGGGCATAACTGGACACTGCAAGATGGAGGTTCCTAGGGTCATGTCTGGGACCGGAGATATTAGCTAATGTCATTTGGTTGCACAATCCAAGGAGCAGCTACTTGCCAGAGGCTGTGTGTGAACAGCCCAGGAGTGGGGGTTCTCCCAGCAGAGCAGGGTAAGGCTGGCTCCCAGAGTCAAGGATTGGGATGACCTAGCAGATCACCGGTCCAGATAACACCAGAGGGGAATGTCTATCTGTAAATCTGTCGAGGTTCTTTATTGCCCCCCCACCAGAGTCAAAAAGCCTCAACAAGAGAAGGCAGGTTTGGGTGAAATCCTAGCCTCACTGATGTCAATGGTGAAACTCCTATTAATTTTACACACCCAAACTACACAAAACTATCAATTGTTGACTGTGGCAGCTAAATGCTGCCTATATGAAGAATCACTAGTTTTAATTTAAATTCTCAGTTTCTCCTTTAATTTCTTCTTCAGTCACATTCCAGGTAATGGGAAATACATCTCAGCAATAAATAAAAAACATTTTGAAAATGGAATATAGATTGCATCAGATAAAGACTCTTTGTCAAATGATAGATCTCTGTCTTCCGCCCACTCCTACCCTCCTATATGTACTTCCATCCTGGTCTATAGTGGAGGGGAACAAGATAAGGAAGGAATAAAGAAAACTGAGCACAGACATACAAAACTAGTCTCTCTGAGACTCTGCTCAAGCCAAATAAACTAAGCTGATTATCTGTGATCACAAGTAGCATAAATCAGGTATGTCTGTCTAAGGGGGAGGGAGTACATTTACAAACAGGACCCTGTCAAAAAAAGAGTTTATTGTCAGAAGAGGATGAGGGGAATTTAAGAGCTTATGAAATCATGGCCTAGCAAGGGAAAGGAGGATAGAGTGAGAATTAAAAGAATGTTTCGTTCACCAAACCCATCCCATGCACTGCACAGCAAATAGATTTTGACATTCTGACCATGTCCTCGGTGTCAGCAGGCGATTAATTCATCAATAGCATAGAGAGCAGACTTCTAAAATCAGGTGTCCACATACAGGGCTTTCTGCTGCTGGCAGCAAATGCTGGCACATTTCAGTCACTTGGTGATTCTAGTCAGGCCATCAAGGCTGGCTGGCCATGACCTTCTGAAGAGGATTTCGGGCACCTCATCTCAAGCATGAGTGATAAAGCCATCATTTCTTAGAAAGATGCCCCCTCTACAGATGTCATGCAAAGAATGTTGCTATAATGCTTTGAATTTTATTCTGTTTGTTTGATAAGTGGGCTGCAGTAACTTAGAGGCTGAATCGGTGCTGTTCCATCTTACTGTCTAGACATATTTGCAAGCACTGCTTTGCCTTGAAGAGGAAGGAGCACAGAGTGTAGGATACTGGGTTATTTTTACTTGTACTGCACTAAGAGGCTGGTCTCAGTCAGAAGGCGCTTGATACGGAGTACTAGTTCTGACAAGTAACTGGAAAAAGTGGAACCTACCCTGATTTTTTATGGGGCAGACAATACCAATACTTTCCACGTAGGCAGGAAATGACTCAGGTTTATATACAGAAATACAGTATATTTTATATACATATAGAACATTGATTTATTTAAAAAAAAAACACACACCCTAACTGTATCTCAAGTTGCAAATGCAAACATTTAATGTAAATACTAATGCAGTCTGGAAACAATAGGACCAAGCTAGCAGTTTAAAAGATGATTCCACCCCTTTAGCCCTCTCAAAAAAAAGCCTTTGTCCACATTAAGGTTTGCTGTGGTGACCTAAAGGTCAACAGACTTGGGTTCTATTGGACAATGGGAGGAGCAAATTCTAGTGTCAAGGGCCTCTCTACTGAAAGCACCCATCCACTCCTATAATAAACATTTCAGTCTATGACAGCAGCTCAAGTGCCTCAGCTGACCTCAATTACTATGGCATTTAGGGAAGAGGCAGCTTCTCAGATAGAACCTAAACCATACAGGGCTTTGTTGCTCAATTTCAATGTCTGAACTTCAATTTTAGTGCTTGAATTGCCTGGAAATGAAGAGGGAGTCAAGGTATTTTCTGGAGCACTGATGTAGGAAAATGCTAAGCAGGTGGCCCCCATATTCTGCATCTGCTGCAACTTGTGAGCAGTCCTCAGCCATAAGCGCATGTATTGTACACCACAGCATACTGTGGTGAACCAAATGAGGAGCAATAAAAGCACTGATGACCATGGCGAGTTCCATGTTTGAGAGAAATAGTCGTGTATTGCAACCACCCTGGCCACTGATGCCATCTCAAAATCAAGGAAGAATTAGTTCAAAAGTACCCAGAGATTAGCAAAGAATGGATATACTCTTTCAAGACAGAGGGGGCAGATTCCAACTGAATCATGTTCTCCAGCTGGGTCCCCTATGCAAACAGCATCACTTCAGTCTTATCTGGACGAAACCTCCACCAGCTTATCCTCTTCCAGCCCCCTACATTGGCCAGGCATTGGGAAAGTATAGGCGCCACATGGTCTAGGTGTAAGTAAAGAGCTATACAGAGATCTGTGTCATCCACATGTGGATAGCGCTGCAGCCCAAAGCACCTGGAATCTCATTCTGTGGCTACACATGGACTTTGGACAGGAGGGAGGACAGCAAATAATCCTGTGGAATCCTGCCCTTGAGTGTGCTTTGAGACTGAAGTGCACCTACCGAACACCATTCAGAGGCCTCTGAAATGTAAAACTAAACCACTCAAGAATGAATACAGCCATACCTGCCAGGGTCCTTACTCAGGTCATTAAAACCTCATGATCAGCAGTATTAAGGCTGCCAATAGATCTAACAAAATCAGCATGAATATCTTGCTCATCCTGGCCTGGTGGATAGGGTGGAAGCAGTAGATGTGACAGATGTAGATTTTAGTAAGGCTTCTGACACAGACCTATGCAACAGTCTCATAAGCAAACTAGGGAAACGTGGTCTAGATGAAATTACCATTAGGTAGGTGCACAACTGGTTGAAAACAGCGTGGTTTGCCATCGAACTGTGAGTACGTAACAAGTGGGTTTCCGCAGAGGATCAGTCCTGGATCCAATACTATTCAATATTTTCATTCATAACTTAGATAATAGAGTGAAGAGTATGCATATAAAATTTGCGACTTACACCAAGCTGGGAACATTGCAAGCACTTTATAGGACGGGATTAGAATTCAAAAGGACCTTCACAAATTGGACAATTGGTCTGAAATCAACAAGATGAAATTCAAAGAAGACAAGTGCAAAATACTACCTTTAGGAAGGAAAAAAAAATCAAATGCATAAATACAAAATGGGGAATAATTGGCTTGGTGGTAGCACTGCTGAAAAGGATCTGAGGGTTATAGTAGATCACAAAGGGCAGATATGATATCAAGAAATGGTTTGAGAAAGAGAAGAATACCTGCTCATTAGATGGAATCTGGCCTCTTGCTATCCATCAAAGCAGCACTAACCATGTCCACCAGTAACAGACCCAATACCTCTTCAACTTGATTTTGTGAGGGGCAGAGGTCTTGCTTACAATAGGTTTTCCTTCCAGACATGGATCTGCCCTAATAGAAGCAACTAATCCTGTCCAAACATGTGATCTTTTCCCCAAAAGAGTAAGAAAATGTGTAACAGTGAGAAGCACTTGACTATTTCCAGCTGATAGAATCAAGATTTATCACCATCCAAAACAGCTGTGTTGGACAAGATTTCACAGACACTGTAGTCGAGGAGAAGAAAGCTCTCTCACTTCCATGAGAAGCCATAGCGTAAGATTTTACATATTATCTAAACCCTAAAAGTTCAACTCAGAGCAGGATAACCGTCACCAAAATTCAAATCTTCACATTACATGTTTCCTTTGTTATAGGCCAACTATGTACATCACTGTCACAGTTTTACAGTAACTGCACCTCTATCTCTCTCTCCATGATCAACTCCAGGAGTTCCCAGTCAGGTCTCAGGTCTCTAGCAGACATGCCAAATCCATGAAAAAAACAAAACAAAACAGAAATTGGGCTTGTTTTTGGCTTAATTGGCTTGTGAGTTGCTTGTTGGCTAATTTTTGGCTTGTAACTTGTTGCTTCTTTTTTTCCGATCGGCTCCCAGCAAGCAGGGGCAAGAGGGGGCAAGCAGGGGCAAAGGGGAGGAGAGTCAGAGGTGCACAGCAGGCCCACCACAGTCCCAGACTGCACGCCAGGGGGATCTAGTCACATAGAGTGTTGGGGTTCTTAGGGATTGGCTTGTTTTGGCCTTGTTTTGAAATGGGATTAGCTTGATTTTTGGCGTATTGTGAAAGTTGGAGTGTTTATTTACCGCATGAAAGTTGGCAACTGTGGTCTCTAGCCATCACTCATCTCTGGGCAAGGACCCTTGTCCCACTTCCTTCTGACCAGGGCGTTTTAAGGCTTACACTGTGATATCCTCAGCAAATTAGCTAGTGTCTGTGCTTTACTTTCTCTCCAAGGGCTATGAGCAGTGTATTGCCAGCAGTTGCAAGTTACCACACAGCTCTTTCTGAGCAGGCACATTTTTTCTTAAGGTAAAAGGTTTACAGAGGAAACATATAAAAACAATCAACAGATTTAAACCCACACTAAACATACCAGGAGTCACCCAGTCATCTTATGGGGCCCAAGTCTTTCCAACCCTTCAGCAAGGGTTGGGGCTCTCTTTGGACAGAACTCCCTGTTTGTTTGCTGGATCAGAACAAAGGACCTAAGTCAATTTAAATGCAACCTTTTTATGCCAAAGCCCTTTCTTTGTCTGTTGGTGTCTGGAAAATCCAGTTTGAACCATTACATGCATGCATCCTCAGGGGGTGGTACCTCTATTGAGGTGATTACAACCTAAGTGATTCAATTTAATCACCTCCCAGTGTTTTTGGTTCCTGGAGAGCTATGGTAACCCACCCCCCATGGAGTTGCACGCACTCCCTGGCCCACAGTGATACATAAACTTAATACAATATGGTCCCCAGAGATAGTGCATGTGGTTGCAATAGCAGTCACAATCACTACACAGAGATCTAGGAAAATATTGCTCAGCTGGCTTCTAGCTCTGTCTAGTATTGAAACTAGCCCAGGCACTGGTAGAAGTACCCTAAAGAATGTGTTTCTAACTCTGTAGTCTGCTGATGAAAGCTACCAGTAACATCAGCCATGTTATGACAAAAGTGAATATTCAGACTGCTGGCTATTGGCTGGTATTTTAATTCAGTTCATTTCTTCCTAATATTACCTTTCATTTTTGATTAGTTGGAATGTGGCATTAGAAAGCAAGGTGGAGATAGCAAGAAGTGCTGTGTGATGATGGGTGGAGGGTCACTTGAAAAATATTAGAAACCAAATCAATTAGGTTTTCAGCTGAAAAACATCATGATGCATTAACACTGGTTTGGCTGGATTCCTGCAGGGTGAACAAAAACTACACAACAAGTGCATTCAAGTAACAAAGAAAGTGTACGAAAACAGCAGACTAAAATAAAATAGAAACTTAAGATTTTTGTCCACTGGCCAAATAAATAAAGAAAAATGAGACAACAAAAATCTTTCATTTTTCAGCAGCAAATGCATATCCCTCCCACCAGAGGACGGAGCTGAAGGTAGCATCGCTGTGTATGGGCTTGCTTCCAAGTGCAGTGTGAAGCGGAGCTTTGCTATAGCTGGTATAATTTTTCACTGTTGACATTAAAGTAGAATTACAGCTCTCTGACACTGGCATTAGATGGCATTAGCTAGAAAGGATTGCTAACTACAGGGAATATTTGAAATAAATGGCTGCAAAGAAAGAAAATCCTTAGGACAGAGGTATGTAGAAATGGATAATGTGAGCTTTGTTCTTTGGACGGCTGCTTTCATTGTTTAGCCTCCAAAGACTTCCTCAGAACAAGAGAAAACAAAACAAACCAGAAAGGAGGTAGAGACCCAAAGATTACAGTTAAATTATATTGAAAGGCCCTGCCCTCTACTCAAAAAGATTTCTTTATCATACTGCACCCCAAGAGTATGAATCGCTGCCTGACTTGGGAAGGCAGGAATTCAAGACTCCAGTCTCCAAGAGCTTTGACTAAATTCTTAAAGCATTGGACACCATATTAAGCAGGAGATACATTGGTCCCAATTCTCTCTTCTGGACAAGTTCTTCTTGGCAAGCAGTGGGAACCGCAAAGGTGGCATTAGGCTATCTTTTTGCCTCTCCGATCATGGGAGTGTTGGGGTATATAACTTATATACCATGGTATGTTTCAGAGTAACAGCCGTGTGAGTCTGTATTCGCAAAAAGAAAAGGAGTACTTGTGGCACCTTAGAGAGTAACCAATTTATTTGAGCATAAGCTTTCGTGAGCTACAGCTCACTTCGTAACTTAGAACAATCTCAGGGCTGCTCTAATTTATTTCTGACTGCCCATAGGTCATTTGCAGCAGCCAGAAATAACCAGACCATGGCCTTGTCCCCTAAACTGGGGACTGGGGGATAAGAACTGCTATGCAGAAACTGTACCACTCAGAGGTTCTCGGGAATTCCCAGGTGGTCAGATACGCTGATATCTTTGGCCCCTTTGCAATAGTGATTATTTCATTTTTAAAAGTATTGTTAAAAAGTACAAAAGATTTCAAGAATCCCTTAGAAATTAAGCATACCAGTAAAAATTTAAAATCCAACTATTTCAACAACTTTCTCATGCACTGAAAAATAAGGGACCTATTGAATATATATATATATATATATATATATATATATATATATATATATATATATATATATATATATATATTGCATAATTATGTGCAAGTATTGTTGCTTTGATGATGTCCAGTGACTGAGGTGACCGGAAAGTTCTGGTTATTTTTATTTACACTGGAGACCAAACACATTCACTTAATAGACACAGTTGTATCTTAAGGTTTTATACTGCTGCTCATCACCATAGTATCTGAACTCCTTGCACATACTGCAGTTTTTCCCATGAGTTTATTTTATCCTAAATATAAATATTCTGTTAGAAAAAGAAATAAATTGTATTGAAGAAACTTTAAAAAGGTACAGGATAATAAAATGCCTTCTACTTACTTTTATTTTAAGAACAAAATCTAACTCTAAAAAACACCAAACAACCCTAAAGTTGACATTGACAGTTAGAGGTTTCCAAAAATTAGAGTTGACCCACAGCTTCAAGCTTTTTGGGCCCCACATATGTTCTCTGTAGTACACTGGCATACATGGGGCAGGTCTATTGAGTAGCAAGGTATTATTTTTACACTGTCTTTTTTGGCGGGGAGGGCGTTAACTATATCTGCACCTCTAACATAATTACTTCCAGCAGTGAGAATCCCTGTTTGCCAGTGCTGTAAGCTTATTCCTCATAGTAGCACTTTTAGGAGCCTTATTTCTAGGAATGAATGCATCCACGGAGTTAGGAAGGCCATGTACCTAGCATGATTGAGCAGCATTTTCTAGCTCAGCTACCTGAATCAAATTTATACCAAATTTATATGAATTTTGGGAGCATGCGTTCCATAGATAAGTTATCATTACCTATAAATGTGTTTGATAATTTTGGGGAAATTCTTCCCCTACCTATCCTGAGCTTTTGAATACTCCTGTGACTAGAGAGAGCTACTGATTTCATGCCTGTGTCTTGCTTACAGCCAGTGCTTTGAATTACTACATCTATGCAAGTCTCTGCAACTTCTTTTAATACTCTTGTGGGGGTTTATTTAATTCAAGATGTTTATTACTCTGGGCCTCAAAAAAACTGGCCACTCCTTTTTATGGAAATTGTATTTTACAGTGAAATTGGAACATTAGGGAAACCAATGTAAAGAAGTCACTGTAAATAAAATGAAGCAAAGGTTAACTAGTAATATTTACCCAATTGCAGTAAGAAAGACTACAGGCAGCTCCACTCATCTATCAGCAGTCAAAGTTTCTCCCTCTACTCACCCTGCTGCTAATCCAAATTCATTTTCTTAAGAAGAAGCCAATTACACCTTGCTGTTGACAGTACAAATCTTGATAAAGCTTTACATTTTCACTCCAGAGGAAGGGAATTTCCTCTTACCTCTCAGGGCAGCAAGTCAGTTAAAGGTGATGGGAAATGCTTGACACCCAGCTCTGCCTACCTTTCATCTTTCCCATTCACTCCACAGATATATCTTGAGTCTGACACGGAGAAGTAATTAAAACCATGTTGATGCTATGCACAGCTGAGCAGACACGTGTAAAATCAGTACCTGGTACGAACCCAAACACATTGACTTTTATGAAACATCAGAGCAATTGTAATCTGTCTCATGGAATCCTGCAACCATATCAGCCCAAGGTCAAGAAGGTTCAGCTTTAACTAACATAAATCATCTCAATAATCAAACAGATGCCACATGATTTACACTAGTGTTTTGCTCAACACTTGGACAAAGGTTGGCCTTATACTACTGGGTAGTTAACAATTCTTCTCTGCCTCCTTAATGTTACATATTCAAACTGGTATTTTCAACCTGCTCTTTTTCCAGACTATAGTTATTCTGAAACTAAAAGCAGTGCCTTTATATATTTGCCAATTACTTTCTAAAAAATCCTTTTCTTCTCCCCTCCCACCAGCCTTCATCTGTTTTGCAGTTTTGCGGGTTTTAAGCACATCAGGGCAGGGAATATGCCTTGTATGCGTGGAAAGTGACATTGTGGGGGTGATCATAGTACAAATAAATAATGGGTAATAATGAAGCTCCTATGCCCTCCTAACTTTCACCACTGCTTACAGTGTGCTGGTGCGCTCATGCTCTTCTCTTTCCCAAGCCTCACACACAGGGTGACCAGATGTCCCAATTTTATAGGGACAGTCCCGATATTCGAGGCTTTGTCTTATATAGGCACCTATTACCCCGCTCCGATTTTTCACACTTGCTACCTGGTCACCCTACTCACACACCATAGGGAGGGAACCTAAAAACAGAGAGCTGGATTCTCCAGTCTGCTCAGTTCCCTGTGCACTGTATATGTTTTCTAGTTATTGTCCCCACTTTCCCTACTAAGGTAGAGGAAGTTCCCTGGGGGTGGGGCAGGGAAACATGAGGGGCTCGGGGTGGAGCTGAGCTCCATTTTGCCTAATCATCCTTTGCGGTCAGCTCTGCTAGCATATACCAGCAGCAGACCTTAGAGTAGACCCCCTGATTCTCTAACTTCCAACCAGGCCAAGTGAGCAGCGAGCAACAGCTAGAAAGTAGTGGAGAAATGAGGGCAGAGTTGACAAGTTTGATGGCAGTTGGGCATTCAACAGCAGTAATTTACATATGCTTCTATCTACAGTGTCTTCTCCCCAGTCACCAGCACCACTATGGAAATAGAACTTCTGCCATATGTCCTCCTTCTCTCATCCTATTCAGACAAGTTTCGGTACTTCTGAATGTAGGATAACTTAGCTGCTAAAGTTCTCCAGGCTCCCCAGTACAGTTTAACCAATTCATCATGATCTGGGCTTGTTACTTCAAGCCAGTTACCCAGTGTAACATCATAAATCTATACAGTTACACATTTTAGCTCTATAGCTTGCAGTAGCCATAATTAGAGCTCCAGAGTCTAATTCATATCATATCAGACCAGTGTAATTCCACTGAGTTACTTAATGCGAGAGGAGAATCAGGCCCACAGTATATAGGCTGAAGTCATGATTTAATCAAATTGCCCGCTCAACATGTGACAAACATCCCTTTATGCTTTATAGTGTTTCACTCGAAGTTGCCAGTTGGAATGTTTCACACAATTTAAGCCCTTATTCCATTGTAGCTCTCATATTTAAGACAATAAATGTGTCTTACAGAGCTGTGATGTATTAGGTGTGGGAAACTTTTATGTGGAGGTAACTACAATGAATGATAACTACAATGGCATAATTGCTATTGTAGTGGAAATTCAAACAACTACAGAGCTGCAAAAAGACTGACGCGGCACCAGACACATCATTTTTCTCTCTCAACAGGATGACTCCACATGGAAAACCGTCATCAAATACTGTGGGGAGCAGTAGCATGAGTTCTCAGAGTACTCTAGGTATTTATTTTCACGCTTGTATTTTTTCCTCACATCAGCAAAATCATTGTACCGTGAGTTGCGCAGCTCCATGAATCACTTTACAGGCTGTTCCACACCAGTCCTGACACTGACAAAGGTGAGAGCAACTTTCCAGCACACCAAGTAACGTTCCCGTTTCCTCCAAAGACTTCTCAGAATAACATCAGTTTGACAAGCCAGATATTGCAGGGGCTCGTGCACATACACTCTGGCTGGAGCCAATAATTCATTTATAATCAATGCTTTGGATTACAGTGTGAAATGCGGATCCCATTGAATTCCTTGGCAAAAAAGTCATCGACTTCACTAAAGTCAGCATTTGGCCATTATAGCAGCGTTTCTGTCATTCAGAAGAATTGCAAAATGGTTTACATATTTTAAATAGTTAGATAGATTTCAAGGCCAGAAGAGACTGTTGTGATCATCTAGTCTGACCTCCTGTGGAACACAGGCCATAGAACGTCCCCAAAATAATTCCTATTTGAACTACAGCATATCCTTTAGAAAAACATCTGATCTTGATGTAAAAATTGCCAGTAATGGACAATCCATTACAATCCTTGGTAAATTGTTCCAATGGTTAATTACCATAGGACACACCAATCCCAGGCAAGATAATGGAGTGGCTGATATGGGATGTGATTAATAAAGAATGGTGATATAATCAATGCCAATCAACATGGGTTTATGGAAAATAGATCCTGTCAAGCTAACATATCATCTTTTTTTTTTTTTTTAATGAGATTACAAGTTTGGTTGATAAAGACAGTTGTGCTGATACAATAGACTTAGACTTCTGGAAGCCATCTGTATTGGCACTGCATAGCATATTGATTAAAAAATTATATAAAATCAACATGGCACACATTAGATGAATTAACAGCTGGCTAAATGATAGGTCTCAAAATGTTATTGTAAACGGGGAATCATCGTCAAACAGATGACTGGGGTGGGATCCTGCACTAACCGGTTCTTTGCCCTATGTTATTTAGCAATGATCTAGAACAGTGTTTCTCAAACTGGGGTCTGCAGACCCCTGGGAGTCCTTGGGGGAACTCTAGGGGGTCCACGGGCCGCACTGATCAACTCCTCCCCCTCTATCTCCCGGACACTACTGAAGCCAAACCAGGAGGTGTTAAAAGTCCGGCAGCGCAGTGGGGCTAAGGCAGGCTCCCAGCCTGCCCTGGCTCTGCACCGCTCCCAGAAGTGGCCAGCACAACCCTGTGGCCCCTGGGAGGGAGGGGGTCTCTGCAGGCTGCCCCCACCCTGAGTGCCGACTCCACAGCTCCCAATGGGAGCTGCAGGACAGTGCCTGCGGGCAGGGGAAGCGCGCAGAGACCCCCTGGCCCCCCCACCGAGAAGCTGCTGCCAGAAAGATGTGCCGGTCGCTTTCGGGAGCTGCCTGGCCAGAGCCCACCTCCCCACCCCCTCCCATACCCCAACACCCTGCCCCAGCTCAGAGCCCGCACCCTGCACCCTAACTCCCTCCCAGAGCCCACATCCTGCACCCTCTCCCGCACCCAAACCCTCTTGCACCCCAACACCCTGCCCCAGCCTAGTGAATGTGAATGAGAGTGGGGGAGAGCACGTGATGGAGGGAGCGGGGATGGAGTGAGCAGGAGGCAGGAAGAGGTGGGGCAAGGGTGGGGCCTTGGAGGAAGGGGTAGAGTCGGGGCAGGGCCTGGGGCTGATCAGGGGGCTTAGGGGTTCCCAAAAAATTTTAAATCAAAATGGGGGACCTCGGGTTGCTAAAGTTTGATATATGGCTGACCTAGAAGAAAATATAAAGCAATCACTGATAAAGGCTGGAGATGACACCAAAATTGGGGCAGTGGAAAATAATAAAGAAGACACTAATTCAGAGTGATCTGGATCACTTGGTAAGCTGGGCACAAGCATACAATATGAGTTTTAAAATAGCTAAATGTAAATGTATATCTCTAGAACAAAGAATTCAGTCCATACTTTCATGATGGCGGACTCTGTCCTGAGAAGCAGTGACTCTGAAAAAAGATTTGGGGATGGTGGTGAATAATCTGCTGAACATGAGCTCTCAGTGCGACGCTGTGGCCAAAAGGACTAATATGATCCTGGGATGCATAAGCAGGGGAATCTTGACCAGGAGTAGGGAGGTTATTTTACCTCTGTATTTGGCACTGGTGCAACCTCTGCTGGAATACTGTGTCCAGTTCTGGTGCCCACAATTCAAGAGGGATGGTGATAATTTGGAGAGGGTTCAGAGAAAAGCCATGAAAAAGATTAAAGGATTAGAAAACCTGCCCTATAGTGATAGAGTCAGGGAGCTTAATCTATTTAGCTAAACAAAGAGAAAGTTAAAGGGTCACTTGATTACAATCTGTAAGTACCTACATGGGGAACAAATATTTAATAATGGGCTCTTCAGTATAGCAGAGAAAGGTATAACATGATCCAGTGGCTGGAAGTTGAAGCTAGACAAATTCAGACTGGAAATAAGGCCTAAGTTTTTAACAGTGAGGGTATTTAACCAATGGTACAATTTAGTAAGGGGTGGGGTGGACTCTTCCTCACTGGCAATTTTTAAATCAAGATTGGATATTTTTCTAGAAGATCTGCTCTAGGCATTATTTTGGAAAAGTTCTATGCCCAGTGGTATACAGGAGATGATCCTTCTGGCCTTGGAATCTATGAGTCAATGATTATGGGTGTACCAGTAGAGGGCAGGTTGAGATCCCTTTCAAAAAAAGTTCTATTTTTATACCATCACTCTGGGCTGTAAAAACTAGTTGCAAGCATAGTTTTATGGGCAAAATTATAGCATATCAGGTGGAGGGAATGGGGGGAAAGGACTTCAATCCTGTTTACCTGAAGGCTGTGATTACAATAGTAAACATACTTGGACATTTCATAAGAAAATGGCATATTCCCTCAGAAGTGATATCTGTGTAAATAGCTTTGTTTATATGCCAGGAATTATGGAGCCTACTGCAAAACCTGTTGAAACCAATGGAAAGATTCCCACTGACTTCAATCCGTCCTGTAATGAGAAAACTAACACCTTGAAAGTTAAAAAACCCCACAGGCCACAGAGTATAACTGAGGGCTTGTCTCCATGGCAAGTTACCACACTGGCAAGCCAGAGTGTGAGTCTATAGCACACCAGCTTGCCTCACAGTAAATGTCCTGTACAGACACTGTTACAGCACAGTGGAAATCTCTGAATGCAGCCTAGTGTGCAGTAACTCAACACATCGGTGACCCCGGAGCATTCCTGAGGCACTCTGGATGCATACACATTAGCGATTTGATAAAATGCCCCACTGTTGCGCACTACCACCAGAGCTAGCAGCAGCGGGAGAGCTAGCATAGGCCAGCTGCCAGAATTCTCCCCGCTGGGTCATCTAACCCTGCTCAGAGCAGCCCTGGATGACATGGCAGTTAGACCCCGTTAGCTGCTCTGCTGCTCTAGCAGTGGCTAATGAGGGCTGGCAGGAGCCGCGGTTTGAACATTGCAGAACGATTTGCCTGGATTTTAGGAAAGCGTAACAGCTTAGTTTATGAAATCAGAAAGGGGAAAGAGTACTGAAATGAGCGGCAATGGCTGTGGGACAGCAAGCCGAGGATAATACGCAGCAGAGTCTCTAAGGTAACGCGTCAGAGTGGATAAAGGTAAAGTAGGATCAATATCAGGAAAAATGTCTTTACCTTGTATACTATTGACTTTAAGGGGAGAATAATGTAACACAGGCAGACAAGGAAAAGAAGTGAGCTGTAGCCCACAAAAGCTTATGCTCAAATGAAGTTGTTAGTCTCTAAGGTGCCACAAGTCCTCCTTTTCTTTTTGCGAATACAGACTAACACGGCTGCTACTCTGAAAAGGAAAAGACCATAGACCATCTCGGATAATGCTTACCACAGGCTCAATTTAACTACTGCCAAACTGCTCTTGGGGTAGATTATTACAGTTACAGGGCCAGAGTGATTTCAGTTACACTAGGGTCAGTCTGAAGAACTTCACAGAAGGAAAGGAAAGTAGTCCAGATCGACACCAATGTAAGTTAGTTCAGAAAGGAAATTGGACCTTATTTCAAAACTAAAATGCACAGCTTCAATAGGAAAATGCCACTTAGAAATAGGCGTTACAAGAACACCATATTAGAGCAAGGACTTTTTCATATTTGAAAATGTATAGTTAGACAGTAATCTAAAGTTATTCCAAGTATGGGGTGGAGGGGGGGTGATTCATTGTAAACTGAGGTTATCTAGATTTTGTCTATATATAACTGAAAAGGGATTTTTTTTAAGTATTAGAAATTATTAGAATTCTAATCTCCATTTGTTGCCAAATTCAATTCAATCCCTTTCTTCCTCCAAATGCTCCCATTGAACTAAACAGTAAACAAGAAATGTATCTTTCTGAATGTCCTTATTTAATCACAGTCGGACGTTACCCTTGCACCACAAAGAGAGTACATGCTGCCTGTGCAAAGCCAGCTCCAGTAGTCAAAATCTACTTAAAATAAAATAGAAGGGGCTAATAATGCAGCCAGACTTGTTATCCACATTTGTAAAAATTCCCCATTAGATTAAGATGTGGCCCTTACAGGTACTGAAGGATGTAGGCTGCTTTCCATTGGTCCAATCCTAGATCTGCTCTCCTGATTCAGACATTCTCCACAGATCTGCAGGGTTGGGCCTCACACTTATACAGCTATTATCTGCAGGCTCAGAGGTACTGTGAATAAATTGAATTACCAGAGAATAATTTTTGTAACTGTGATCTGCCTTGAATAATCAGAGCATCTGGTATAAACATATTTAATTATCTAAGTAATTAATTTACTGTTCATTTGCTTCACTGCATAATTAACTATTTAACTCAATGTCATGCTGATTTGCTGACTAATTAATTACCCCTTGCTTAATCCACTGATCAGTTGCTCATGCTTCACCTTCTTGTCTAGCTTTCACGCTTATTCTCTACTCCCTTGTCCATACCCTCTTCTCCTTGCTACTTCTTCCTTTCCCCATTCCTTCTCTCCTCCCTCTGACTCCTCTTGCCCCCCCCCCTTTCATCCTCTCTGCCACATCTTCCACCCTATCTATCCACACCCTTGGGGTCATAAGCAGCCAAACATAAATTAGAGCAGCCCAACTCACCCCTGAAAATAGAGAGCACAAAAGTGGCATAAAGACCTCGTAGCAAGTGGAGCTAGGCTGTAACAAAGAAGTGAGGCCCTAGTCTCAAAGGCAGGGGTTTCTTTAAGAGGTATTCAGCACATGGAGACTATTAGCAGAGCTACAAATGGTTCCTCTGTTTAACAACCAACCATAGCTGGATTGGTTGGGGTGAGAAGATGATTTTGAGTGATATCTGGCTGGTAACTTGGAATGACAACATAATCAGAAAGAATTTTAATGGACGTCAGGAAAGGTTACGTCATACAGAACCTGGAACAGTTTATAGGAGAGACTTCGCTAGCCTGGTGAAGGTCTGAATCTGCTGTAAATGCTTTGTTGAGTTCTGCAAGTTGTAGGTTGCTAAAAACAATAATAGAAACGATGTGCACAATGTGACTAAAAGTTGTCTATATCCTGCATGTATCCAATCCATTCTATCCCATGAAATAAACAACCCATGCCTTGAGTCCAGATCCTTCCCTCCACTCAGAACCAGTATACTCCATGCCCTATCAAGGGTCATTTATTTTCTCCCAAAAGTCTTTAAAGCAATCTGACTTGCAATAGGCATTTTAAAGGTATTTTTCTCAATTCACAGAATATGTTGCAGTACATTTCTGCTGCGAGGTTCGGGAGTATAGGGGTGGCTTTGAATTCATAGTTACCTAGTGCTGGATCTTCATTATCCAAAATATGACCGGTGCCTTTTATTTAAGTGAAAGCATGTTTGAATCTCATTCCATTCTGTTTTCTTCTGCTTTAGGTTTCTCTTCTGAATTCTCTCCAGAATCCAGTGCTTCCGCTGCTATTCACCATATCACAGTTTTCTAATTGCTCCTATATTTGGGCAGGTCACATGGCAAGTTTCTAAATTGTGATTGCACTTTAGGCAGCTGTTAGTATTGCCCAAAAGAGGCTAATAAAACTCTCTAAACTGTGCGGGAGGGGCAAAATTGGCTCTAAAGCCTTTGGGTTCATCAGAAGCTATTTTTTATCGATGTGTATGTGTGTGTTTAAACTGGAATATTTTTACTATAATCCTCCCTTTTTAGAACTCCACAGGGATGTTTCCTAATCTGGGATGCAGGGAAGTGCTATTCAATTTCACTATAGCATATTTTTAATAGAAAGAAAATTTATGGTTTATTCCATTGACCAATGAACTTGGGCTCAAACATTACATAGCAGGTGCCTGAATTAATAGTTTTAGTTAAGATCGCATAAGAGCTTCAATTTCTGCACATTTAATTTAGACCTCAGTTCAGTAAGGTTCTTAAGCATGTGAGAAGTCCCACTGAGAGATATATAATTATATAATAAATATCTATCTTGTTGAATGTGGGTCTACAACAGGAGTGGGTGGGTGAGGTTCTGTGGCCTGGGATGTGCAGGAGGTCAGACTAGATGATCATGATGGTCCCTTCCGGTCTTATAAGTCTGTGAATTGAGACTTTAGGCCCAGGGTGGTACTAAAAGCCTGCATTCAATACCCTTGGTCACAGCAACAATTGTGACAGGACTGTAGCCTATGATACTGATACATGACGGCTGCATCCTTGGAACCAAATGAACCTAATTAAAATAATTGTACTCAAAATTGAAGCAAACCAATGGGTCAGACTGGAATTCATCTGGCTTTGATAAGCCCTATCAACTGTTGGCAAGCAAAAAGAAAAAGAAAAATCAGACTTATTTACTGCCCTGATCATATTCCATGATTCTGAATAATTCAAATTCAGTCCTATATGCCCCACCTAATATTTCATCATGCTTTAAAAAAATCTTTCTGAATAAGACTAATTTACTTCTCTAATTATGTCTCACCTAATGGTGTGTCTTGGGAGAGGGCCATTATTTTTTCTGGTATTTACTGCATATCACTGTGTCATTCCCTGGGTAACATCGACATCAGCCTGGCATTCAAAGCAATGTAAGATGCCTTCCTGCCTGACTAATATCACATGCAATGCTATATGCGTGAAACATTTCATATATCTCTATGCTACCCTCTGATAAGAAAGGAATGGAGCTCTCATTCAAAGAAGAAATGTCCAGTGCTCTCAAAGCCCACTGCAGCTGCAAAACCACCTCCATATGAAATCCCACTCACATGCTGCCTGAATAATTCTTTTTCGATATGCTTGTACAGTTGGAAAGGTAGAAGTCTGCAAAATCCCTGGGGTCAAGGAGGAGAGAGGGGATTACATTATAGGTTTTCAAACTTTGCACTATGGGCTCCTTGGCTCATTCTAGCAGTGGAGATAAATATACTCTTTTTTAATTGCTTGTTGTCATTTCTTTACATTCACGCAAGCTGGTTCTTAGACAGAGGAAATACCCCAGGCCTACTAGCAATCATACTGAAATACGGTCTATTTTGTGCCAGTATAGGGAAGGCAATAAACTCCCAAAAGCTTTTAGCATGGGCTGTTTTGCTTTGGATTTTGGCAAAGTATGAGCATCTCTTTTGATTGGAGGGTAGGATAGGGGATTATGGTGGAGGGGTTTTTCCCAACCAAAAAACACATTAAAGAGAAGGAATAAAACATATTTTTTCTTCCACAATTGCCTTTTGCAGCCTAAATAGTCTATTTTTATGTTTTAACAATGATAATAGGAGAGGATTTAGGGTCTCATGCTCTTCATCTGACTCCCCAGAGACTGACAATAAAGACAAGGAAATCAAAATTCACCTATTCTCATGACTGCTGAAAAGCTTCTGTTTGCCAAACTATAATCCACAGGTATAATGCAATTTAAATACATTACACAATGGAGCTACATTCTCCCTTATAGGGCAACCTTCAGTCACATATGTTAAGGCAAAAACAAGACTGGAGGTGTTGGGGAAAATGAAGAAACATAGGTATACAATAACACTGACGTTAGGTTATGCCAAACTGCAGGTTATAGGAGTGACTTAACACAACCCTGGAAAGGGTGTATCATTAGTCATACTCAGGGTCTGACTCTAAGCACAGGTCTCACAGAGCTAGGAATAACATTTTTAGAGAATTAGCTGAAGTGTGCCAAATAGCTGAGATCTTACTGTGTTTCTAGGACTGCTTCATCAGTGACACAACCAAGAGAAAGGGTAAGGAAAGAAGTGCTCATTCTTGTCACTCTAACTATGGGGGTTTGGGGGAGGAGAGCAGTTGCCAGGTAGGGGTGTCTGGGTTTGGAGGGAAAGCAGGGCAGGTACCAAGGGGTGGCTGAGATTTGCAGGGAAGAAGCACAGTGTGTGATCAGAGTGATGGGTGGGAGGGGAAAGAGTGAGTCACAGGCAGTGCGTATGTGAGAGGTGGACACACACACTGAGGTGTGTTTAGAGATCTGTATGTGGGCCTTGGAGGGGGAAATGAGTAGGAAGACCAGCGACATAAGACCCTCATCCTCTGGGAGGGTGGCAGAAAGCTCCTCATAAATATGTTTCCTTTCATCTGGAAGCTGTTGTGCCAGCTGATTCCCTTTTTGGGTGTTGGGTCTCTGGCCCCGCCACTCTCAGATCAATACAACATAGGGCAGGGGAGGGGAGGGGCAGGAAATAACAAGGAGACAGGAACAAGCGTGGATCTGATGTCTGACTAAGCAGCTTTGAGCGAGGACCTGACAGTGCAGCCGCAAGACAGACACAGGCCTTTGCAAACCAACTCTGTCTTCATTTTAGCTTTTGAAATCTACTGGGGAGAGATGGTCAGAAAATCGATATTTTTCCCTGTGGAAAATTTTTGACGTCTCATTAAAAAAAAAAAAGGCTGAAAATATTTTTTTTTTTTTTCCTAAACAAAACCTTAGAATTTCCATAGAAAACAGAAACTTGTCATGATAAATTTCATTTGGTTGAAAACACAGTGTTTTGATGGAAAATTTTTGACCAGCCTACTACTGAGATGACTGCTCACTCACACAATGGCTGATGCCATACCTCGCCCCCGCCCCCTTCTCTTTGTGATGGGTTTCTTCCCCACCCCACTCCTTTGCCAAGCCTTTTAATAACTGAACTGGTCACATCTCATTTCTATTTGGCTCCCCTCTGCTCTTGTTACCTCACCCCATTTACCAGAATATCCAAAGGCAGGCAAAGAGTTTCCTGACCTTGTCTAAAGAAAATGGCAATTGGTCCTGAGCCATGGACCTCTCTCACCTCTGGCTCCCCGCAACCCCTGCTGATACTTGGACAGAGGAGCAGCAGAGGTAAATCTTTCAAGCTGTGAGGAATTCACTGTTTGCTTAACCGGCCAGACCATGTTGGATTTGGACCATGTTGTCCACTTTTGTGGGGGCAGATGTGTGTGGGGAGAGGACAAAGACAGTGAATTTTCTAACTGTTGTTCTTTGGGGAAATTTAGGTAACTTTGTTTCTCCACCCTATGAGTTAGACCCTCGTTCCACTTAGCTAGAAAATTCAAGCAGGGAAGCATTGGGTCCATAGCTAGTTGAGATTGTTAACAAATGACTTCAGGATAGAGAATGGTTTCAGAGTAACAGCCGTGTTAGTCTGTATTCGCAAAAAGAAAAGGAGGACTTGTGGCACCTTAGAGACTAACCAATTTATTTGAGCATAAGCTTTCGTGAGCTACAGCTCACTTCATCGGATGCATTACTTTCCACAGAATGCATCCGATGAAGTGAGCTGTAGCTCACGAAAGCTTATGCTCAAATAAATTGGTTAGTCTCTAAGGTGCCACAAGTCCTCCTTTTCTTTTTGAGGATAGAGAATGTCATTGTGTCTTCTAAAAGTAGGGCGAGGCCTCTACTGCAGAAATCTTCTAAGGCCAATGGTCACACTGTTTCTAGCTTTCCCTTTTTGGGGAAGATTGAGAATGTGGTAGAGGTGTAGATTTGGAGACATCTGGAATATTTGGACTTCCTCAGTGCCTTTTCGCCAGGATTTCTACCTGGGTATGGCACAGATCCTACACTCACGTTAAGTGGCTGATGATCTGCCCCAGCAACACACAATGGCCAGGTTTCAGAGTAGCAGCCGTGTTAGTCTGTATCCGCAAAAAGAAAAGGAGGACTTGTGGCACCTTAGAGACTAACAAATTTATTAGAGCATAATCTTTCGTGAGCTACAGCTCACTTCATCAGATGCCTACGGTGGAAAATATAGTGGGGAGATTTTATATATACAGAGAACATGAAACAATGGGTGTTACCATCCACTCCCAGTCTTTATTCAAGCCTAAGTTAATTGTATCCAGTTTGCAAATTAATTCCAATTCAGCAGTCTCTCGTTGGAGTCTGTTTCTGAAGTTTTTTTGTTGAAGAATTGCCACTTTTAAGTCTGTAATCGAGTGACCAAAGAGATTGAAGTGTTCTCCGACTGCTTTTTGAATGTAATAATTCTTGACGTCTGATTTGTGTCCATTTATTCTTTTACATAGAGACTGTCCAGTTTGGCCAATGTACATGGCAGAGGGGCATTGCTGGCACATATCACATTGGTAGGTGAACGCAGGTGAATGAGCCTTTGGTCACTCTATTACAGACCTAAAAGTGGCAATTTTTCAACAAAAAAACTTCAAAAACAGACTCCAAGGAGAGACTGCTGAATTGTTCATCTCCCCTGAGGGGTTCACCCCCTGTGGGTGAACGCAAGCTATCTTAATCTGGATAAGAGAGGTGCTGCTAATGATTTGAGGGGAAGAATCTTGATAGTATGGGGGGGCAGGAGAAAGTTTAGCCCTTTGGTTAGGGAGTGTGCCCCATCTTGGGGCAGGAGGGGTGAGGGGGCGGGCACTTTTGGATACTTAGCTGGCCCTGAAGTTTTGGGTGATGTCAGTGCCCTAAAAGCACCTTTTCCCCATCTGCATTTGCTTAAACATTTTTCAACCTTCCCTCTATGATTACAGTGGCACAGTTCTGGATCAATGGCTTTATGGTTTGTGAATTAGATTATTACCAGGCACTCCACTTGGGGCTGCATTTTAAACTACATCAGAATACTACTGCTTCCTTTAGGTGGGGTTTACCAGAGGGAACATCAAACTTTGATAACTGCACTGACTTCTTATTCACTTCTAGAGTAAAATTCAAAGCGCAGTGGGGGAAATCCTGGTTCTACTGACATCACTGGGAGTTTTGCCATTGACTTCAGTAGGGTTAGGACTTTACCCAAAGTGCTGGCTTCGGTTTAGACCACAGGCTGTTTGGGGCAGAGATTGTCTGCGTCTCTGTTTGTACGATGCCTAGCACAATCAGGCCCATTTCTTGAGTAAACATGAGTAATAATAAATTTGCATTTCTCCCTAAAATGGATATCTGCATTTTTGTATTGTCATTTTACAAGTGAAAAAACTGAGAACAAAGAGGTTAAGTGACTCATCCCGACAACACAGAGAGTCATTGTCAGAACCACAAGTAGTGCTCAGAGCTTCTCTCCCTCCTTTTTCATTGCTCCAGACCACATGGACCTGACAAACAGTGCATATTCTGCTCTGAAATTGCTGGATAGCAAAAACAGGCAAATATGAAGGCTGAAGGCTTTGAACATGAGATCTGAGGACTGATTAGTAAACAGATGAGCATTTGCTATTGATTGTTGCCCCTTTTCTTTATGATTTATGGGAAGTTTGAGATCCAAAATTTGAGAAAGGTGCTTTATTTATACTCGGAGATAGACTGTAACTGCTACCATGTTCAACCTGATTTGTTTTCTTCTATTCTTATCTTTGAGGTTTTTTCCAACTTTCATAACACAGAATAGGATACGGATAGGATTACCAGCACATGAGATTAGTCTAAAAATAGATGTAATGTTATAATCAAATAGGGATAAGTATGCCTTGCCAAGGGAAAGGAAAGCTGTGACATGCAATGCAATGTATAAGTTTTCTTCATGATCCTCCAATAAGAGAGGATAGACATGGGCTGCCAGATATGAGGTTCTGACTGTTATAAATGTAGGTGTGGGCTCCATAGCTGTGTACCTAAGGGTTTTCTAAGCACCCCTCACCATGGTATCTGAACACCTATTATTGCTCTTTCAGCATTTTAGACCGTATCCTTGCCTCAGGGCAAATTAGTTTGAATTACATAAAATCTCACTGGAACCTTTGTGCCCAAAGTGTGAAATGAACTGGAATCTTATTAGAATTTTGAAAAATGTCTTCTACTGTTTCTTTTTCATCTTTCAGCACCTGTACTTCCTGGTTTCATGCAGGATTGATATTTACAGGAAAGGCTCTTTTGTATTGTTTCTAACCAGGCTTGAGTCAGCAGGAAACTGAGAGCATGCACCACAACCTCATGGGTAGACAGAGACTCAGGGGCTCCTGAGAGATTTCTGTCTGGTCACAGTTTCATGCATCCTGTCTTTTACCCACAACACAGAGCCCCAGTGTCTAGAAGCTGCCCAACATCTGTGCCCATAAGACTTAAAAATGCTGTTCTTGATTTGCCACTGAACGGTCAACGTTCTTTGTTAGGAATTCCCCCTTTGCACAAAGAGAATCCATTCAGTGGGGCATTGGAGAAAGCTGTTTGTGTAGGTAGTTCTAGTACCTGTCTGTTTGCATTGCATTTATTTATCCAGACTTTTCCTATAATTTTTTGTTTCCAGTTTTCCTAGCCCATTATCACTGCAGTTTAAATAAAGACCCTGTAGGAAGACTACCCATCATCTGGCCTTTCACTGCCCAGTTTGTGTGCTTATTGACTCCTCGACCGTGAGTTTCCCTGTAAAGTTTCCTAAAGGAGGGGAGGGTCTAAAATCTGGTACTAGATATCCCCATAAACCACCTGCCCTGATGAAAGCCTGAAGCCTGCTGTCTACCCAGAGTCAAGTGGGTAGATGCCATGCAAGAGAGGCAATTACTATATGGTAAAATACTCAAAACATTTAAAATAATTAACCCCAGTCTTTATTACAGGAATAATTATTCTGCAGATAGGATAGACTAGGAACACAACCCCTCCCCCTCCACACTCACAACAAGATTAAGATGATAGGACAATTCGATCTGATTGGAATTGTGCTAATGCCAGACTCTTTCCTCCCACAGGGTTATCATCTCCCTTCCTTGCACAAAACTTGAGTCAACTGGTTTTGTGCAAGGAACTAAACCGGGGATGGAGAGTTGGATCTACTTGTAGCCCACAGACAGGCCCGCCAAAGCCACTGTTCCAGTCTAAGGGGTAAGACAACAGGGCCCTGACTCGTGTTTGGATTCCCTATGCACTACTGCAATACAAATAACAATGGTTTCAGCTGCTCCACATCCCTGCATGGGGTTGCCAACCACTGGATTTGCTAAAGTGTACAGGCATGGGTGGCAGGTATCATAGGCTGGGGGAAGCTGTGCCTCCCCAAACAGCCAGGCATGGCCCTGCCCACACTCCTCCCGCAGCTCCCCCCCCCTCACCTCCCACTTCCACGGCCACTCCCATCTCCCTGTGGGATGGCCCTGGCTCGGGCTATGCCACCTGCCTGCCCGGCGCTCTAGGACTGGGGGAGCTGGGTCCGTGGTGTCTGCCCTCCCAGCACTTCGGGGCTCCAGCAACACCACCTGCTCAGGGGCTGGGGGGGAGGCTTGGGGTGCTCCAGGGCTCGGGGGGGGCTAGCCTGGGGTGGAGGCTGGCAGCTGCAGTGGGGGAGAGATAATAGCAACCCCTTATGTTTGGGATTGGGCAGGCCTTGCTTGCAGGGTGAATGAATGGATGAGAAAGGCAGCCTTATAATCAACATTTAAAAAAGCTACAGCTTCGGATTTTCCTGCATCAATTGCCAGTTTAATTCTTTCAGTGGCCCAGCTTGCTCCCTCCTGTATGTTCTGCTGTCTTGTATATAACCACTGACAATTTATGGTTTTATTGGCTTTTCCAAAAACACATGGAGTTATCCCCCATAACCTCACTCCTCTTAAAATTTAATAGAGCATCTACTAAGGGGTTAACTTTTCATTCTGATATGTTGTATTTTCCCGTACAGTGAATATTTCCTTTGACCAACAGGTATGTTTTGTTAGAAAAACCCCTCTGGGAAAATATGAAGAGCTTTAAGAAATGTTGTCCCTCCCCCGCCAAAAAAAAAAGATTCCTTCAGAACACTTGACAACCATCCACTGGTATTAAAAGGCCTGGGCTACGCTATAAAGTCAGGTCAATGTAAGTCACCTTGCGTTGACCTAGCTGTGCATGTGTCTACAGGTAAGTTTGACTCCCGCGGATGTAAGTGGCCCAATACAGCGACGCAGTAACACCCCCTCCCCGAACACCGTTCAGGCATGGTCAATGTACTGAGGTACCTATGTCAACCCTAACCGTCTTCCTGCAGCTGTCCCACAATGCCTGCCACTGACCAGTCTGGTCGCTACTGTGAACTCTACTGCCCAGAGAGTCATAGAGACTAGGAGCCCCGCCCCCTTTTAAAACCCGGTGAATTTTTGAAATGATTTTTTCCTGATTGCCCAGCTTGTCAAGCACACCTAGCAGCTCTCCATAGTTATGTGCACCTGCCCTGCTGACTGTGCCAGCTACACATTCCAGACATGCTCTGGCCTAGGGTACACAGGAGATATTGGATCTCCTAGGCCCATGGAGACAAGAGGCACAGCTACAGACCCGTTGTAGAAACACAGACATCTACGAGCAGATTGCACGGGGTATGCAAGAGAAGGGTTACAATTGGGATCGTCAGCAGGGCCATGTGGAAAGGACGGGATTGCGCCAGGCATATCAGGAGGCCAACAGTCAATTTGGTGCCAAGTCACGGACCTGCCACTTTTACAAAGAGCTGCATGCCATACATGGTGGAGACCCCACCACCACCGTAGATACCTCCAAGGAGCTTTGGGATGCCAGCGGCAGCTGTGCTGTCTGTGCCTTTGTTACCTACCAAGAGTGAAAGACCAGCTAAAATCACCACTGCGTGTGGAAAATGGCATCAGTATTCAGTGCTCTTGCCCTATGCTCGTACAACCAAACAATTCCCTCCTCGTTTCCCTCACCCCTGCTGGGCCTTATGCAACATGGCCAATGCTGTGAGTGGTTCTTCTCAGAAGCACGAGGGTCATTAAGCATGTCTTGTATTAAACTTTAGGGGAGCAAAAGAAGCAAGTTCTGAACCTTACCTTTTGCTTTCCATTGTTTCTATACTGACAGTGGTACAGCTGGTGGTTTTATCTGCAGCTGCTGCTGTTGTGGCCATAAGCAGCTGCCCCTCCACTCCCACAGAACTCATGAACCAGATAAGAAGGAAAAAGAAGAGAACTTGATCTCGCTGAACATGTCATCCCCTGCAAACCATTGTTGCATCAGATCGTGAACGGAGGGCTTGGAGAGTGACTATTTCAGATGGTATGGAGAAGGACGGAGTGGACAGAAGAAAGGCGCAGGAAAAGGAGAGGGAGATGCATCAGGACATAATGGGGCTTTTCTGGCAGCAAACACACATGCTGCAGACTCTTGTGGACATACAGGTTCAACAATCATAGGCTCGCCTCCCTTTGCAGTCCATGGAGAACTCAATTTTAGCACCTCCCTTCAAACCCCCCCCTCAACATTCCACACCCCTACCCTTACCTCTCCATACCAGGGGACAGTCAGGAGAGCCACAGCTTCACACTGACCTGAGAGCACCACGATTTCTGTATGTGTAGCCAAAATGGACATGAATGTTTGTTCCCCTTATTTAGTTCTGTTCCCTATATTTATTAAGATTTTATGTATTTACTTTTAAATATACAGATATTCTGCACCAGTTTTGTTACTCTAATAAAATTCTATTGTGGGGGAAATAATTCATCTTTAGTAGTTCAGAACATGTGTTACAGAATGCTTCGCAGTAGTGAAAGCCCCCATTTACTTGTCATTGTACACTGTGACAATTCATAGGATCAGTGACAAACACAGTCAGAAATGTATAGCAGACACCACACAATTCCTAAGAGGCCCCAAAACTGCAGGGCCAGGTAGAGCACAGTCCACCACAACGCATGACTGTGGCTCACTGTTCAAGAACTCTTTCAAGACCTCCTTCAGTCATATAGCTCTGCCTTGAGATCTTCTAATAGCCCTTGTCTGGCTGTTCAAACTCAGTGGACAGCCACTCCATCTTCACAGCAACTTTCCCCTCTTTGTCTCACAGGTATTACGCAGGACACAGCTAGCAGCTATAACCATTGGGATATTTTCTCACAGAGATCCGATCTTGTAGGTGAACAATGCCAACGTCCCTTCAATATACCGAAAGCACGTTCAGCTGACATTCTGCACCTGCTGCGATGGTAGCTGAATCTTTTCTTGGTGCAGTCAAGGTGGCCAGTGTACAGCTTGCTGAGGCAGAGGAACAAGGGGTAGGCTAGGTCCCTTGGGACCACTGTTGGCATTTCAACATCGCCAATGGTAATCCACCAGTCAGGGAAGAAAGTCCCTGATTGCATCTTTCTGAATAGTCCAGTGTTCTTAAAGATGTGAGCGTCTTGCACCTTCCCTGACCAGCCACACTGATGTTGGTGAAGCATCCCCCGTGACTCACCAGCGCTTGCATAACCATAGAAAAGTACCCCTTTCTGTTGATATGCTCTGGGGCAAGGTGGGCAGGTGCCAAAATAGGGATATGCATACTGTCTATTACTCCACCACAGTTTGGGAACCCCATTGCTGCAAATCTATCCAGTGTCCTGCACACTGCTGACAGTCACAATCCTGCATCGCAGAAGATGACTAATGGCCCCACATACTTAGATGACAATAGCCACAATAGTGGATATTCCAACTTCAAAATAATTTCCCACAGGTTGGTAGCAATCCAGCTGACATAAAAATAAAGGGAAGGGTAACAACCTTTATGTATGCAGTAATATAAAATCCCTCTTGGCCAGACGTACAGAATCCCCTTACCTGTAAGGGGTTAATTAGTTCAATTAACCTAGTTGGCACCAGACCAGAAGGCCCAAAGGGGAAAGAAGATACTTTCAAATCTGGGCGGGTGGCGGGGGGGGAGAGAAAGCTTTGTTTTTGTGCTCTGTGTGTTCTCTCAGACAGAGAGAGAGACCAAGCAAGTAATCCAGCTCCTACTGAATGATACATCTAAATTACAGGAATAGTAAGTAATAGCAAGGAAATGCATTAGAGTATCTTTTGGTTTAGCTTGTGAATTTTCCCTATGCTTATGTTTTTTGTAACTTTAAAGTTTTGCCTAGAGGGGAATCCTCTGTGTTTTGAATCTGATTACCCTGTAAAATTACCTTCCATCCTGATTTTACAGAGGTGCTTCTTTTACTTTTTTTTAATTAATTATTATTATTATAAAGTTCTGGGGTTTTTTAGAATCTGATTGGTTTTAGTGTCCTAAAAACCCAGGGATTTGGTCTGTGCTCACCTGTACCAATTGGTGAGGATATTATTCTCAAGCCTCCCCAGGAAAGTGGGTGAAGGGGTCTGGGGGGAATATTTTGAGGAACAGGAACTGCAAGTGGTTCTTTTCCTTGAATCTTTGTCGAATTCACTTGGCGGTGGCAGCGAATACCATCCAAGGACAAGAAGGGATTTGTGCTTTGGGGAAGTTTTAACCTAAGCTGGTAGAAATAATTTTAGGGGGTCTTTCATGTGGGTCCCCACATCTGTACTCCAGAGTTCAGAGTGGGGAGGGAACCCTGACATGGTGGCAGAGCGGTGGGATCATTTTGAACCAGAAGCACAAACCTCAGGATATTAAAAGGATTTTTTTTCTTTTGGCTGCTTGGAAAGCAGGGAGGTTTTTGTTTTTTTTTTTAAAAAAGGACACTTTTTTTTTTTTCCTTTTAGCTGAGAGTAGCTGGTGGTTTTTTTTCCTCTGCCTCAGGACAGAGTAGTTAAGTCTTGCAAAGAAAATTCACAAGCTAAACCAAAAGATACTCTAATGCATTTCCTTGCTATTACTTACTATTCCTGTAATTTAGATGTATCATTCAGTGGGAGCTGGATTACTTGCTTGGTCTCTCTCTTTGTCTCTGAGAGAACACACACATGAGCACAAAAAAAAAGCTCTCCCCCTCCCCCCAGATTTGAAAGTATCTTCTTTCCCCATTGGTCCTTCTGGTCTGGTGCCAACTAGGTTAATTGAACTGATTATCCCCTTACAGGTAAGGGGATTCTGTACCTCTGGCCAAGAGGGATTTTATATTACTGCATACATAAATATTTATATGTTTTATATTTCCCTTTATATTTATGACACCGGCGTTGCAAGGTTCTATAGATAATCACTTGCTTCTCCATTGCCAGTGCAGTTCTCATTCTGGTGTCCAGGCTGCTGGAGGGATGGAGAGAGCTCACCACACAGACCCAGGAATGGGGCCTTTCACATCCAAAAGTTCTGCAGCCATTTCTTGTCATCCCAAACCTGTATTACCATGCAATACCACCTGTCAGCGCTTGTTTCTTGAGCTCTGAAGTGGTGTTCCACCATCTGCTCTGTGACCACCTCCAACCACCTTGATTTGGTTCTTTCTATGTCCCATAGCAATCTGTCCTCCATGAAATCGTCATGGTCCCCACTGGTGCAGTTCTTCTTGAGACTCTGAAAATACTGGAGGATTGTGTGTCCTGTGCTTGCAACACATATGACAATAATGTAGAACTGTGCGGACATCATGCTTCTGTCAAAGTTGGGCCATGCAGGGATGTGAAAGGCTACATGGGATTTTTTTAAAAAAGGCACATAAATTATGGGATATGGGTGATATTATGGGATGGAGAAAATTACATGCTGGTAACTTGACCCCTTTCTCCCAGTCACCCCTCGTTTCTGCCCCACCACTTTATGCCAACGTAATTTGCAGCAGCCGGAGTTTGTAATGTAGACATGGCCTAATTATCCATAAAAAAAACACTGCAGTATCTGCATCTGTTAAAGTACTAAGCTTTGCAGAAATCCATTACTTCCACTAAAATGCAAATGATTAACCTGATTTTAATACTACACAGGTATGTTAACAGCGGTCATCAGTAATTCATTAACATTCTTCTGGCTAGAAATCACTTCTGAGGTAGGGCATTCCCTTTTGTAGAGAATTTCCCACAAAACTCAGATGCAATTCAGTTACAAGTCATGGGCTGGAGATATAGCTTTTAAGAGGAAATGTACACAACATTCTTTCAAATCAAGGAGAAGGGTCACACTTTCATTTCTCTTCACAGCGTAAAAGGTATTAGTAATGAGACTGCCCTGAAAGGAAGAATTCCAGTGGAAATTTTAAAAATTCTATGTTTAAACAAATTAAATTGCTTCAAGACGCCAGATTATTAACAAAATGCGTGGACAGACTTAAAACTATAAATGAATTAATACATTTTAAAACAAAACATTTCAGGTGCTCAGGGGCAAGAATGGTACAAATTCCTGTTGGGTGAATGGGCAGGAACATCATCTTTACTCACCTAGCAAGTCCTAAATTCAGGATTCTACATTTAGGATCCAGTCCTACAAACACTCCTCCAGGTGACTACTCCCATGTGCAAAGTTACTCACATGTATGTTTGCAGATTTGGGCCTTTGGTTTGTAACAGCTAGCATATCAACTTCCACCTTAAATAATGCTCCCTGTATTGCTGAAGACATCCATGATGATTTCTGTATTACAGTGCAAACACAGCATGACAACTTTCTCTCTCAGTTCTGGCTTTACACACGTTGAGCCATAGGCCCCATGCCCCGGCCCCATCATCCACACTAGAGGCATGTCCAAGGGTGCATAAAACATGAGTTAACATACCCACCTGGGTGTGTGGGCAAGGCCACATATTAATATCTGACCCTCCTCGCTACCTGCCCACTTTGTGGTGTGAATATAGCAATTACACAGTGAACCACTCCCAAGTCTATATCATCCTCCACTGTTATTCCCACAGTTTCTGGTCTTGTACCTTCCCACCGTTTGGCCTCCCCTGTTCCTTCCCACTTGCTCTCTATGGACCAGAAGTTTACCCATCTCCTTTTGTGCATATGGACCACTGCACTTCCACAATTGCTCCACCATTTCAAAACATCCAACCCCCAGTGTGAGGCAAGCTGGCCGGAGAACCACACCAGGGTGCTGGTTACCATCTGGTGTGATTACATCCAGACCCATGACTTCAGCAGGAGCTTGTGGAAATATTCATCTTTATGAAAGATTTTGCAGAGGCTGGTGGAGCAGTGAATCCATCGTACAGCAGTGAAGCGCAGCGCAGGGAGCTCATCAAACATCTCATGTCCCTGTACCTCAAGGTCAAGGGCTCCAGCACCATGTGTGGTAATGCATCCATCACATGCCCCAACTACCAGGAGCTTGATAGGATGTGTTTCAGCACCCCCAGCATGGAGCCCACTGTCTGCCATGATCTATTCCTGCAACTGGTGGGTCTCAGTGTGAGGCCAGAGGAAGGGGAGGTGGATCCAAGGAGCTGTCCATGGAGCTTGATGCCCTGATTCAGCCCACTAGCAGGATGGGATAGCGGAAGTTCTGGGTGGATTTTCCCAGGACCTGTTTGGGGATGGAGCGGGAGACCAGCCAGGGAAGACAGTGTATGGAGAGAGAGTGGAGCAGGGCCAGGGCACCAATCCATAGCCCCGTAAGAGCCAACTATCATGTTTTTAATTATTGCCACATGCTTCTTGTGTGGTTTGTTTTCAGGGTATGGTTTCACGAGCCATCGTAGGCATGGTCCCCCAAAATAACAGTAGGCACCAACATCCCATCAATAACAATATTTTAAGGAGAAAATAGACCCCCACTTCTCTAGACAGGTACTGTCCAAATCTCTTGAAAATTTTTGCATCATGCATCATGGCAGTACTACTCATGTTGGTGTTCGTGAACCTGCCTCTGCCCCTACCCCTGCAGAATGGTGGAGTAGTGCCCTTTGCAGTTTACATATTTGCTTGCTCCCCGTGGAGGGCAAATTATGGACAAATGTGTGCCGCCCATGGCCCCAGCACAGTTGGGGAAACCCATTCTCCGAAAGCCCGCTATTGTTTCTGGAACATTTCTAAAGCCAACCACACACAGGTAAATCACAGTAACAATTGCCTGGCAATCCACCAGCACAACCCCTGCCTCTGACTTGCTAATACCAAACTGGTTAGCTACAGACCTGTAGCAGTCTGGGGTAACCAGCTTCCAGAGGACAATTGCAACCCGCTTCTGCATTTAATATGGCCTCCCTCAATTGAGTGTTCTGGTGCTGGAGGGTCAGGGCAAGCTCTTCACATAGCTCTATGAGGAAGTTCTGGAGCCTCTGCTGGTCATCCCAGGTCTTCAGGACAATGTGGTGCCACCCTAGTGTGTCAGTTATGCTGTACTAGAAATGACACTCCACACGGAAAATAATGTGGCATTCTATGAAGTCTGCTGTGAATGGACCCTCCCCCCCAGAGTCCCTCTGCCTTCTTTGTCTCTGAAACTTTTCCTGAAATCAAGTATCAGAGGGGTGGCCATGTTAGTCTGGATCTGTAAAAGCAGCAAAGAATCCTGTGGCACCTTATAGACTAACAGACGTATTGGAGCATAAGCTTTCGTGGGTGAATACCCACTTCGTCGGATGCATGTCGTGGAAATGTCCAGAGGCAGGTATAAATATGCAAGCAAGAATCAGGCTAGGGATAACGAGGTTAGTTCAATCAGGGAGGATGAGGCCCTCTTCTAGCAGTTGAGGTGTGAATGCCAAGGGAGGAGAAACTGCTTTTGTAGTTGGCTAGCCATTCATTCACCTGCACGTCCACCAATGTAATATACGCCATCATGTGCCAGCAATGCCCCTCTGCTATGTACATCGGCCAAACTGGACAGTCCCTACGTAAAAGGATAAATGGACACAAATCAGATATTAGGAATGGCAATATACAAAAACCTGTAGGAGAACACTTCAATCTCCTTGGACGCACAATAGCAGATTTAAAGGTAGCCATCCTGCAGCAAAAAAACTCCAGGACCAGACTTCAAACAGAAACTGCTGAGCTTCAGTTCATTTGCAAATTTGACACCATCAGCTCAGGATTAAACAAAGACTGTGAATGGCTGGCCAACTACAAAAGCAGTTTCTCGTCCCTTGGTGTTCACCCCTCAACTGCTAGAAGAGGGCCTCATCCTCCCTGATTGAACTAACCTCGTTATCCCTAACCTGATTCTTGCTTGCATATTTATACCTGCCTCCGGAAATTTCCACGACATGCATCTGACAAAGGGGGTATTCACCCACGAAAGCTTATGCGCCAATACGTCTGTTAGTCTATAAGGTGCCACAGAACTTTTTGCTGCTTCTTCCTGAAATGCATCTCGCCGAACATCTGCTGCACTTTATAAACCCATTCACATGTGAGTAGAAGCAGCTGATCAAATTGATCCACAGCTTGTCACTGGGTTGCAAAGGACCAAAGTGAGCAGCTTGAATGGCCAGAAGTGACTCAGAAGAAAAGGCATTGACAGTGCTGAAAGCCCTTCCATGCAGACATTCAAGGACAGACAAGTTCCTCCACAATACACTGCAAACAAGCACTAGAGCAGCCCCAGCTGGGGAGGAGACTTGGGACTATGGGATATAAACCCATGAATCCAAGCACAAATCAACATGCAGCTGCAGCATCAGTTTGGACACAGCTACGTGGGGAATGGCACATGTGCAGCTGTGCAGCACGGACTCTGGCGGGAGGCTGAGGTGATGCTTGGACACATTCACACCAGTCAGCACACAAGTACACAACCAACGTGGACATACCCCCAGCGTCGCCCTTACAGCCCTTTTCACTTCACCGGGATGACAGCACATGGCAGCGCAGCAGCAGTTTTACCAGCTCTTGACATTTCAGTACCACACTCACAACACTTGTGGCTATTCTTGAAGGCACGAGAATCACAGCTTTCATTTTGTTAACAAGTTAGTTTCTGGACCTCATGGTTGCAAAGGAAAGCTGAGCGCACCGTAACAGATCAAAAACCAGAAAAGAAAGAACCCAACACTTACGATGGTTTAAACTCTCATGATTTTTAAGTTAATCTCATCATTTTTTGCAAAAGGATTTTTGAATGCTTGAGGTTGGCAATACTGCCAAAATTGGACCAGTACTTCGACTTTAGGACTTCGCAGATGAGCAAAACTGATTTTCTAAATATTTTGTTAGAAAATTTATCAAAGAGTTTGTGGGTTTTAGCCTGTTGAGATGTCCTGGGGAATGGGGTGGGATTTTAAACAGATTTGTTTTTCAAAAAGGGACTCTATAGTTCATCTTTAGGTACACTCAAAATAGCCTCATAAGGCAAGGTGGAAGGGGTGTGCTTAGATACAAAGTAATTGTAGGGTCAATTCCATCCCACAAAAAGTCCCTAGTCACTTCTGTTCCCTTAACTTGAAATAGCAGCTGCCTACATTTCTAACCACAGAAGGGCAGCGTTCCAGGCACCCCCACCCCATCTTCCTATGTCTGTGTGATAATGGTGGTAATAACATCTCTGCCCACGGATGGGGCAAGAAGAGGAGGTGTTTTTCCACTGGCAGTTTTCCATTAAAGTGAAATCTTAAAAGCTTTCATTTTGAGTGTGTAAAGCCCCTGCTACAATCTCCCCTCTCCCCCTAATTTGACTTCATATGAGGACACTCAAAATCAAAGGTGAGATCCTGGTCCCACTGAAGTCAATGGGAGTTTCTTTGGGGCCTGTGCTGCATAGCCCCAGAGCTGCGGGGACAAATATAATAATAGTACTTTGCCCTGAGAGAGCACTTCTCATCCAAACCTCTCTCAGCACTTTCAGGTGATTAAATAGTATAACTCCGCTTTTAAAGATGGGGAAAAACTGAGGTACAAAAAGCTGCCTGAGGTCACACAAAGTCTGTAACACAGCCAGGACTGCAACAAGATGTCTTTTGCCTTCAATTTTGGCTCTAAGCGCTCTTTAGTCCTCCCCATCCCTACTCCTGACTGTATACCAGCTAAAAGGATAAGAGAGACCCCGAGGCAAGCCAAGTATCCACACTACTAAAATCTCAATAGCACTGCTCCATTTTAGCTGGCAGGGATCAACTCTTCTCAGGCACAATAGTGCCATGGCTGGCAGATGGAAGAGAATAGGCTCAGAAGCTCTAAAGTCCTAAGTGATGCTGAAGGCTGGTAAATCAACATGAAGAATATTTACTATTGCCCATTTCAGATTCGCACTGAAGGGGAAATTCTTCCCCTATCTTGACCCCTGCCAATGATACCCAAGTTATCAGAGCTTAGGAAAGAGAACATTTTAAGTTGACTTCAGTGTATCGATCACTATTGTTGCTGATGTCACCTGAAACTGGATTTGGATCATAATCCCAGAGAAATTATTTCCTGTGTAAAGTCATCCTCTGGGGGGAAAGCTACAGGAGAGGGCCAAAAGCCAGGGTGGGGATTGTCTGGATACCCTAAGAGTTGGGTGTGCATGATTTCAGGGACAGACCCAATGAGTGATGCTTGGGTACTGAGAGAGAGAGTGTGTGTGTGTATACTAGGGTTGCCAATTTTGGTTGGACATATTCCTGGAGGTTTCATCACAAGACATAATCTCTATTTAAAAATTAATCTTTAATTCCTGGAGGCTCCAGGACAATCCTGGAGCATTGGTAACCCCAGTGCATACACAGAGTGAAAGTTTTTTCTCTTGTCTTCCTTTGCAAGGAACTCATTTGTACATTCTTTACTTCTGAAGAACAAAGGAAGTGGCTGACTCAAGCTAAACTAGGTTTTGAAAGATAAGGAGCCTTCATATTGGCTTTGGGGCTGCAGAAGAAGATATACTTAGCTTCTAATGGCACAAAAGACATTAAGGGGTGACTTGATCACAGTCTATAAGCATTTACCATGGGGTACAGAAATTTGATAATGGGCTCTTCAGTCTAGCAGACAAAGATATAACAAGATCCAATGGCTGGAAGTTGAAGCTTGACAAATTCAGACTAGAAATAAGGTGCAAATTTATAACAGTGAGGGTAATTAACCACTAGAACCATTTACCAAGGGTTGTGGTGGATTCTCCATCACTGGAAATCTTTAAATCAAGATAAGATGTTTTCCAAACAATATGCTTTAGTTCAAACAGAAATTAATTCAGGAAAGTCTTATGGCCTCTGTTATGCAGAGGAAGACCAGATGATTACAATGATCCCTTCTGGCTTTATAATTTTTGACATAGTGGCACATACAGATCTAAACTACAGGTGGGTCCAAAGTTCTGATCCTGAATCAAGCTTCCCAAAAATGCAATAGCATTTCAATCCAGGATTTTGGATTGAACCATTGTGGAGATATGGGTCAGCTGTGGAGTTCTGCTCTAGCTCTAAAATTAATCAAAATTCGAAGGGCTACAAAAAAAGTATAGATAAATTCAGTCCAGTTCTTATCTTTTGAGGAATAGAGTCAAACATATGATTAACAAACCTTTCATGAAGTCATCAAAATTCTAGGTGTTACAGGAAAGAAAACAGGAATTAATAATTATTCTGACCAATAGTTTATGTAACTCCAGAAGGCTACATATAATATAAGCCAAATATCAGGACTGGTTGAAAAAGAATCTTGATAAATCTTAGTTTGCAGAGAAAATTCTTCTGTTTATCAAATGGATGTGGCGCCTCATTGTAATTTTTTTATCCCCAGTTTGAACCCCTATAACTCTTATATCCATGAGTTAATTTTTAAAATACAATACATAAATCTTTGGTGATGCAGATGCATTAACTTAGTTAGGTCATGGAATAAATATATTCAAGACCTTTGGAAAAAAAAAAAAGATTTCTTAAAACTACTTTACCCTGGAGATAAGTAGCTCTCTTAGCAAACTGGTAACTAAAAATATGACCATAGTACTTAGCCTTGAAGAGAAGATCTGGTTGTGAATTGGTAACTGAAGATTTTATCATAGTATAGCACATACCTTGGCTCAGGATTTACAGCCGTTCCTACATTAACAATACAGCTAAAATTTTCAGCAAACTTGAAAGCTTTTTTATCAATCTGAATTATTATTTTACAGCTCTGCTCCAGGCTTCATTCAAGTTATTTGCAAAAAACAAACATCATTCTCTTAAACTCTAGCCAAAAGGCTCTAAAACGCTTCAAATGAAATATCTGTAAAAATAACATTTTCTACTGATGGGGGGGAGGGAATCGACCCTTGCAGTAAAGTGAGTCAACAGAGTTGCTCCAGACATACTCTGATGTAACTGAGATCAGAATCTTGCAGGTGGTATCCATTAATACTAGGCAGGACATTATGCACACTTCTGTGGAGTTAGAGAACTATAGAAGCCAAAAATAGGAAAGTCTGAATAGATCTTCTCGTCCCGTCCCCATCACTTGCTAGACCAGGATTATTCCTGATAGTATTTTTTCATATGCTTTGTTCAGTCTAATTTTAAATGCCCCAAGAAATGGTATTTCCTCTTGAATTCCATTAGAAAGCAGCAACTGGTGCCCAAAGTAAGTGGCAAGGCTGCAGGTAGCAAGCTGTTCCCTCCATCTCACGCATACACATGCGCACCCCTCCTAACCTTTCCTGTAGGTTTTATTAATTGGGCATGGTAAGGAGGTTGGGTTATCACAGGGAAGAGTTTTGGTTAGGTAAGGTATGAAAAATGGAACTTTTCACAGTAATGGTTAGGGAAGGGAAAACATTTCTCCCTCTGTGACCCCTTCATTGTCCAATCCAATCCCGAATTTCTCCATCTTCCAATATTGCTCTTACGCTACTCCAGTGGTGCCCACAGCCATATGCACATTATGTGCCATAGGGGAGCAGGGCAGCCTGAGTGGGGGGCAAAAGGATCAGTTTGTCTGCCCCCCCCCCCATTTTAGAGGTGTGTGGGATTGCAGCACCATTCAGGTTTGGCTCAGGGACCCCTTGACGGGGGGCCATCGAGCCAAACATAAGTGGCACTGTGACCCTGTGCACCAGGTTGCAATGGCACTGTAAAATTTGGCCCAGTAATATCCTCTGTCATGGCAGAGAAACGGCTGGGCCAAACCTGAATGACACTGTGACCCTGTGGGCCAGTTCGCATCACCTGGAGCGTGGCCCAGCCCCTGGAACAAGAGCTGAGCTGCCACTCAGGGTGACTGCTGTTCGGTTGTGTGTACCATGTGGAAACTTTCTGGGTGTGTCCCTGCGCTGCTATATCATCCCCCTTACTCTCTCCCCACTTAGACCGTCATTCACCCATTGACTCTACCCCACCTTACACTCAGCCCTCCTCTTCAGGCTCTGAACTTTCCCAAGCTCCTTCATTTCGCCACCTTCAAACTCCACTTGCTGAGAAACACCCCAGTAGCCACACATCCCTTACCCAACCCGGCTGAGAACACCTCACCTTCCTCCCTGATCATGATACAATGCTGAGCTACACCCTCAGTGCTGACTCCTCTTCCACCCCACATCCCTAGGCTCAGAACAACTCTCCCCAACCTCCACACCCAGTACACACACAACCTTCCACACTAAGAACACGTTGCCCCCACCTGACCCCGCCCGTCTCCCTCTGCCTGAGTTCAGAAACCCCGGACTTATTACTAGAACTGCAGAATCAGAGCAAGTAGCAGCAGCAAGCCCTGTACTTGGTCTCTGTGGGGGTGGAGACTGATCTGATTTAGTCACACAGATGCTTGTATTCTGTGCTTTGTGCCTCTTCCTTTTGCTGCTTGCAGGGACTCCAGAGCTGGCAGGGAGCACATGCATGGCTCCCTGTACTTTGTGGGGGAAAACCTGAATTAGCCCCTCTTGCAAGCCTGTGTTCCCTCCTCTTCCTGCTGCTGGCAGTCCATGTGCCGTAGGACCGGTTGTCCTCCAGTGGTAGCCCAGGTGTACTGCACACTGTGAGACGTGAGCCACTTTACCCAGTGTCTACCGTTTGGCAGACAGCTCTGGCTCTAGCATTATTGCTGGGATTTAGCCCCATTAGCACCCAATGAGCAATTGCCCTGCCATCATAACTAGCTGACTGTGCAACCACATTTAAGAGAGAGAGAGAGAGAGAAAGGAGAATGAATTAATCCATAACCACGTCGAGGGGGAGAGAAACAGGAGAATAAAAGGTTGAGGGAAGAGAGCACATACATCTCACCACCAAGTGGTTCCAAAAGAGAGAATGCCATATATTATTCTTCTTAGCCAGAACTTGGGCCTTTAACACTACACAAGTAGCCTTTCCACTGCCGAACACAGCTCTTTAAGAAAGGCACTCGCTCTCTCTCTATAACAGAGGCAGAAGCAGCCTTGTTAGAATAGGACAATCCCTGTACCTTTCATTTGTCCTCTGCAAATGTGTGAATTTGTGAAAAACTTTAAAACATTTGCTAGGACACTGGTAGCTACAGTAGCTGTTTGAGTTTAAACTGGGCCGGTTATTTAACATTCTAAACACATGGAAATAATACAAGGTAGTGAAGCAGATTCTTTTCTCCTTATTAGGAGCATAGGGTTTGGGGGGCGGTTTTTTTTTTTGCACGGGGGGGGGAGGGGTTTGCAATTATGAGCCACGCTTCACCTGGAATGTTGGTATTAATAGCGCTCTTCCTTTGAGTCCCAAAACGCAGATGGGCGTTTGCCTAAGCATGCGAGCCCAGAAGCAAGGCTTGTGTATTTTGTATAGGAAGCTGCTTTTGTTTTCTGCCAGTAGGCTACACAATGTGATCTCTACAGGGGATCAAGATTTCAAGCAGTATAAACACGGAGCAGCAGGACCAGCAATAGGTTATGTAACTGGCCCTCAGGGATAGTTACTTGTCATGAGAAAAAGGGTTTTGTCAGGAAAGGTGATACATGGCAGGCAGTGCAGAATTCACTATTAAAAAAATAAATGAAAAAACAAACAAACTATTTGCTTTGATGATCGTCAGGCACATAACTTTGTGCCACACAGGCAGTGCAAAAGCAGCAGAAACCACCCACATGCCCCTTTCAGGGGATTCTCCCAACCTGGGGGTAGTCCTCAGTGGGCATAGAGCTAGTGTAGGCAGCTGCTATGCCTCTTCCCTACATCCCTGAACACAGGGAGTTTGTTGGAATCAGGAAGGGTTGAAAGGGTGTCCTCAGCTGGCCTATGGGTCCTTGGGAACCATAACCAGTAGGCACAACTTAGAGCAGCCCCGACTCCACCTCTCCTTCTGAGGTCAGCCGTTATCTAATAAAATCTTTATCTAAAAAGAAAAACTCCCTCTGTTTTAAACTCCTGCGGTATCTGTTTGGCTTATTAATCCAAATCACCTACCACTGCATGGTTATTAGTATGAACTCAATCTACTGTTGGCAGGTAGGAAAATACCAATGAGAAATGCTTGCCATATTTGTCTTCTCCATTGTTATTCTTCCCTTTTATTTTGGTCTGGCTTCGTCCAATATAATTAGGTAAGAAGCCCCAGACTTTGCAATTGACAGCACAGGGGAGCACCCTCACACAGTTAGCTGCAGGCAGTTCTGTGCAAAAAATGGATTGTTTGGTTCACTGGCAATTTTGAAAAATTGGGGGCAGGTGGGAAAGAAACCATTTCAGGTCAAACCAAAAATTAATTTTTAAAAAACTGTTTGGCAAATCAAAAAGTCACACACAAAAATTCTGTGTCAAACTAAACATTTCATTTTCAAGCATTTGTCACATCTCTTACATTAAAAAAAAAATAAAAATAAATTTCAAAACAAATAGTTTGGAACAGAAAATTGCAATTTAGAAATTTTGAAGAAAACCGGAAAAGAGTTTTCCACCAAAACAATTAAGCAAAATCAACACACATTCATGAAATGTTTTGGTGTCACCAATTATGCATTTTTCTCTCCCTAAAAAGTTTTGGTCAAAATATTTTGCCTAGCTCTAGCTGCACCATTGAGTAGTACAAAATCATGTTCTACACTTGTGGCTTTTTGGTAGGATCTCTTTTCAAGACCCAGTTTGCAACCAGTAAGGACAATGTTGGAGGCAGGCAGTTTGGCAGCATATTTGCCTAGAGATGAACAGAGTATTCTTATTATGACTGTCTAACCAAACCAAGAGAACTGTTCTAAAAAAGAAAGATACATCTATATAGCTGAAATGGCCACACTTCATTGACATCATGGTAATGTAGTTGTAATAAGCTCCATGTTGGAATCTCTGTCTCTATGTGGTTAAAAATATCTGGCAGTTCTAGTGAGCAGCAGTTCTCTAAATGTGAAGAAACAGAAGATTACCAACCATTTCATATGAGACAAACAAAGCTACAGCAACTGCTAGCACCTCATCCAATCCGATACACCAGATAGTGGCTGTTTATCCTTACAGCCAACTCTGGTAATCCTTATTTCTGCTTGATATCGTAGAAATTGAAGTGATCTCTTAAAAGCTTTGTGAATCAGATGGAGGGAAAGAAAGAAATGTGACCTGCGCTGTCCTTGCTAAAGAGAGGCGTTAATGTTGCTCAGGAAATTAAGATTAGCGCTGCATGGTTACAGCTTGACAGTATCTTTGCATTCAAGGACGATACCCTCTGTGTGGGCTCAGCGGTGCAGTGCATTGTTAGGAGCTGAAGGTAATAACAGTGATCTTAACCAAGCCATCAGTAAACACACAAGCCAAACAAATGTAACATGCTCTGTGACAAAGCACACAGCTCCATTCAGTACAGAAAGGGTCCTTCACCTACAATTGTTAGTGAAGATTTTATGAAAATCACCATGGACACAGTTTCCACAAACAATATGAAAAATGTGCCACACTCTGCAACTTTTCATCTGAATCTCAGCAGGGCATTGGGTTTGATTTTTCCTGATGTCTCTGGCACTTTGGAGAAGTACTGAAAAGGCAGATCATAGAATTGCAGGACTGGCAGGGACAAAAGTGAATGAAGAATGGCAATACTGCGGCCAGCTCAGACTGAACAGACTCCACAGTCTTTTACTAGCAGAAAGACAGTGGCACTACATACAAGACAAACAGGTCAGACAAGGGTCTTGGCATTATTGCAAGAAAAAAAAATTCAAGTTATGGTCATCTTTCTGAGAAACATAAAAATAATGTAATAAAGATGTGAGTCAGGAAATGTAGATGTGGAAAGGCCCCTATCAAGGAAATAAATTAACATTCTTTAGTATTGATAAAGCATGGAAATTGTATTGCAAACAACAAATGAATTATTGGAATTAATGTCATTTCCTTCATAGTTTAATATGTTAACATTTCTTTCAATACGATTAAACGTGATAAATAATTTGGAATGGGTCCTGCTGATTACTTGATAATTCTTCAGTTCCAGGGTGATATTTGGAGAGGTTTTTTTCCCATCCAGGTTGCTCTTGACATTTAATGATAGACACAACTGTAAGGGCCAGTTCCTCAACCGCTGTAACTTACGTAGCTCCACTGAAGTCAATGGGACTACTCACAGTGTATAAAAGTTAAACATGTATCTAAGTCTTTGCAGGATCAGGACCTTCATGAATAGATTTTTGCCTCATACAATGTACTGTAATTGAGAAAACATGCAGTTATTTTACAAAGAATTTAAATCTCCAACATGCGCAGTAAATGGAGCTTTATGGTAATTTTCAGTCTGGGATACAGTGCTGAAACGAATTTGAATATGTAAATGAATTCAAATTGCAATTCAGAACCTTGATCTTTTTGAACAAAAGATCCAGTTTCACCCAGTGACATTTCTTATTTTGCCTTTTGAATTTAGAACCATATCTGGTGAAAGTTTTTCCTCGACAACAGTTCCTATTTTCAAATGTTGAAATGACTCAGGTGAAAATCAGTTATCATTGAAAACACAAAAAGCATTAAAGTTGGAATGTTTTCAGTGCTAAAGTGCTCATGATCATTCTGCAGAATAAGAACTTTTTAGGTCATGAAACGTCCTAGAACCAAATCAAGAGAATGCTCATGTAAAACTTCATTGTTTTCGTCCAGTTCTAGAATGGACCTAGTTCTGGTCCCAGTTCTATGTTCCTTATTCTGCTCTTCCCTTTGTATTCTAAACAGAATGCCAAGAGTCTCTTCTTGTATTGGCTGTTAAGATGATTCTGGTCTGAACACTGAGACAAAATGGTACATATACGCATGGTTTTTTGTGTTGGGTTTTTCTAACCGTCTGAGAGCAGCTCCCAATTCACCGGCAAGTTGGGGCAAGGTTTCCAAACAAATCTGCTCTTAGTGAGGAATAAGTACAACGTGAAGAGTAAAACAATTGAAATTCAGGGCAACTCCACTTTGCCCACCACTATTGTCAAATTGCAATGTTATCTGTGATTTAGGGTAAGCAAACACACTGCCAGTTGACTTGCATGAGAGTTGGGCCATGGAGAGGATGTGGTGTGTCATGAACCCTGGGTTACAGGACTCCTGGCACATAAGGAAGGAAAGATTAATAGAGAGGATTTCCTTTGCAGAGATCAGGTATGAGAAAAGGTCAAGAGCAAGTGGTCTCATGGTGGCCTGTGTGTACAAGGAAAAGATAAGGAGGTGACAGAGTGGTAACTTTTCAAACAGATTACACATCTCCAAACATATCCTGCCCTCTGTTATGGGTGCTGTGTGTGTCCCATAATGGAGGGCAGCCTTTGCTACTTTCACACTGGGCAGAACTAGCCTCTGCAGTAAATTCTGTTTCTCTTGAGAGAAAAGGTAACAAAAAAAATCCCCTTTACTGTAGTGTGCTCACTGCAGCAGATTCCATACAGACCTCTCCATATCCAGTTTTCATAATGATTATTAAACATTTATATTGCAACAGCCCCTATAAGTCACCCAGCGTGGGGCCCCATACCACTAGGTGCTGACAAACAGACAGAAGTCAGAATAACATTTGATATACTATTGACACCAGACTAGCAGAGCAGCACCCTCTAGTGATTGGGCCACACAGTCTACCAGAACTGCTAACTAGAGGCGTTACTCCTTTAGTTTCAGTGGAAGATGCTCAGCTTTTGGCACTCAAGGGATCGGGTTCAAAACCTACTGAAGATCCAGATGAGGGGTTGTTATATTATGGATCAATACAATATGTAAAAATTTTCTGTGTATAGCGCTTAATGAAAATACATGATGAAAAACACATCTCCAAGGTGCTACATGTGAAAATGACTTCATTCAAATATCCTTCCAACATTTCAAAATGCTACTTTAAAACAATGATTTTCATAAGTGTGAAGAAAGTTCTTTTCTTTTTTCCTGAACAAATACATCTTAAATTTACATCCAATTTTAAATGCAGGCTCTTCATTAATAAGGAAGGGAAACCCAGAGAGAAAATCTACTTCTCCTTTGATCCACACATTGAGAGCAGGTTTAAAATGTACTGCCTCTTGCCCTGCACCATCTCCAATACCAGACTACTTCTTTCTGCTTACGGTGCCAGAACTCCTGTCTATGCCCTGATCATTTCACCCCTCAACTACTGCCATCTCCTCCTCTCTGGTGTCAGTGCTGGCAAACTCACCCCCTTCAAATCAATTCAAAATGCTTTTGCCAAGATCATCCTCTTGGTTTGATGCTGTCACTCCCTCGCCAAAAGTTAATCCATTGGCTCCTTCTTTCCACCATGTCAAACACAAACTTCTTGCTCTTCGTGTGTTAGTCCCACCTCCCTAACCAACTTATCACAAAATCTGCGCCCTCCCTAGCTTTGCCAATGAGGACAGCCTTGATCTTTCACTTCTCTGACAAATACTTTCCCACTTTTTCCCCATGCTGCCCCTTTTGAGTGGGAAAAGCTCCCATTCCAGATCTGTAAAGTCACCACCTTAGCCTCCTTAATACTCACCTCTGCCATAATACATATGGTAAACTACAACCTGACAGTGACTAGGCATGTGAACGGTCTATCGTAGTTTTTAGCTTCTCTCTCTCCACCCCCACCCCACCCAGCTTGTTCGTTTCATCCACCAGTTATGTCCTTTAGGATGTAAGCGCTTTGGAATTTACACCACAGTGACTGAGCTAAGAATATATTGAAAGAAATACTGTATTACCAAAAAAGAACTGGAACATTAGAAAAATATTATGCAAGAACTGACTGTCAATTAATATCTATCAGCAAGAGATCTCCAGCTTTCCCAACTCTGGTCAGGTTTTTCTGTCATGCTGTAACGTAAGAGGGAAATAAGGCAGTGGGAGTGGGGAGTTTTCACATCATGCCATTCTAGGATGATAGTTTGTCCACCCCTTTCCCTCATTCTGATTACTCCCTCTCTCTCGAGTGTTTCTGTGATGCTGTGAGGTGCTCTCAGGTGTCACTGAATCTCCTCACAGGAAGTGAGGGCATCGGCTCTGCAGTTTTCCCAGTCTCTGCTCTGCTAAGGGATCTATCAAGGTTCTGGTATGGCCCCCATCACTGTAGCTCCTCCTGCAACTAGGAAATGACCACAGTAACGTAACATTGTTCTCTTTCTTCCCTGCTGCTGAGAAGAGGGTTTGCTTCTTTTCCCTTTTTGAATGTGTGAAAGCGAGTCTACTACTGCAGGAAAGCCTAAGGAGGCTGTGCCCAAATTCATGTTTTTTGCAAAAGGACAATCAAGCAAGATTAATATTTAGCATAAAACAGTTTATAGAGAGGAGGGATGGTCCAGTGGTTAGGGCACTAGTCTGGGACTCGCAAGACCTGAATTCAGTTCTCTACTCTGCCAGACATCCTGGGGACAGACCTTGGGGAAGTCACTTCATCTCGCTGTGCCTCAGTTCTCCATCGGTAAAATGGGGATACCACCACCACCACACCTTACAGAGATGTTGTGAGGATAAACTACATTGAAGATTGTGAGGCACAGAGATATCACATTAACAGGCATCATGTAAGTACCATAGATAGAACAATAGACTTCTCACCTCAAAAGTTCATGATCACCCCCAGAGTCCTGAAGAAAAGCTCTGAATCTTGATTCCACACACACACACCTTTTGTGGGGCAGGAAGGGGAGGGAAGAAGATAGACAGACTTTCCTACTTATGACTGACAAACAGTTATTCAAAATCGCTAACCTGTCTACTAGCCCCCAAGCTGATATTCAGTGATTCAAAAAAGAAATAAAAACAAATCCTTATTACATTCAGAACAATCGGTTATTCCAATACTGAATGCATAGAAGTACCATATACAATATTTCACATCAATGTAAAGTACAAGGAAAGCTAGTTTTGTAGGAAGAGTACTTGTAGCTTATTTACAAGTGAGATAATTGCATGAACATCATAGCAGGATTATTTTTCCTGCAGAAAAATTCAATTGCCTATTTTATGGAAGATCTCTTGGGTGATAATTATAAGTAAAGCAATTTCAGTCTGCTTATAACAATTATAAAGTGCCTAACTATAGATAATACTTAGATTGTAAACTTCTTTGGGAAAGGGACCATCTTTTTGTTCTATGTACAGCCCCTAGCACAATGGGGCCCTGGTCCATAACTACTGCAATACAAATAAAGTAGTAAATAAAATAAATAAACAATCATTATCATCACCTGAACTGTAGACATGAGCATGTTAGTCTGTGAATATTGAGGATTATATGACTTCAAGTCTTGTGAGTCTTACATACCATGGTTAAATCCTTCAGTCCCTGGAGTTCAACTGGAGTTGTGATGTTGGAGTTGTGGAGTAAAGATGCAAAATTTGGCCCTAAATTGCAAGATGATGCATTGGTAGCTCCAACAGATGAAGGTGAGAGTTTGGGGACTATTGAACATTGTGCATTATGTACCACAATAATAGAAACAACGGTGCAGAATAATGTAAGTTTGTGCCAATCTGCTATGGGCATCTAATCATCCTTTTAGCTCACTTTGCATCTTTGTGTCTCACTTCACATCTGTCATGAGCTACTCTAGTGCAAGAGCAACTGAAACATAAGAATGGCCATAGCGGGTCAGACCAATGGTCCATGTAGCGCAGTATCCTGTCTTCAGACAGTGGACAGTGCCAGATGCTTCAGAGGGAATGAACAGAACTGAGCAATTTTCAAATGACCCATCTCCTACCATCCAGTCCCAACTTCTGTCAGTCAGAGATTAAGGAACACCCAGAGCATGGGATTGTGTTCTTGACCATCTTGGCTAATAGCCACTGATGGACCTATCCTCCAAGAATTTATCTAATTTTTTTAACCCATTTATATTTTTGGCCTTCACAACATCCCCTGGCAACAAATTCCACAAGTTGACAGTGCATTGTATGAAGTACTTCCTTTTGCTTGTTTTAAACCTGCTGCCTATTAATTTAGTCGGCTGACCCCCAGTGCTTGTGTTATGCAAAGCCATAAATAACACTTCCTTATTCACTTTCTCCACACCAGTCATGATTTTATAGACCTCTCTCATATCCCCCCTTAGTCGTCTCTTTTTGAAGCTGAACAGTCCCAGACTTTTTAATCTCTCCTCATATGAAAGCTCTCCCATATAACAAGAGGGAACAAATCAAAAATGATTTTAAAAATTCAGCATGGTTGATGAGGTAAACTTGACTTTCTTTAACAAAGTACATTTAAAGTAAACACACGTGTGCTGTGATGCCAACAAAAGGATGATGAAATTCTACAGCTGTGGAGAGTGGGATTCAGAAAGTTCACGTGAGGGGAGTAGATTTATATAGGAGACTAGCTGTAAAACCTGGGATCAGAAAAGGGGAAAGAAAGGACCCCACAGGGTTCATATTAGCGGCAGATGGATCATAAAAGATTAGTCTGGTGTATCATACTGAGTTTGGGGAATCAGACTTAACATGAACAATTTTGATCTAGAAATTGGGCTAGAAAAGAAGTAGCGTTGATTTTTCACCAATAGACTCTTCTGCCAGCCAGATAAAATTTACATGATCTGACTCTCAGCAAAAAAGACAAAGATAGATACAGAGCCTGCCTCTGCACAGCTTGGCACCTAGCGCGATCATTTACATTTGTGCAAAGTGGGTGTGAAATGCCCCCATTCTGATTCGGTTTCATTTGGAACCTACTTTGCACAGATGTAAAATGATCAGACACCATGCAAATCAGTGAAGAATCAAAACCAAAGTCTTGGCAGAGGAGGCTTGTGTTCCCAGGCTGGCAATGTGTCATTCCCTTTGCTTCTGCTTTGCTGGTGGGCCACTGTAACACCTCAGAGCCTTCCTCCAATAAATAAATAATGCTCTCTTTGCTTTTTAAAATTAAAATGCTCTGGGTTTATATTTCAGCACTAAGCATGTGGGAGAAGGGGAAGGTCACTAGATGATAGAGAGGGTCTGACAGCACAACCAGCACCTGATGGGAGAGAGACACCGACTGAGTAGTTTAAAAACTACAGGATAGAGGTCTGTCTTATTTACTTTTAGACCTTTGCTGCCAGAGTTCTTTTCACAGTTTTCTTCTGAGCGTCTGCCTCCTTTGACTCTGTTGTAATAACCCATATCATATTATTGCTATCATCAAATTCACTCCATGAGTCAGCCCACATGGGTGTGAGAACTTCATCTTCTGCCTTGTCTTACTCCCCCCTCCCATCTGCAGACACACACACACACACACACTAAGTGGGTCATCCCTTTTCCCTTACCTTATTATTTTTTAGCCATTTTTCATTTTCTGAAGGAGGAGGGATTGTGCTTCTATACCCAGACCCTCCCACTGTTAACAGCACCTGCCCTGTGCTAACCCACTACTGGGATCTGTGGTGCATGTCCCCCCCACACTTCAGTCATCGTCCGCCCCCACACTTCTCTTTTTCTCTCACTTTAAGATTTTTTTTCTTCTTTTTTGTACTTTCCATCTCTCAGTCACTCAACCACGTTTTCTATCTCACCAGCAAAAAAAGAGAAAGAAATGGTTTCCATGGCAAATTTGCAGGGTTTAAACTTAACACAAATAGAATAACTAAGACTTTCACCTAGTGTATGCCAGATAGTGAGCCAAATTCTTGGCCATCATATCACACTCGCAGAGAATTTTATTTTCTGATTTTCTGCTGGTGACCGTCGTTGGATCATATTAAAGAAGTTCTGTATTAAAATCACAAATGGGTTTGATTCCCCATAGTTTAAATCCCAGGGTATTACTAATTAAGAGGTCTCTTGGTTTTTGGTCTCTTGGTTTCTCTCCCCCTCTGTGTGAAACTTGCAAGCTGCTAATTGTGTTAGTACATCCTAAGACAGAGTCTGTTCTCAAAGTGATACTTTGTAACAACAGAAACAGCACCCAGAGACTCCCCGCCCTTTTGTTGTATTAACAATTGTGATTAAAATAGAGATAGAGGATGTATGTGGATGGATGCTTGGTGTGGATAATAACTGAATGATCAGGGAGGTGCCAGCCTAAGAATCCAGTGTCCATCGGCTGAAGAAGGCGTCAAGTGGAAATAACCAGAGGACCCCGGAGGGCAGACTGGAATCCACCCAACCGCCTCAAGGATGGGAGAACCAAAGAACAAGATAACATCTGGCAGCACGGAGCCGTCAGGAATGTGCTATCTGCTGATTGATTTAGCAACAGCATGATGAAGCAATTCCCATAGACTGGCATAGGAATAAATTCCTATAAAAATGGACTCTAGAAAGAGAGAACTTTGGGGTCTGATTCTGCAAACCAACTTCCAGGAGCATCAGATGAGCATCTGACAAGGCCCTGCTCCCTCTCGTGTCCAGGCCACCTGGCCAGTGGCTTAACACGAGCAACTCTAAGGCTGGTAACTATGATAACAACCTTGCAGAACCTCTGTGTGTGTGTGTGTATGAATGAATGTGTGAATAAATAAGAAATTGAATGGAATGTTATAGCTGTAACTAACTGCTTACTATGATTCTTTCTGTATTCACAATAAATGTGGTATTTTGCCTTTTCCCCTTTAATAAGATCCTGCTGGTTTTTATTTTATTGGTATAACACCATGAGGTTGCCTACAACTGCCTTTTGGAAAAGATGTATAGAATTTAATTTAAACCAGTAGGGTTCTACAAAATTTACTCTAATAACCTACAGAATTTATTAGAAAACAACCTTTCTATAGGTTAGTTGGGCTTGTCTGTATGATTGTTTTTGAGACAGCCTATAGAATTGCATGGCAGTGATATCATTTGCTATTCAATTCTACAAGATCATGCCACCAAAAAAATAAAACAAAACAAAAAAAAAACCCCCACACCTAGAGGAAGTGATCATTTTCCATTTAACCCCACAGGACTTTTTTCTATAAGGGCTGCAAATATCTCATTGTTGTGGTAGTGAGCTCCAAGACACCTGCAGGTGCAGGCGTAGCAAACTAGATTTCAGCTTCAGCTTTCAGGCCTGTCTCTGCTGTAACATACACAGTATTGCTTGGAGAAGCAAACAGCTTTTCACTCAAAACAGCTCCTTTTCCTGAACTAAGCAAATTTGTCCGAGGAGGAAAGAAATTTTTTTTGTCTGGTACCCAGTTCTCAGATGTTCCAGTTTCATAAGTGCAGGAATAAATTCATTTAAAATGAAGAGCACAACAGGTCAGAAGATGACTGAATAAATGGATTTTTGTCTTTTACTTTCGTGGTTTCCTTTCAAGTATTTTTGATGAATAATCCCTGTCCCACCCCTCTGCTCCACCTTCTGTGATTCATTCAATTTTAGGGTGGATGACAGGATGGTAAATTAGAATTAGTTAGTGGAGATGTGTGTCTATATGAGTTTATTTGTAGATAACACACAATAAAAATATATATAAACCAGCTGTGTGGTACAGCAACTCAACACTTGGATAGAAATTAATGGTATTGGATCAAAATATGGCTTATTAATATCCTTTCTTGTACTGTAGATATCTCTAGTTTGATCATATGAGTGTGCTTGCTGACTCCTACATCATGTGATAGCCAGAAATGACTTCCTTGTGACACTGTGCATACTTGACAATAAGTTTGCTTGTGTGCTCTGAAATATCAATACAGTGGGTTGGGGGTTTTTTTTACGTGCTCAGAGACTAACATTTGAGAGGGACATTATGTTACACTGACATTTCATAAGTTATCTTGTTTTTCTGAACTTCCTTTTTTCTTTTATAATTTCCAAAGCATAGAATGTTTCAATTAGAGATGGACACAAGCTGCAAAATTCAGATCTGATTTTTGAACCACTTTCCTTTCTGTGCAAGTCCACAGGGATTTAGTTAGAGTTTTTGTTCCTCATAATACACAGAAAAGGGCCATTCAAATTAACCTCCAGATCTGAATTTGAACTGTGAGGCTATTTATTATTTGTAGCGTGGCAGCACTGAGAGGTTCCAATCAAGGTCTGGATGCTTTACAGACCTGGTTTGTTTTATTATATGTGTTTGTACAGCGCCTAGCACAATGGAGCCTTTATATGCTATCCAAATACAAATAGTAAATAATAATGACAGTCCCTGCCTCAAAGAGTTGACAATTAAATTATGTAATTTTTTAAAATCAGTAAATTGGTACTAGATGAATCAGGTACAGTACCATCAGCGTTTATGGGGAAAAACACCCATTATATATCTTACTGGTCTATTATGATACTAGACATACAGTGTGAAATATTTTTTTAAAGCTTAGAAATAAATGCATCTTTTAAATAGCAGAAAAGGAACCACAATAGAAACTGGGAAGTCAGTGTTCCAGGGTAAAATTTTCAAAAGCACTCAAGTGACTTGGGAGACGAAGTCCCATTGATTTTCAATTGCTTAGGCTCCTAAGCCACTTCTGAAAATGTTATTCTGAATCTAGAACATTAGGTTTAGCTCTATGATATCCAGCAACAATGAAAGGTTTCAGGATAAGCAGGATACAAGTTTCCAACCTGTTTTCACTCAGATACAGTAGAATCAGAACCAGTTCTGTGAAGCAGCTCTAAACATACCCTTACCTGTTAGTTTTGTCTCTTCATTTTTTACCAGCCACCAGCTTTCAATGGAAGATGAAATTATTTGGTCAGGGTAGAACAATTTTGTCCCTGCTGATATTTTTTCCTCTGTCTCTCACCCCTGTAATCCTTTTCTTAGATTTATTGCTTGTAAATTACTGACTCTGAAATGAAGGAAGGTTTTCCTGTAGAATAGTGCCAGTTATTGCTCACATAATGATCCTTCTGTACACAGCGTATTTATGTGTTATACGACAAATCAACAAATAATTGTATTCAGAACTTAAAAAAAAAAGAAACCCCCCCCCACCAAATCTGCCCTAGTTTTGAGCAGAAACACACTTTGGGGTTAGTGTTATAGTCCTGCCTTGCAGGGCTCAGTTGAATTTCATTTATTACAGTGCATGGCAGTTCTGGAAGCTTTCCTTTAATTGATGATAATTACATATCAGCCCCTAATGAGTCAGTTGAGCTTTTATTTTTCCCCTGCATTCCAATGAATTCATATGGGTGTGGAAGGAAGGGAAGGCTTGTTAAATATAGACTCCTGGCATTGAGATACTAATGTGATTGTAAAGCACTACTCTTTCTTAAGCATTTGGGCTGGGCTATGCGGTGTCCTAGTTACAATTTTATTCTCTTCCTTTTAGATTTAAAAAAAAAAAAAACCACCAGATCACATTGCCATGACCCCCAGAACTATTCAGGGCGATAAAGACACATGTTGCTGTGCTTTATGAGCTGCCCTGAATAGTGGCTTTTTAAAAAGTGTATTCCATATGTCGTCTTTGCTTTTTCTAGAGGTGAAAACCATTCCAGGTTTTTACAACCTCACACATTAAAGGCCTGATCACGTAACAATCCCATGAAGGGCAGAAGTTACATTGGAAATGGAAAACTTTTCATTGTTTAATTACCGTATTTCCACTTGGGTTTGGCTGCTGGAACGTTCACAGCATGTTGTTATAGCCCTGCAGCTCCTTACTTTGCTCTGCTAGAAAGTAAACTAGCGATTATTTATTTAAAAAAAAACAAAACAACCAAATCCTGAAAATCTCTCTGTGCAGGGCTCGCCTTATGGGTGGGCTACAGGGGCGACCACCCAGGGCCCCATGGTCAGAGGTGGATTAGGGGTTTGTAGGGCCCTGGGCCAGAGCAAGTGGGGGTCCCTCCCCACTCTTTCCACCTGCAGTCCTCCCCGCGCTCCTGACAGCTCCCTGGCAGAAGCGCAGGGCAGTTGGAGTGGGTCGGGGCATGAGGGTGCCCATTTTTCAGTGGACCCCCCCCCAACTGGCCAGGCCCCTAGGCACAGGCCCCAGTGGCTAATCTACCACTGGCCATGGTCAGGGGGGTGCCATCAGTGCTTAATTTGTGCTGGCACCTCTGGGCACCTCTTGGCCAGCAGACACCGCTCTCCAGATGCCCAGCTCGGAAGGCAGCACTGCTGCCAGCAGCAGCGCAGAAGTAAGGGTGACAATACACCATAACATGCCACCTTACTTCTGCACTGCTGCCTTCAGAACCAGGTGCCCAGGCAGCAGCCGCCGCTCTTCGGCTGCCATGGTCAAGAAGCAAGGAGCAGGGTGGTCCTGGGGTGCAAGGCCACAGAAGGGAGCTTGGGGCAATGGGGGCGGGGGTAGGCAGTGGGGCTCAGGGGGGATGGGAGGCTGGATGGGGAGTCAGCAGGGGTCAGGGGTGCCAAAATACAAGTTTGCCCAGGGTGCCATTTTCCCTAAGGCCGGCCCTATCTCTGTGGAATGCTGTCGTCTCTCATCCCTAACAGAAGTACAAGTATATGATATACCAGGCTACTTGCTTTATGTATGCAGCTCATCTGCAAACACTGCATACTGCCTATATTCCTTCAGTGATGGAGTGATTTCCATTTGACCATGACTGTGCAGACCTACCCCACCTAAAAGGAGTACACTATGGAGCACAGTTAATCACTGCCCCACAGTACTTTCTTAAAATAGTCTTTATAATGCTTACAGGGCCTGATCCAAAGGACATTGCAGTCAGTGACAGACAACTGGATCATCTAGCATTTTCATCTGTCAATGAAAGCTCTTTACAAAGGAGGATAAATATCACTGTCCCCATTTTACAGATGGAAAAAACCAACACAATGAAGTGACTAAGCTAAGGTCACTCAGCAGGCCAGAGTTGAGAACAGAACCAAGGTCTCTGGATTCCCAGGTCAATGCCTTACTTATTGTGCCACACTGTTCCCCAGATTTCATAAAGTGACATCGCTATCTGTTAGGTAGCAGAGTTAAACTGCAAGGCAAAACTGATAGGAAAAGATTCCTAGAGCATAATACATTCCAACTTTGAAGTAGCTAGGTAATGGTAATATCTATGTAATATATGATGAGATTATCAGACTGATAGGAAACCAAATGAATTTAATCTGGCAAATATGCCAAGACAATATACCTAACCAAGACCTAATACCTAACCAAGTTATCTAATCCTCAAAAGAAGACCCTGACCAATATGAAGCATGAATTACCAACAAACATGGCAACATGCCAAGGGATATTTCTAATTTATTGGGCTCAAACAACATGTTTTAGGTAGGTTATCAGTACATAATTAAAGTTTGCCTAAGGACTGACAGGTGGTATTCTAACTACACAGCTTTTAAAAGGGGGTCTTTGGTATCACTTCAAAGAGGATTGTGGTAAGGAACTGAATCCTAATTAAAAGGATTAAGACCAACGCAAAGTGAGTGCAAAATGGATGTAAACACATACAAGATCAGAATAGCAGCATTTAACACTACTTTGCACTAGTCTCCATGATTATACAAGGTGCAGGACAACGAGTCAAGTGCTGATAAGCTAGGCCATTTCTACATTACAAAATTAAGTCAACCTAATTTATGTTGGCATACAGCTGCCACAGTAATTACATTGCTTGTACATGTCTACACTTTGCTTCTTGGGTCAGCAGTGCGCGTCCTCACCATGAGCACAGGTATTGATTGTACTGTCAGGGGGGGCATTGTGGGATGGCTCCTGAAAGCCAGGAACAGTTGACATAAGCAAGGAAGTGTCTACACTGACACTGCATTGACCTAATTACATTAACCTTGACTCTATGCTGCTCATAATGGTGGAGTTATTAAGTTGGCGTAGCGGGGCAATTACATCGGTGGGAGTAAAATTTAAGTGTAGATACTGCCATAGTTAGGTCGACATAAGCTGCCACTAACTCTGTAGTGTAGACCTGACCTAAAATAGCTAACGGCAGTGGGTTCCAGGATGAGCTGCATACAGCAAAACAGAAACCACCTGTGGATAGGTGAAGGTTTGTACATAAACGAGATGGGAAACAGCTATCACCTGACAGCTATAAATAGGCTAATCACAGTAGTGAACAGCACATGTAAGCCTACAAGGCTGTATGGACAAAGTAAAGCTACTTTTCTCTCTTGCAAAACCCAGTGGAAGGCAATGGTTTCATGTCATAAAAGGCTACTCCGCCACTGCCCCAGAAAAAGGAAGTTAAAGAGAAGCGCTCATAGACTAAGGTCAGAAGGGACCATCATGATCATCTAGTCTGCCTTCCTGCACAGCGCAAGCCACAGAATCTCACTCACCCACCCCTGTAATAGACCCCTAACCTCTGTCTGAGTTACTGAAGTCCTCAGATCATGATTTAAAAAGACTTCAAGTTACAGAGAACCCACCATTTACACCAGCAAATGACCCATGCCACATGCTGCAGAAGAAGGTGTAAAATCCCCAGGGTCTCTGCCAATTTGTCCTGGGGGAAAATTGCTTCCTGACCCCAAACATGGCAATCAGTTAGACCCTGAGAATGTGGGCAAGACCTACCAGCCAGACACGACATAGGAAAAGACAATATTATCTGACTATTGATTATTTATATTACCATACGCCTAGGAGCCCTAGTTGTGGATCAGGACCCCCTTGTGCTACTCTACACAAACAAAAAGATAATCTCTACCCCTTCATTCAGAGCTCAGCTGTCTGAAATTCTGGTGCCACCATGGAGAGATTTGGGTTCAAAGCAGCAATTTTATATTTTCTTCTGTAGTTTGTAGCCATGTCACAATATTAAAGTTCAAATAAACTGAAACCTGGATGTTTTGTCTTTTTCAACAAACACTCTCCTCCACATCAAGTCAGCACAGTTACAGAATTTTAGATTAAAGGTGACAACAGTAAAGACTTAATACACTGAATGGATGTCAAGTTCCTCTTCCCACCTTATAAAACCTGAGTATTTTGTGTGGTCCTGTCTAGACATTTTGGAAAGACACTCCTCTCTTTAGTTAAGAGTGAGCAAAATGCATAGCTAAGAACAACTTGTAGAGAAGATATAAATTGAGTCATTCTGATCACATTTACCCTTGCCTTCCTTAGGTAAAGCATAATATGATGCACCTGAATAATAGATTAAGCATTGGTCACAATAGGTTTGTTCAGAATAGGTACAAAATATATTTAACATTCAACATATATTTAACAACTTTAAACTCAGCTGTTTTCTGAGGTGTCCCTAAGCAACCATTTTCTGGAGCTAACGGCCTTTGGTCCATTCAAAAACTACAGAGTATCTTAATTGGTCCCACTAAATTGGAAACAGAGACATGACTTACCTAGTACATGAAAAGTAATATGTTCTGCATAACATAATAGTGTGTTCTTAGTGCCCTCACTTCAGCAGCTTAATCTCTGTGAGCAGTTTAAGAAAGAGATGACAGCTTTGTACAGTACTCTGTGCCCAGAGGAAAGCAGGCTAACAAGAGACCATTTCATCTAAGGCTTTCGTTGTATCCTGTAGAAATAGGGAAGGTACACGATATGCTATGCATCCGATGAAGTGAGCTGTAGCTCACGAAAGCTCATGCTCAAATAAACTGGTTAGTCTCTAAGGTGCCACAAGTACTCCTTTTCTTTTTACGAATACAGACTAACACGGCTGTTACTCTGAAACCTACTCCTCTCTTGTCATCATCTGCTATTTGTAGCATCTTGACATTTTAGCCTTTTATTAACCAGTTAGTCTACACGCATAAGGCTTTTCAATACTGTTTCCAATCAATCAGCTATGAAGTTAGATAAAACTCATAGTGGTACTGAGGCGCAGTCATCTGTAGACCACAGATGCCTCTTTATAGTTGAGAAGATACGGTGTAAAGTCTTCTGAAGCCCTTGCATCTCTGTCTGTCTGTCTCCCTCTCTCACTCACTCACACACACACACACAGACACACCGGTTGCAAAGTCAAGCACTAAAAAATTAGGAAATGCCAGAGTTAAGATTACCTCTGCAACCTTAATTCAGCCTTCTTGTGTTTGCATTATGACAGTCTTTAATTACATGATCAAATCCTACTTTTTCCACAGGACCCGGTCTCATACCTTAATTCTGACATTTCCTAAATTGCTTGATTTTCCAACCTTAATAATGTTCTTTTAACTGTTTTTTGGTGAAATTTTCTAGTTTTTTAAAAAACAAACAGAAAAAAACAGAAATTTCATCACCTGGCATCATATTGACATCCACATAGGTCATCAGCAGGCTTAGAACCTTTAGATCCACCACACAGACCTCTGCCACTCAAATTAATAGAGAAACTGATAGCAGTAGGAGGTTGTCATCCTCTGCATGGATCATCACTACAGAGGGACAACACACATACTTTGCCAGGGGATTTCACAGATATTTGCTGACAGCAGAGGAATAGTGACACTCAGGAATCCTGAATTCCATTCTAGGCTCTGGTGGGGGGTGTGCTCTAGTCCAGTGCTTCTCAAGCTATCTGATGTGGGGGACCAGCATTTTTTTTCCAATGTGCGCGCAGACCAGCAGCTGATGGCTCGCGGACCGGGACTGGTCCACAGACCACCACTTTGAGTAGCACTGCTCTAGTGGGTATTGAATCTTCTGCCCATTTTCCACACGCTTGACTCTTTCTGCCCCAACCTGTCCCTGTCCCAATCCTGTCTCTTCCCCGCCCTGGCTCCTTGTCCCAGTCTCCTTGCCAAACCAGTCCTAGTCTCCCCCTACAAGTTCGCTATCTGAGTCCCAATCTCCCTGCTCCACACACTCCGTTCCAGTCTCCTGGCCTCACCAGTCCCAGTTCCCCACCTCACTTCTTCCCTTCCTGCACCAACTAGTTCCCAGTCTCCATCCCTATGCTCCTCATACAACCTCAGTTTCCACCTTCCCCTCCCTAGCTCCTTGTCCCAAGCTCTTTGCCCAGCCAATCCCAATTCTCCTCCAAAACCCGCAGCTCCTTGTCATATTTCTCTCCCCACTCCTGTCCCCCTCACTAGTTCCTAGTTCTAGTCTCCCTCCATTTCCCCTCCATTTTCACACTCTACCCTCCCTCATCTCCCAGTCTCCATGTCTTTGCTTAAATTGTTCCAGCCTGGCCTCTGCTCCCTGGCTCCCAGTGTCCTTGCTCAACCAGTCCCAGAGTCTCCAACTCTGAGTCACAGTTTCCCTCCCTGCTCCATTTCCAGTCTCACCAGACTACCTGTTTCAATCTACTCCTTTCCCCTCTCCTGGTCCAACTTTTGTCCCCTCTGTGTTCGAATCAGACCACATTCTCCATGCTGCCTGGGTGCCAGCTGAGGCTCACAAAGAACAGAGGCGATACAGGTTCCCCGCTTTCAGTTCCAGTGCCCAGCCCCCACCCCAGCTTGGAGCAGCCTTTACTGGTAAAGTTCTTCTTAGCGCCTATAGCCCTGGGTTGGAGCAAGTTCAGTTGCTCTGTAACGATGGCATGTGCATAGTCTGGACAGCACTAGGACTGAGAGCGGCTCAAGCATGCTCTGTGAGGATGGAATCTTCTGAGATTTTAGCTGCTAAAATTGAAGACATCTCTATTGAGCATGTGCAAACTGTGATTTTTCCAAGGCTTATAACTTGGGCAAATTTGTGTGGCTTTTCACAGGAATGGCAAAACACATATCCCTGGTACAAACGCCATCCCACTGTCCAATTTCAAGTGCCTACTGCAAAACATGTGGACATTAGAGAATTTGAAAGACAAGGTCTCTAGACATTTTTAATGTGAGCAAAACACTGTAATATTCCCTAGCCTCATGCTCAGAAATGGCTGAAGCAGTTTGGCTAAAATTTTCCAGAATAATTCAGCTGAGCGAGACACCTGGCATAGGAAATTTCAGCCCAAACATTTAAAGTTTGGCAAAGTTATAAGCAACTGACAAGAGGTGCTCTAATGGGAAGTATCAGGCAACTTTAATAATAGGCAGTGCTACCAGCTCCACCTGTAATACCTGCCTTAACTCTTCTAGGAAGTAGCATGTATTCAGCAAAAATTCATTGTCACCCAAAACCCTATCCTGATCAGCCATGGAGGAGAATTCTGCTCTGTACAAATCCCTATAAACTACTGAAGTTGTTTCTTTTGTACCTGTGAAAAACCTCTGGTTTCTGTAATAGATATATGATATCTTTAGAAGAACCAATGTCTTTGTTAGTAGTTTCTCTGGTCTAATGACATAGTAAAAAATGCATTGCCTTGCCTTGATGAAAGGAAGCCACTCCTTTTAAAAGAATAGGCACCAATCAAACTCAAACTTCAGCTCTCTGGAGAAGGCGGCCAGCTGTGATTCCAAGAGTTTGATTTTGTTTTCATTCCATTCTGAGCATTCATTTGTATTATTTTCTCTAGATGCAGGCCCTTAAGGCCCATTATTCATTTAGAGCCCAATTCAAATCATGCTGAAATCACTGGGAGCTGGATCAGACCATTAGCTTTCCAGCAAATGGAAAATACTGTTAATGGGTTTGGGGTAGAACTAGATGCTTTTAGCTACAGAAAAAATATTTTTGTGCAGTGGAGGATATATCTGACCTTCCGAGAACTGAGTCTCATTTAACCACAGTCAGTGAATGATATAGACCAGCCTCAGTTAATACTTTTCAGCTAAATAAAGTTTACTGCTACCCCGTGCATCTTTGCAGGTCTTTCCCTAGTGTTTTGTCCTCTGTCTGAGTAAACCAAGAAGCCTCTAATAGGATGGAGATTAGCAAATTCCCTCAGCCTCTACCCTGACTTAATACGGATTGCAAGACATATATTCACCAAACACTTTTACAAACTATTGCATTTATATTTGTTAACAAGGCAGATAGAAAGAATTCTGACCATGCCCAGCATGCATCAAACAAACTTACATCACGTAATCTCTAAGAAGAAATAGTCTGTATTATTTCACTCAAGATAAATGGGCAAAAGTTCCCATGATTTGGGTCACAATTCCCAGAGTATATATTCAAGTGACATCATCAACATGTTCTCTACTTCTGCAGTTAATTAATCTACTGTTCCACTGAGCTCTCCATCCATTCGTAGTGCCGAAGCTATCTTGCACTGGTTCAACAAGTTTATTTTATGGGCCTGATTCTGAGAGGTGCTGGGCACCTACCTACAAATCCCATTAGCATCAACAGTTTTGGAGGATGCTCAGCACTTCTTGGGATCAGGCCCCAAATGAGTAAAACTCCTTAAGTCCTGTTCTTTTTCTTTTTTCATAACCACAAGTAATGCAGCTCTGAACCCGATTCCTTGTTGCTTTAGTTCCCCCTACTTGCTTATTATTCCTGCTGTATTTTAAGTACTCCCCCAGTTTCCCTTCTGTATGTGACCACCCACTTCTCCACCTACAGTCTCTATAATGTGATTTTATCTTCTGTAGTTTCTAATGGTAAAATTATGCTAATTTTATTCAGAGTTTAAAGTAAAAATCAGTACGACTATTATTCTGCCCATATACTGTACCAGTGCAGGTAGTTATTCACTTCAGAAGTGAACATGGTGAATAATATAAGAAAATTACACTTGCATACTGTTAGCCAGTTTCATATTTAATTAGTGAGAACAATATATTTCCAGATCTTATTACTGAAGAAAAATTAACTCCTTTATTTCAAGGCGTGCTTGCTTGCAAACTTTCAACTCTCATTCATGCCTTTGAAAATCTCCCCCTAAGTGACTTTAGATTTATGCTCCTAAGTCTCTTCGACGCTTTTGACAATCCGACTCCAAAGTATTCCAGATGTCTTTGAACACCTGATTCTCTCGATACACCATGGGCAAACACTCGCTATGTCATATGGTGCACATTATTCTCTTTTGGTGGCATGCTGTACCATTAGGCCTATGGCTACTGGTTCAGTGCTTCCACTATCTTAAGAGAAAAAACATTGTTACTTGTTATAATAGCATGGATGTTGTATTCTAACATTCCATATTTCTTGGTTGCTGGCCTCATTTTGCCAATGTGTCACTAACAAACTTTTAAAACTGTGTCTCAGATGTATAATAAGAATTAAGATGGAGCTTCTAAAGCATTAAATGTGACAATGACAGTGCACTGCAAATTCACGATGGCCATGGTGTATTCTCAAATACGGCCAGCACACTCCCACATTTGCTATAAATGATATACATTAACACACAGGAATGGGCTAGATTTCACAGGATTTCTTCAATCGCTGCAAAATACACTGTGATATATGTTGAAGACATAATTAGTCATAACACATTTTATAAATATCATATGAAGGAGAAGCTGACTGAGAGGAACACTTCTGTTTTAGGTGTTCTCCCAGTTAATCCCATGGCAGGACACTTCAAGGGAAGCAGAGTCACGAAAAGTGGGCTAATTTCAGCCCTGGCATAAGTCAACACCAGTTCATTGAAGCCAATTAAGTTTTATCCATTTACACTAGGACTGAATTTGGCACAAGGAATTTAGTTTTGGTTATAAATAGACGGACAAAATGACATAAAAGGTCTCCTACTGCTCCCTTTTCTCTGACACAAGGGCACAAAAGAAGCTTTTAATCACCTGACTCGATTCTGACAAAACCAAAGTAAAAATGAAAGAAAAGAGTGTCTCGGAAGAGATGTGATTTTATTTATTTGCCATCTTACAGCTCTCTGAAGCTTAGTTCTTTAAAAGCATTTCAGAGCCTTGATGAAACTGTTGCTCAAAATCCAGCTTTGGTGTCCTCTAAAAGAGGATTCTGACCTAGCCTTGGATGACTTATTATTGAGAGTAACAGATGTCCTTTGCATTGCTGAAAAAGGACTGACTGTTTGAAGTCAAGAGTGCAGCTTCTTTTGGAAAGGTGAGATAAGATAAGCAATTTAAATCTGAAATATGAATTCTTTGCACTAGGTGCTGTAACTATAACCTTAGAAATTATTTTAAAAATAACTCTTCAGGGCTTTGATTCTGGAACTGATTCTACATAAGTGGACCCAAATGCACTGAACAGCAGGTAGAGCTGAGTGAAATGTTTTTGGACAAATCTTTCTTCCATTGAAAAAATACAGATCTGGTGACACCAAAACATTCACATTTGGGGAATTCATGCTCATTTTGCCAAACTGTGCACGTCAAACAAACAAACAAAATATATCCCCAAAAAAGCCTAAATGTTTTGACTTTTCAGTTCAAAATGACATTGTTTTGAAATTTCCTTCAAATTTAAAAAATTTTAAAAACTTCTTTAAAAACTCTAGAAATCTAAACGTTTTGACTTTTTTTTTTTAGTTTTCAATTCATCAGAAATTTCAAAAAAATGTTATTTTCAGTTCAACCTGAAATGATTTTTTGGACTTGCTAGCACACTGAAAATCCTCTTATTCATCCAGCTCTGGTTGCGGGTTCAGGGCCTTCTTGTTCACACAGAGTAGAAGTGGTTATAAAATGCTATTAAATCAGAATAGCAGCATTTTACAGCCACTTTGAACTGACAGAATATCTATCCAAGGTGTAGGGCAATGAAGAATCACATCCAACTACTATAGATGCTCCACTTTTTGTATTCTTTAACTTTCATTCTTTATTTTCCTTTTTATTTTGTTTCCTGGCTTCTAACTCCATTCTGTAGATTTATTTCTGTACTGTAAAATTGAATATCTCGTTGCATTTCATATTTCATGATCAGCTACAGGCTATGTTTCAATGCTATAAATTTAATACTGTAATTCTAAGTAAATTAAACACGATAGAATTTTTTTAATGCAGTTCAGTACATTTAGTTCAGTATAAATCTTTGGAAATCATACCATTCCATGCAACCCTCTCATCATGGCCCTGAAAATGCCAGCACAGTATTTTATTTATATTATTACCCTTCATGTCAACAGAAAGAAATGTGGGCTAAATTTGCATTTTATCACTATTGCAGAACCAACAGTATCCCTGCATAGAACTCCAGGAAAATATAATTTCTCAACTCAGGTATCGGTTTTTTCTTTTAAATGGCATAAAAGGTGGACCTTAGCCTGGAACATAGAATTCCTTTGAAACTTACATGATTGTGAAGATGTAAACTTGTAAGTTACAGCTGTTTTGTTCCCTCTAAGTAGCACTGGATGGCTCACTTAGGGTACGTCTACAGTATGAAATTATTTCGAAATTATTCTATTCGAATTTTCTGAAGCTATTTTATATATTCGGTCTTCTGTGTCCCCACTAAAGCGCGAGAATTCGGCAGATTGCATCCACACTACCAAGGCTAGCATCGAATGTCGGAGCGGTGCACTGTGGGTAGCTATCCCACATTTCCTGCAGTCCCTGCCGCCCACTGGAATTCTGGGTTAAGCTCATAGTGCATGATGGGGCAAAAACATTCTCGCGGGTGTTTCTGGGTGTGTGTCGTCAGAAAGCTACGGCAGACAATCGTTTTGCACCTTTTTGGTGTGCAGATGCCATACTGCTTTCAGGAGACGGTGCACCGCTGCTCTCCTGCTACTATGAATCCATCTCTCCAACTCAACTCTGCTCGGCCATCGTGAACCAAGCAGCACAGCTTCGGCCGCCAACTCTGCTCTCCCATTATTGCCACACTTCTGAGCTTCTCCATGTTGTCTGTCCTGGGCTCCCACCTCCGTGAAAGCCACAGAAGACAACTATATTCAGCCTTTGTTAGGCTACCGTGAACCAAACAGCATAGCTTTCTCTGCCACTCTGCTCTCCTAGGTTTTGTGCCCTTTTTCCAGGATTACCCGTGCAGGCGCCATAGCTATGGAGCCCGATCAGATCTCCACTGCAGTTTTGACCATTGTAAATACCTCGCGCATTATCCAGCAGTATGTGCGGTACCTGCAAAACCGGGTGAGGAAGCGAAGACAGCGCGATTACTATAGTGATGGGGACATGGACACAGACGGTACGGCATGTGGCGATTGGGAGATCATGGTGCTGTTCGGCCAGATTCATGCTGTGGAACACTGATTCTGGGCCCGGGAAACAAGCACAGACTGGTGGGACTGCATAGTGTTGCAGGTATGGGATGATTCCCAATGGCTGAGAAACTTTCGTATGCGTAGGGCGACTTTCATGGAACTTTGTGACTTTCTGTCCCCTGCCCTGAAGCACAAAGACACCAGAATGAGAGCAGCCCTTACAGTTGAGAAGCGAGTGGCCATAGCCCTGTGGAGGTACTTTCCCATGGTGCTGCAAGCACTGGTGGATCACAAGGGACATTTCACCGACATCAACGTGGGATGGCCGGGAAAGGTGCATGACGCTCACATCTTCAGGAACTCTGGTCTGTTTGAACAGCTGCAGGAAGAAACGTACTTCCCAGACCAGAAAATTATTGTTGGGGGATGTTGAAATGCCTATAGTTATCCTCGGGGACACAGCCTACCCCTTAATGCCATGGCTCATGAAGCCATACACAGGCACCCTGGACAGTAGTAAGAAGCAGTTCAACTATAGGCTGAGCATGGCAGTAGAATGTGCATTTGGACATTTGAAAGCACGCTGGTGCAGTTTACTGACTCGGTTAGATCTCAGCACAACCAATATTCCAATTGTAATTGCTGATTATTATGTGCTCCACAATATCTGTGAGAGTAAGGGGGAGACGTTTATGGCGGGGTGGGAGGTTGAGGCAACTCGCCTGGCGGCCAGTTTCACACAGCAGAACAGGGCAATTAGAAGAGCACAGCAGGACACACTGCACATCAGAGAAGCTTTGAAAGCCAGTTTCATAACTGGCCAGGGTACGGCGTAAATTGTGTTTGTTTCTCTTAAAGTTACCCACCCCCTCTCTCTCTATATATATATATATATATGAAAGGAAATAAAGTCACAATTGTTTAAAAACCGTTCTTTATTATTTGTTGCACAAAACATTGAGAGAAATCAGAAGCTAGACGGAGGCGGGGGGGGGCATTGGGTTAGGGGGGTGGAGGAGGAGGGAAAAACACGTCCAGAAACCAAATCAAAATTTAGGATATGCCAGCTTTCTGCTGCTTGTGCAATTCTCTGGGGTTGACTGTGTGGGTCACCGTAGCCTCCCTCCCTGCCCCCCATGTTCTTGGGCATCTGGGTGAGGAGGCTATGGAACTTGGGGAGGAGGGAGGGCGGTTATTCAGGGGCTGCTGCAGCAGTCTGTGGTCTTGCTGCCTTTCCAGCATTAGATCCACCATACAGCGAAGCATGTCAATTTGCTCCCCCATGAGCCTGACCATAGCATCCTGCCTGCTCTCATCACGGGCGTCCCTCCTCTCTTCATATTCATGTAACGCTTTACACGATTCCGCAATTGTTTGTCTCCACGCATTCAACTGGGCCCTATCAGTGCGGGAGGACTGCCTGAGCTCGGCAAACATGTCGTCCCAAGTTCATTTTTTCCATCTTCTAATCTGGACCAGCCTCTGGGATGGAGTAGATAGGGGCATTGAAACATTTGCACATGTGGGAGGAGGAAAAGGGAGGGTAGCATTTTAAAAGATACATTTTAGAGAACAAAGGGGATGCTGTTTCTCAGTGAAACAGGCAATTCACAGTACACAGCACTTGTTCTTTCTGTACAAGGTCTCATTTTGCCTCTTATACTGAAGTGCCTGCAACTTTGGTGTGAGTAAGCCATCACATGCGGCCAGACAACAGAATTCAGCTTGCTGGCAGCAGCCAGGCAACAGAATTCAGCTTGCAGGCAGCCTGCGGGCTCTCTGGGATGATCGCTTCACACAACAGCCTCCCCCCCCACCCCCCACACACACCGCAGGGCTCCGATGAGGCTCTGAGAAGGGATGAGCCCTTTAAACTAAACGCGAACAGCCCAGCGAAGCTGGGTTTCCCCCCACCCCCCACCACTTGGCTCCGATCAAGCTCTCACTCACCAGAAGTGCCCTCTCCAGGGTCACGGTCCAGGAGCCTGCTTTGGGAGTAGGGGGAGGCTATTGGCTCCAGCGTTAAGAATAGTTCCTGGCTGGGGGGGAAAACAGATTCCCCACTTGCTGCCTGTGCACTGTCCTCCTCCTCCTCCTCTTTGTCCTCCAAAAACTCATCCTCCTTGCTCCGTGCTACTCCCCCCTTGCAGGTGCCCACGGACAGTGGTGGGGTAGTGGTAGGGTCCCCCGCCCATAATTGCATGCAGGTCACGGTAGAAGCGGCATGTATGGGGCTGTGACCCAGAGCGCCCGTTCGCCTCCTTGGCTTTTTGGTACGCTTGCCTGAGCTCCTTGATTTTTGTATGACACTGTTCTGTGTTCCTGGAGTAGCCTCTTTCCGTCATGGCCCTGGAGACTTTAGCGTACGTATTTGTGTTCCTTTTTTTAGAATGTAGTTCTGCCATAACAGATTCATCTCCCCTACATGCAATGAGATCCAGTACCTCCCGTTCAGACCATGCTGGCGCTCGTCTGCAAATCCGGGACTGCATGGTCGCCTGTGATGGTGGACTGTGCTGATGGTCACCTGTGCTGATGGTGACCAAACAGGAAATTCAAAAGTTCCCGGGGCTTTTACTGCCTACCTGGCTAGTGCATCGGAGTCCAGAGCGGTCACAAGGGAGCATTATGGGATAGCTCCTGGAGGCCAATATCGTCAAATTGCGTCCACAGTACCTGTAACCCAGAACTGCGATCTCGATTTTAGCGCTACTCCACTTGCCGAGGTGGAGTACAGAAATTGGAGTAAAGAGCCCTTTAAATTGAAAAAACTGGTTTGGTCGTGTGGACGGAACCAGTTTTATTTCGAGGTAACTCGGCTAATTCCGAAATAACCGCATACTGTAGACCAGGCCTTAGTGTATGATGGATGAGACTGACAAAAATGTTGAATGGCCTAAAACTGAGGAGATATAACTACTTTAAATAATGATTTTTTTAATAGCAGCTCTAATTATGTTGGATCATTTCATTAGTAACTGTGCAAAGCACCTCAGGGAATAACAAGCATCAGGCCTGTGTTGCTCACCGGAGACATAGATGCGTACGCAGTGTACCATATACTGCATAGCTATGGGCAGTACCTTGGCACAAACATGTTCGTGAAGGAAAATATTGGTCAGTATCTTCCTCTGCTTAAACAGAATATTTATCACATCCTGTCTGCATCTGCTTCTCCTCCTCCCAGTATTCTCCCAAGGTTCCATCCCTTATTTCTGCCAGTTCGTTCCTAACCACTGGCCACTTCAGTCTTCTCTTAGGACTCTGTCTTCCACTGTTGCATACTCTGCTCCCCATGCCCTGCCCAGTTTACACTCCCTCTCACTCTTCTACTGTCCCTCTAATTCCCTTGGTCTCCTCTGTGCCCCCTCTCTGCTACCCCCTACTCCCTATCCATGCTATCTGTCCCAATCTCATTACTCATTATTATTAATACTAATTATTTATATTAACTCCTAGGAATCCTAGATATTGCTCAGACAAGTAAATAAGATGACAGTCCCTGCTCCAGAGGGCTCACATTCTAATGGGCAGATCGCATGTTTGGTTTGTCCACCTGTTGCATAGCAGCTGGGTTGAGGTTGGGAGAATAATACTGATAAACCAAACGGTTCAGCAGAAAAGCAGAAGTCACACCACACTAGAAATAGCACCACTGGCTATACTGTAACCCTCACAATGAGTTAATATACTCAACAGTACATTAGCATTTGGGAACCTAGTCTTTCTAGATATCCTGAGTGAAAACCTGGCCCCAATGAAATCAGTGGCAAAGCTCCCATTGACCTCAATGGGGCTACAATGTCATCCCTAGTTTAAGGGAATTACATACCTAGGACAAGTTCCTTCCTGTGCAGGGTGCTGTTAGCAGTCCTAAATTGAGCCCTTTGAAGCCAGCACCCTGGTCACTTAGAATACCCAGGATACTAGGTGTGATTAGAGTAAGAAGGACTTAGGTAGTTTGGGTTGGGAAGGGTAGAAAGGATCAAGCTAATGAAGTAATTAACTCCCCAGCTGGATAGCCCTGAGAGGAAAGGAAACAGTATAAAAGGCTGAGCTGGGGGGGCTTCACATGATGGCTGCTACATCATGAGGTACCTGGACCATAAACAGTAACAAAGACATTTGGTGAAGGTGGACTGTGTGTGCTGGTTAATTCACCCCAAGGGTTTACCAGCCAGGGTTTCCAGGAGCTGAAGAGGGCTCCCATTCACACTTCCCATGAATGAAACAATGAAGTTCAAAAATAACTCTCTTTAACACCAACTCCGTTTCTCTCTTCTGACATGATCTGGCTATAGCTGGAGGTACTCATGCGTGGGAAATAAGCCCTGTGCTGCTACTTGTTATATTAACAACAAGGAGCTGCTTCTTAGAAATCATTCTTGTTTATGACAGTGGCCTCCAAATTTAGAAAACTTAATATAAGATATTTGGCAGATGTGCATCACACAATTTTGTGTAGCCCTGGTTGTGAGAAAGAGGTTGACAGGGATGCCACTCAATGAGAACATGTGGGAACATCACAGAATGGCATTTTAGCAGTTCATTGCCTAGTCTGGCACCTACCATCACAAATCTTAGCTCAGGATTGAACTAGTGGCTTTGGAGGTGTTGCTTTATGCCCTGCTTAAAGAACTAAAAGCAGAGAGGAGCAGAAGTAGAGCATCAGGACAGGCACAGTGGCATCAATTGTAGCATCAGAGGAACATCACCCTGGTTAATAATGGGCATAAAGGCATTTAGGAATAGGGGATTACCTGTCAGATCTAGGTTCCCTATCGAGTTCAGTCCTGTATTGACAGTAACACCACTTGCTCTTGCTCTAACTTGGATTCAAATGTTTAGTGAGACAGCCAATCTGGTTCTGTTGAATTCTTGGTGCTCACTTGTGATTTTATTCTTATAAATTCTAGGAAATGGGAACATCAAAAATGGGTAGCCTAGTCTGCTTTATATTTCATTTTAAATCCTTTGGGGGTCAGATTTTTAATCAGAACTAGTAGAGATGGGCTGGCAGCCCACACTGGAACAACCTTCAACTTTACAAAAGATCAGGTTTGGACCCATTTTTAAAAATTATTCCCAATATTTCCTACAAAGTACATAAAAGGCTCAGTACATTTTAAACCCTTCATCAAAAATATTCTGTTTAGGGCAAATCTCTGTCCCAGCACCCAGTCCAATTATCTCAGCTGGGCACCAGGGATCTTGTCACACACTCTGCCCCCCACCCCACAGTGGTTTCCCATGAAACAGAACTACAGTACCTCTGCTGTCAAGAGACCCTTCATACTTGCAGAGAGTGAAAGGATTTATCCATTGATGAAAACATAGTTAAGCAATTCTTGCTACTGAAGAAGGAAATGTATAATATGGAGTGATTTGTTTTTCCCTGAAATAATAATGGTGAAGTGTTGCATGCAAGCAGTTAGTGCCTGAAAAATTAATTAGCAAAGGCTACACATACAAATCTGAAATTCCATGGCATACATGTAAATTATTAATATTTCCATTGCAACCGCAGAACCGAGTGGCCTCAAGTGACTGAGCTGAGCCCTTTGATTTTCCATTAGTATTGTCAATCTTAGGCAGAGGTTCTCAAACTGGGGGTCATGACCCCTCCGGGTTTCGGAAAGTGGTTACAAGGGGGCCTCAAGCTGTCAGCTCTGTGGGACTGACATCCCCAAGCCCCCATTAAATTAAATTACCCCCCCCCCCATTTTTAATTTATGGTAAGGGTCACAGTCAGAGGCTTGCTGTGTGAAAGGGGTCACCAATACAAAAAGTTTGAAAACCACTGATCTTAGGCACTTGTCTAGCACCCAACACCATAGTACCCAAGCACTTCTGAGGTAAATTAGATCTTCATGCGGAGGTCTCTATTGGGCTTGCTTTCATTAAAACACACATTACATTTTTCCCTACTAACATGATAGAATATTATTTACTGCATTTTTCTAGAGTACAAAAATACATTTGGTCAAATGGAAAACAGAACAGTATAGTAGGGTTGACAACACTCCCAGTTTGGCCAGGAGTCTCCAAGAATCTAGCTTAATCTCCTGGAAGCTACTGAAACCAATCCGGGAGATTTTAAATCGCTGAAAGTCTGGCGGTGCAGCAGGGCTAAGGCAGGCTCCCTGCCTGCCCTGGTTCCTCACCACTCCCAGAAGTGGCCAGCACTTCCCTCCAGCCCCTGGGGGGAGCCAAGGGGTCTCCGTGAGTGCGCTGCCCTTGCCCTGAGTGCTGATTCCACACCTCCCATTGGCCAGGAACTGCAACTAATGGGAGCTGCAGGGGCAAGGCCTCAGGGACATGAGGGCTGCTTCTGGGAGCGGGAGCAGATGCTGGGTCAGGGCAGGCAGGCAGGGAGCCTGCCTTAGCCCTGCTGCGCTGCTGACCGGGAGCTGCCCAAGGTAAGCGTCGCCCAGTCTCAGCCCGCACCTAAACCCCTGCCCCAGCCCTGAGCCCCCTCCTGGAGCCAGCACCCCATGCCACTTCCCGCACCCCAACACTCTGCCCTGAGCCCCCTCCTGCACCCAAACTCCCTCCCAGAGCCCGCACCCCAACCCCCACCCCAGCCCAGTGAAAGTGAGTGAGGGTGGGTTAGAGCAAACAAAGGAGGGAAGGGGAATGGAGTGATTAGGGGAGGGACCAGGGTGTTTCAGTTTGTGTGATTAGACAGTTGGCAACCCTACAGTGTAGTCACATATTGTTCAGACATAAAGAGTTGGTCTAAAAAGAGGATTAGAATTAAAGCTGGCCAAAACCAGGGCATTTTTCACAAAATGTGTCCATTTTATTCATTGAAAACATTTTGAAATTTGAAATTTTTCAGCCAGCCCTAGTTAGAATTTTACTTCCATGAATAACCGCTTTGTTTCAGTGCGTCCATTTGTTCAGGAACCTTCATTCACATACATACCTTCAAGATGAGGGCCTCAGTGATCAAATTATACAAGACAATTTTAATTGACTTAGTATTTGTCCCCCTTCACTCCCCAGGAGATTTCAGAGCTCTCCTATGTAGATTTTTGTTTCACCTGTATTCATGGATGTTTCTAACTGTATTTTAGTTTATTTGATTGTTTAAATGATTAACCCCTTTCTAATATTGGCAGGGGGTGGGGTGTTATGTATCATCTCTATATATAATAGAATTCTTCTTTAATCTATCCGCACTTGTGACATCCAGCTCCAAAATGTTCTTTTTACCAATGTGTTGCCCTATATAATATTAAACAACACAGAAATTCCCACTGTCTTTTCAGGATTAGCAGTGCCATGATTTGGAAAGCACTAGCTGCAGCTATAAGAACATAGGAAAATGGTTAAACTGAAAAACTCCTTCTCAGGTTATAAAAGCTGTTAAGATCGTAGCTACTCTCATTTCATGGTGCCTCATACTATGCACACTGTGCATCTGAAGTAAAGGACGTCTTACCTCATTGTAGCTCCAAGAATAGTTCCACTCTGTGAGTAGCAGCAGAAGGCTGCCTTGTCAGATCCATGCTGGTGCAGTTTAGAACACGCCAGAAAGGGAATCCCACCAATCCATCAGTTATCACTCTTATCTGAACTTTCCTTTGTTTTAATTTGTCCTCCTTTTCTATTTTTCCTCTTGGAAATAGAACTTTTATTGCGGGCCATAAAATGGGGGGGGGGGGGGGGGGGGAGGGGCTGTCAAGAGTTAAACTGCCAAAGGTGAGAGCATCTGGACACAAAAAATATATATATCAAGTAAGATGACTGTCACTTCTCTGTCATTAGCACTCTATTGTCATTGTAGTGAGGTTTAATAACATATATAGGAGCAGTTTAAAAATTAAATCTGACTCTGCCATTGGCTGTTTGTATAGGTTTGAATCTTTTATGTTGTAGCTTCCAAGATCTCTCTATATTAGGGTTGGGGTTTCGGGGGGGGGGGGGGGGGGGGGGGGGACGGACTTTGTTTTTCTTGTAGGAAAACAATGTTAATAATCAGGAGAATAGCAACAACAAAAAAAACCCACATAATTCCAGACACATTATCACCTCTCATCCTTTTTTGTCCTTATGGCAAAAATTGTAGGTGTTCATCTTGAGGAATTAATTCTCTGATGTTATTTCATGTGAGCTTTTGTAGAGTCCTAGGGTATAGTCTCTGTATGGCAGAATCAGTCTGGGCAGCTACAGAGGGTGTTCACAGGAAATTCAGGCTTCAGAACAAAAAATCCCCTCTGAGGTTTCACGTTTATTTCAGGAGATATTGTCTGCCCAAAGTAATAGCAACTTGGTAAAAGTCTCTGGCTGTATTTCTTCCACTCAGCTTTAGAGTCAGTAAACTTTAGAACAAATATACAAATCAACAACAAAAGCAGCCCTTTTGTTTCTGGAGAGTTCCCTCTCCAGCTTCTTGCTTAATAAAACCCATTGGGCCTCATTCTTTTCTCACACTGGTGCAGATCAGCTCCATTACAGCCAGCTGACTCTCAGTGGTGCAAAATCAGTGTAATTAGTTGGTCCTCCCCTATGAGGAATCTAGTTCCTTTTTGAGATACTGAGTCTAACTAGGCTCAGCTGCACCTAACTAGTTTCCAGGTGGAGTATCTCCCTCAGCTACCTCACACCCCTTATTTGGTGTTAACCCAAAGAAACACCACACAGCTTTCTAGCTCAGCATTTTCTCTTCCAAGGCACACCACCAGAGGAGCTGTCATGTGGCAGGAAAAGGGGACCCCTCCAAGAGCCCTGAAAGATATGTGTACCTTATCGCACCTTCCCCACAGACAAAGGAAAATATCTTATTTGTTCATGGACACGTTCCTGTTGAATATCACCCTTATGTACAATTGAAGTTGTATAGCTCAATAAGCCAAACTTAAAACTTGGTGCTAGGCTGGAGACTGAGGCTAAACAAATAAAGTCATTCTGTGCAGTTGTGAAAGAAATGTCTCTATTAACAGCTTGCAAGTTTAAGGTAATTAAGACACTTGAATTTTGGCAGCATGTGGTTGTGTTTCATGTCCTCATTGTATTCCTGGGTAGAATCTGGAAATGTTATTTATTGTGCCAGTCTGGGAAACATTTGGATATGTTGTCTAAACGATGGTTGGTTGTATATTTAGCTCTGTAAACTTTGCTTTCTTGACACTTTCTTCAGAAGCTGTCAGGCATGGACATCAAGAAATTAAAATAATAATTATATTACTAATAATGCTTCATATTTCTATGGCACCTTTCAGCTAAGGAATATAAAGCACCTTCCAAACATTAATACATTGAGTTTTGCAAAACCTCTTTGAAGTAGATTAGTACTAACTGTATTTTACAAGGGAAACTGAGGCATGGAAGGTTAAGTGAATTGCCCAAGGACACATGGTAGGTCTGTGGCAGACCCAAGAAATCTGGATTTTTTTTTCTATTTCCCTCTCCTTTGCTTCAACCACAAGACCATTCCTTTTCTCCCCTTCTTCCTTCCCTCTTCCCCTTAAATAACCCTGCACTCCCTATTGAAAAGTGGCATCTTCATGGAGGAATTAAGCAGTTCTTTCTGTAGGTTTACCCATCTTCTACATTCAGCACAACAGCCTCTAGGGGGACCAGGAACCAGTCAAAAACCTTCTTTCTCCTGGTGCAATGGTTTTTTATAAGGGCCAAGACCTGGCCCCAGGAATAGGTAGTGCTTAGGACAGTAACAAGGAAACTCCTGAGCTGCATCTAAACTTCATAGCTGTAATTCTCCACTGGTCACAACAATAGTGGAAGGTATAGAGTAGGTAGGACTTAGGTGCTTTTATCACTCTGTCATTTAAATAAAAATGGGTGACTCCTGTCTATATTAGCACTACCACCATTGCTGCACTAGTGGTGAACTATGGCTATGAAATTTACTAGTATAGATAAGATATCAGGGATGCCCTATAGTGACCAGCTGCTATTAAGTCCCATAACTGAGGAAGGGTTTTCTACTCCTGAAGCTCTGTTGAGGGCAGGTGCAAGCAGCTCTCACTGCCTCCCTAGCAGATCCTTGGAAATGTGGCATTTCTCCCCTCCTCTCATAGACAGTGGGAAGAGCTAAACCATGGAGAGGCTTATCACCTTTAGCCCAGTGGTTTCTGCTCTCAGCAAGGAGGTGAGAGACCCAGGTTCAATTCTCCCTTCTGGTTGAGGGGGAGAAGGCATTTGAATGCAGGTCTCCTACATTGGAGGTGCATGCTCTAACCACTAGGCTATATGATAGAGAAATTTCCGTACCAGGCTCTCTCTCTTTGTGAAACTGATCATTGTTTATAAATAATTAACTAGTCACTGGAGCAGGGACTTGAACTTGGTTCTCTCACAGCCTAAATGAATGCCCTAACTTCCAGGCTATAAAGTCATTCTCACGCTCTTTACCCTCTCCAGTGACTACCCTAGTCATTGTCATCATGAATGGCAGTGGAAAAGAGAGTGAAATAAACTCGTCATCCAAAACATTTTGCCCAGCTCTATTTATTTCAAGATTCCTAAGGCCCTGTTCCAGACACCTTGCAATTCTAGAATGCTAATAATAGTATAGTACTTTGCACTTGCATAGGACCTTCTAGCCCATCTCAATGTGCTTTACAAACACAAAGTACCAGGCTGCCTCAGGCCCCAGGAGGGTGTGGAATAGGGAGAGGTGGGGACACTAGGAGCCCTGCTAACCTCTAAGGAGGAGCCAGACAAAAAACAGTCCTAGCATTCGCTTTAATTTGATTTTCAGATATAAGGTACTACAGACTGCAGGAGTGTCTTTGGGAAACAGCAACATAAGACTGGGTCAGAGCTCCTGTCAATTTTTTCTACTGGCTGCCAGCTTCTCTTTTCATGGCTGTTGATGTTTGAAAATGAGGTAAGTTTTAAAATATTGACTTTTAATTTTTTTTCAAAGGAGGTATATTTACAAAGAACCTGATCCTCATCCAGATCCTGTTCCATCTCCCACTGAGGTTAATAGAAAGACACCCATTGACTTCAATAAAAGTTGGATTAGACCCCGAGGATGACGTTCTGGCCCTATTGAAGTAAATGGCAAAACTTTCATTGACTTTAACATGGCCAGGATTTCACACCAAGATTCCCCATTGGCTGCAGAATTGGGCCTTAGAGTTCATCCAGCTGATCTCCCATCTGTTGTAACATGAGTATAAAGGGGCAGATGAAAAAGAAGGCACTCACAGGTCAGTTTCTGTTCCTGGCTGCCAAGCTCACGGCTGTCCATGCCAGAAATCAAAGCATGATCCACCCATTTAAATCAATGGGAGTTTTTCCATTGACTCCAATGGGCTTTAGGATAAGGCCCCTTACCTGGAAAATATTGTATTAATAAATTCAATTTGTAAATTATATAATTTCTTTTGTAAATAAAAGATTTTGAATATAAAGATAGAGAAAATGGTAAAAAACAACCCCAATTACCATTTTACTGTTTTTTAAATCCCACTTTATAAAAGCAAGAAAAGAACACACTTCAAAATAGAAAAGCCTTTGAAAAAATCATAGTGCAGTTATACCAGTCACTTGCATTTCTCTAGTACTTGAAGACACTCAGCTTTAATTCAAGTGCCTCACATTGCACAAGGTGTGTGAATGTCTGACAGAACCGCAAAGCTTATTTCTCTTATATGACTGGCGCTCCTGTACCCAATAGATGAACAGATATATTTAATGTAAACAAGTTACAGCTTAAGAATCAAATTTGTTGCTTGTCAACTTGAAATCTAATCAGTTGCCAAAAAAGGAGTTAAAGGCATTTTTAGGTTCACACCTGTCCTTGGTTTCCCCTGCCATTTTTTGTAGTTTTAAAAATCACACTTTCTTATTCTTTAAAAGAAACATGCAGCTCTCTCATTGCTTTGTTGCAGACCCACACAAACAACAGAGGAAACTGGCTGCCTGACTAGACAGGGGAAGCAGTGAAGTTGACTACACAACTCAAATGCCCAAAGTGAACAAACTGATAAAAATGGAGAAAACTGTAAGAATAGTTGGTAACAAACATTTCACAAAAGTGTAGGGGTTTATGGTGATGGCTGACTTTATCCTTATAAATTAGTAACATTGTAACAAATCTGCAACATACCAGCCCTCATAGATGTTTACCTATAAAGGTGCTGATCCTGCAACTTCTTGTGCACAGGCCCCTACCCCTGTGAGAAGCCCAATTAAAGTGCCTTCTGACCACCGGCAGCTGGCATGGTTTAGAGCAACCTTCAGTTTGCTTTGATTTATGCAAAGGTCTGGGCTGGTGCGGAACTGCCCCAGGATTAAGTGATCACAAAAGGCTCCTTTGCAGTGATCTGCCTTAGCTACATCTCATGCTGAAAACCCAGCCTGTGTAAATGTATTTCACAGTCACCTCTTTCACACCCTCTGTAAAATGTACATGTAATTTATGTACTTAAAACTCCTTTTAAATTGCCATGTAAAGTGGTCTTCTTGTAAATGAAAATCCAATCCAAAATATTTTTATATAAGAAAAATAAAAGCACTATGGAAAATCCATAGTAAAATCCTCACTGTGAAGACGAATAAATTCATCACACGGGCAGGCAGCATGATTAGAAATGGATGGAACTGTCCACCTCGACACCAGAGTTTCTAAGTTTCAATTTGCAAACCATGCAAGACGTGAGTCATGCAATTTGCTTGCAAAGGAGGAGGACCATCTGCTAGTCATGAGCAGATGACGAATTCACTGCATTGCGACTTTGTCGATACTCCCAAATTTGTAAGTAAACACATTTGGTAACCTTTCTCAGATCGAGTACTTGAGAGCTTCAATAATGGAAAAGTTTAAATTTATGCAATACATTCTGAAACCTCATATTCTGAATGCAATTTAAAAGCACTAGCTCAAATTTGATGGTAGATATTACAATTGCAGTCTATTAAGAGTGGTATATTTTTTTCTCAGGCCAGGAGCAAATTATTGTAACTTTGACTAGTAATACACATTTTAGGAGGATAGCTCAGATCCTGCTACAACAATATTGAAACACTCATTCCTAAGTGTCAACTAACTTCCTTTCCAACTTCATTTACATGGTGCAACTCTGACCTCTACTGGTCACTGGCTTTAATCCTCATCCTTTACCTTCCTACAGATAACTGTAAAGAGTCCATGCCAGACCTCCTTCTCTGTCTATAGATTCCAAGGCCAGAAAGGACCACTGTGATGATTTAGTATAACACAGGCCATAGAATTTCCCCAAAGTAATTCCTGTTTGAACTACAAATGATTTACCAAATTTGTATCCAATCATACTAAAACTGCATCTCTAATTTTTACAAAGATGGAAGCATCCATTCCTTATTAATAAGGGATAGTCTCTTTTAGATAATGAGCCAAATGCTGTCCTCACCTACACAGCCATGCAACCTCATTGAAGTTGCATGAGTGCAAATGAGGAAAAAATTGGCTTTGCATGTGCAGGGATCACTCACATGTCTAGGCAAACCATAACATTAATATGTAGTCTGGTACAGCACCTTTCATCCAGAGATCTCAAAGAGCTTTATGAAGGAGGGTGTCATTAGCTCCATCATACAGATGAGGAAACTAAGAAACAGAGATGCCAAATTACCTCATTGCTGGTCAGTGGCACAGCAGGGAATCAAACCCAAGTCTTCCCATATTAAAACATACCCTACTTAAACCTAGTCCATACCTTTATAACTGATTTAGGCCAGGATTTCAAAGGAGCCTAAGGGAGTCAGGCACCTAAATCCCATTGGCTCCTTCAAAAATCACAGCCTAAAAAACCTAGTCAAATGAGAGGGAGAGAGACTAGAAAACTTGTGTTTTGTCTTGAGCCCTTCACAAACAAGGAACATTGGCAGCGATTGTCATCCATATGGGGTATACTCAGCCCTTTCCAGGGACAAGGGCTCTTTAGAACTATATCTGGCTGAATCTCAGCAGCATAGACTGTGCTGGTAAAGACATGATGCTCTTAGCCATGTTAATCTCCCTATTGAATTTAAACCCACTGTTTGCTCAGAGAAAGGTTGTTTTTTAATCAGTCTTATTCCAAGTGGCTGCCTAGCTATGGGATTAGCTCTGACATCCAGGTCAGTTTGGCAAACCTACTAGAAGAATAATCTTCTGCTTGTGAAAATAAGGGGGAAATGAGGTGATGAAGAGCACTGTGGCAGTACAATTATCAAGTTGTCCCTCTGATGAAACCTTCCATCTTTGTTCTGTGTAAAAACACCTTTCACCCAGGACAACGTTCATCCTGAATTATGTCCATTCTCCAAAGTGTACCCATCTGCGTGGTTTCCTTACACAGGAGCATTCCGCTACCTCCACGCCTTCTGGTTTTTAGGAACGCTGATCTTCCTAGGGCTCCTCGGCATTCACCCAGACCTGCAAGAAGAGCAAAGAGGTATCAGACAGGAAGAGAGAGGCAGGAACCAAGAGGCAGAGGCCAATAGTAGATGTCAGAAGAGCAGATTGTGGAAATACAAAATAGTGTTTGAATCCCTGAGGAAAGAAATGCTCCAGCCTCATCCTTCTTGACCTATCAGCCACCTTCAACACCTCTGACCAGGCTGTTCTTCTTGAAATCTTGTCCTCCCTTGACTTTTGTGACTCTGTCATCTCCTGGTTCTCGGCCTACCTCTTTAATCATTCCTTCAGCATATCCTTATGCCCTCACCCCAACCTTCTGTGTGGGGTCCACAGGGCTCTGTTCTTGGTCCCCTAACCTCATCCTCTACACCTAAGGTCTGGGTAACATCCTCTGCAAACACAAATTCAGTTACCACCTCTGTGCTGACAGCTCATAGGTCTACCTCTCTATCCAGAGCTGACTCTTTCTCCAAACTAAAAGCTCAACCTGTCTCTCTGACATCTCGTGGATGTCTAGATGTCAGCTCAAGCTCAACATGGCTAAAAGAGAGCTCTTAATCCCCCCCCCCCATTATGTCCTTTCTCAATTATCTTGGACAGAGGTTATAGAAGTTTGCTTTCTGGGGGAAGGGCACTGATGTGCATACTGGGTGGGGGGCAGTGGGAGAAGTGGCTTACTGGTAAAAAAAAAAAAATAGTGGCTAAACACCTAAACTCAACTCCATATTCCCCAAATGAGATGTGAGTAACTTCTATTTATCTGCATTTATCCTCAACTACATTGCTGAGTGGAGGCCCCGTGAGGGAGCAGGGGGATCTGGGGGGTAGTGGGGTAAGCTAGGAGGAAAATAAGGACAGTGGAAGGCCCAGGAGAGCAAGGGATAATGTCCAGCAGACCCCATCCCATCCCTGCCTCCCCCATACCTATGCCTGACTTCTGCTTCCCATGGGGGACACCACTTCCCAGCTCGCAGTATCACCTGGATGTGGCTCTGTCCTGGGCTCCCAGCAGTTCAGAGGATGCTCTGCCGATGGGAAGGGAAAAGGGGCTGCCTGGCCTCGGTCCAGCTCCCCACACAGGGCACTGGCACCTGGTCCCTGCTCACCCCAGTTCCTACCTGCTCCCTGCCAGGCCTGACACATGGGGGTGGAAACATTGTTCAGTCCCCACAATATTTCCCATGTGGGGGGTTACTCCTCCCAGCTCCCCCCCCCTGCACACCCAACCCTGGTTCAGCTGCGTGGCCCTATCTCTAGGTCTTCACATCCAGGCAATGTCTAAGTCTTGCAGATTTATTGTGCATAACATCTCTAAGATATGGCCTTTCCCATCCATCCATGCAACTAAAACTGTTGTCCAGGCTCTCATCATCTCATGTCTTGATTACCACAACCTCTTTTCTCTGGCCTTGACAAATGCAGTCTCGCCCTTTGTCGCGGGGTATGTAAACCCCAACACAGGGTGTTGGGTTGAGGAGTACAAAGAAATAGGAAGCTACATCTCAAGTGGCAAGAGGCACTGGGGCTGTTCCCTGTCTTCAGGGTAGCGTGGCCTAGAAGCCAGAGTCTGTAAAGCTGCACTTGGGCAGTGCCTGCGCCCAATGGTAGGTGCGGGTGGGATAGTGGGCCCCAGACCCACCCACCAGATCCTGACCCAGGCCCCTGGAAAACCGGTAATCTTTGAATCAGGCTCAGGTTCCTGATTCAACATTTGCGTTACCGGGGCTGCTTCCTACTCTTGTTCTGCTCTATTAGTTCCCCTAAGGAGAGGAGTGGCCTTCCATCTCTCTCGTTCTTCGTGGTCAGCAGGGGTTCTGCGATCAATTCAGCTAGTGTAGCCTTCGCTGTCTGGAGCCCCAGCAACTCCCTGGCAGGAGCCTGCAGCGTGCATCTGCTCTCTTCCTCAGCCAGCCCTGACTGAGCTGATCTGCTCCCTTTTGTAGCCTGTCTCCAGTTGGAGCATGCACAGCAGGGGTGAGGGGGCATGGACTCCACAGCTCACCATGTGTGGTCACTCCTAGCTGGGCCAGTGCAGGGTAGATACACCTCATCACACCCTGCTGATATTCATTCAGGATACTGCTGCACAGATCATTTCCTAAGCCTGTCGCTTTGACCACGTCACCCCTCTTTTTGCATCCCTCCATTGGCTCCACCTTCTCTTTCCCATCGAACATAAGCTACTTGTCTTCTCATCCAAGGCCCTCACAACCTCTCCCCACCCTACTTATCATCTCATGCAGTATTGAAAGGTTGATTCCCACTTCCAACTGGGCCATGATGCCAGCCCCAATTGCCCACTTGCCCCTCACACTTGGGAGGAGCTCCCTGTAAACATCCACTAAGCTACCTAACTATCCACCTTCAAATCCCTTCTTAAAATTCTCTGTTGCCGTGATGCCTGTTGAAAAATTGCCAGTGGGAGGGCTGTTGTTGCGCTGAGACATGCTGCCCAGTCTCATTGTTTCCTTTTACTCCCTCATCTGTCTTTGTCCATCTGCTCTTATTTTATACTTAGATTGGGAGATCTTTGGGGCAGAGAGCGTCTTTTTGTTCTGTTTATACAGTGCCTAGCACAATGGAGTCCCAATCCATAACTAGGGCTCCTAGGCTCTATACTAATACAACTAATCAATAATAATCACATTCAAAGCCTGCATCAGGCCACTGGTGTGGTATCACCATTCTGTTCTTGCTTCACAGCTCTTGCTAATAAGTTGGATTTAACATTATTCCAACCCTTCCACTCAGTACAAGGTGGACAATCTGTGAAGTTGGTTAGCAATAGTCATGCACTACAGCAACTAAAAATAGGTCTCTGAAAGAGCAACGTTCTGTATTTCTCGATGCCACTAAACCTGGACTTTGGAAATAAAATGTTAATGTCATTCTTATTTTTTTAAAACCCATTTTCTTGAAATTTAATGAAGCCACTCAACTTTCATTTTTTCTTTCAGCAGTACTGACCCTTCACCTAGTTTGAATGATTCATCACCAGCGCATTCACTGCCCAGGAATGTTGGCTTTAAACAAACTACAGCAAATCATTTAAAATAAACACAAGTGTGCTTTCATCTCACAACAATCTGTGCTAACTACATTTTTCACACACAGGATATGTTACATTAAAATCAGAATCACCAGACTTAAAAACCCAATGCCAGCTCAAGCCAGCACAGAATCAGTTATATATTTACTTTACATACAATGATGGGCATGAGTAACATTCACTGCTATTTTAACACTATCATGTACCACTTTGCCAGCTCCAATTTCTCTGTTAGTTAAAGGCAAACATGAATTATGTTAAATTAATGCGGGTAAATCTCACTAAAAAAAATATAATATTCTGATCTCTGAACAACAGTGTGAAGATGCAGATACAAATATCTGCAGTCTTCTCTCCTTTTAGTTTTTTAAAAATTTTCAAAATAACTTTAAATCACACCTTCTAAAAGCTAACGGGGCTGGCTTGTCTGAAATGATAAATATATCTTTAAATGGCTATTGCTTCTTGCTGTCAAAATCAAACAGTTGGAGTCTTAAAACTATTCATTTTCCATTTAAAGGACACAGGGAAGCAGCATTTGAATAAAAAGAGTGTGTGAAAATGAGGTCAAGGATATTGAGGTCTGCCATAAAGAATTTCCAGCACTGGGATTGACACAGATTCTACCCACATACGCTTGCTACAGTTTTACACCAATGTAACGGAGATAAGATTCTGGTCCATAATTCCAATATCAGCCCTAGAATAGGACAAATCTCTGGTGGTTGTTTTGTTTTCTTTTTAAAAGTAGCCTGGTTGGTATCACATTCACCTGAGCCTGCGACAGAGGGATTTTTAAATTCCAACGACCTAGAAGGGCTCTCTTATAGCACCATATTGTTATATTTGGAATTATAGTGGATTCCAGAAGCCAGGGCCAGTTCAAAAACATCTGGGTTTGGGGTGGAAATAAAAAGGATTAGTGCCATTTATCACTCTTCCTTCTCCATAGCTTGAGTTCCTTTGAGTGAGTATCCTCTTTTAATGTCACCTAGAGCAGGAGTAATCAGAAAGGTTTTGGGGGGAGGAGCATTGCCAGTGCACCTACCAGTGGTGAGGCAAGGATACCTACTTATTCCTTGGAAAGAACTGTATCTAAGTGACTGGAGTTGCTTGGTGACGGAAAAGGAAACATTTCTATTCTACCCTGTACAGACTGAAGAGCTCCTGGATGCTGAAGAAACAAGTGCCAAGGTTCCTGCTTGTTACAGTTTTCATGCTAGTCCACAATGCACTCAAGTTATACACACCGCTTCCCTCACAAGGGAAAATTTTGAATTTTACAGGACTTGACAAATATGAATTAAACCTGATCCTGTTAAAAACTTTTCCAACTAACTACAAAAGTAACCTCAAGCCGCAGAGATTCTTCTAGATCCAGATACATTTTTAATATCAGTTGAAAGGTGAGATCTGTCCATTGGCAGAGGACCCATGCAAAACCCTTCACTGAGACAAGACAGCTGTGCTGCAAGGCCTGACACCCAAGATGGGGTGAAGGTTGGATTCTATCCCCACAAGTCCCTGTTTAGTTTCCCCATTTAACTCGGCGGAAAGGAATTTCACAGCGAGGGCTGTCTGTGGTTGGGGAAAAAAGTGGAGGAGGGGAAAGACATTTAAATTTAAAAAATCCTCTTTTTGAAATTCAACTATTCTAAATTTTGAAATGTGCAAAAATTCCCTGCCGCTCTGCTGAGGGCATATTTCCATGGACTTTGGCTGTCTTTGAATCAAGCCCCTAGTGAAAACAGAATTATTTTCAACAGAAAAAAACCCCACATAATAGCTTTTATATAGCACTTTCCATCTGTAGATCTTAAAGCTCTTTTGTATTCAGACTAAAATTAGGTCTCTTTCTTCCTGATTTACGGAGGTATTACTGTTCCTCAAGAGCTGTGTAATGTCAGCGTTTATTCTGGAGCAGACTGTGGTAGCCAAAGACTGTGCCTCATGTCGAGAAGCTCGGGACATGGTTTGGGATATGCAGTGGGGGAGCTTGGAGTGTCCTGCTGGTAAGGGAATAGGATAAGAACAGGTTGTGGTGCTACAGTGGAGGACCGGGGGGGGAGGGGGAAGGACATTAGGTCATCTCACACTGGAAGAAGGAAAGCTATAGAACATGATCCAGTCTTTCATGAGAAGGAGCGTTAAGTCCATCATATAGAGAGGATAAAGCTGGGAGAGGCACTAATTCTTCTGATATTTCTAACACTCAGCATAACAGAGAAACCTTATTAAGAATAAACCAGGGTTACAGAATGTACCATGCTGCAGCTTTACCCATTTTATCGTCTATGCTGCACGTTGGGCACTACTCAAAATACCCAAGAATGTACTTTCCTGTAGGCCGAAGTTTTAAAAGGACAGAAGAAGTCTGGTGTTATTTATGAAATGCAAGAAACGTGATCAACAATCTACAAAAGGCAAAACGATGATATTCCCTGTCTCAAACAACTTGCAATCTAAGGTGTTGGTCTTGCAACTAGGGTTGCTTACATGGTGCCAGTTTCAGAATTGGCCCTCAGAGACAAATCGGAGAAGATAGGGTGCCTTTGGGATTCCAGAGGAAAGTTTAACTTTGAAGAATGGTTTTGAATCACTATATGAAGGTCCCCACACTGGCATTGCAGATGAAGTGAAGCCATAGCATAGGTAGGGAGTTGGATATGGAGAGGAGTCTGGGCACCTATTATTCATTGTACCTTAAATTACATTGCTCTACAATTGATATGAGCAGACATCACCTCCCTGGCTTTTCTGGACTATCCTGAAGAGAGCTGTTGGGAAAGTTTCCAACACACTGTTTTCCCACCTTTTGTTGAAAATGAAGCATGTTAATGTTGATAAAAGTCCATTAAGAAAGAAAAGCGTTAAAGCATTTTGGTAAGGTTACAGTGGAACTTTTCGGAATGGAAACTTTTGATTTTCCATTTCAAAATGACTGTTACCATTTTTTAAATTTCATGTTATATAACATTTTTAAAAAATCAAAACTGGAAGGAAACATTTTGATCGTATCAATACAAAACATTCTGCTTGACCTGAAGCCCCAGGATGTTCTGCCACAGAGTTGCCAAAGAAATGTATTTTGCTGTCAAAGATATAGAAACTTTAGCTAATGGCTAGAGCTGGGGTGAGCCTAAGAATTACCCATGCTTGTCTAGAATTTGGCAGGCTGCTTGGAATGCATCCAGGATGCCCAGAATTTATAGGCCAGCCCAGGAAACAAACAGCTCTGGGCGGCCCGGGACACCTTTCTTTGGTTACGTGCAAACCTTCACTCACACACACATGCCCCACCTTAAGCAACTCTCCAGTCATTCTGAAATAATTCATTTAGAAAAATGAAACGAGTTTACATCTAATAATAAGAGATTATAACTGTTCTGTCTTTAGGGTGTCCAGATAGCACGTGTGAAAAATCGAGATGGGGGGGAGGTAATAGGTTGCCTATATAAGACAAAGCCCCTAATATCGGGATGTTTGGTCACCCTATCCGTCTTGTTAGTTTGGTGGTTGGTTTTTAACTGCCAGCACATGGGAAGGCATGTCCAAGGAACAAAAGGTCATATTTCTGGAAAAAAAATTGGCACTAACAATTGGCTCCAATCAGAAGGAGCTTCCTGATACTTAGCAAACATAGGATGATAACAAAGGATGAAAAAAATGATTAATCAGTGGGACATGACTCATGCTATGCAGTCTCTCCTAAGCTTTTCAGATATAGGATTAGTGTATCTTGACTGGTGTGCAGGAATCACAGAGTCAGTAATCACCTTGCAAGAATGACCACATTTTTAGGGCCCAGTCCAGTTCCCACTGAAGTCACGGAAATCTTTCCACTGAAATTGCTGGGAGCTGAGGCAAGCATGTGTGCACCGTGCTATTCAGGTGGTATTTGGAATGCTCACTTCATCTCCACAGTATTTTGTTTTTTAAGTAAATCAGAAATGAGGGGAGGGATCTGAATAATGAGAGTTTGGTGCAATGGATTTTATTGAGTAAGATATCAAGTGTCAGATCAGAATTTATAAGCAGCTTTCTCTGCTAAAGGGAAAAATGTGCGGCCATCGCTGGACAGAGCCAGTTGCTAGAAACGGTCATTGGGACAAAGCACTGGCTATAAATGGCTCAGTCATTCAATAAAATATGTGGAAAACACAGTGATCACTCTTCAACAAGGTCCTGGCCCCATGGTTCAGTGAAAGGACGTAGAGAAAAATGAGAACCTTGTGGGAAAGGGAAAGGCTTTTCCAGTACTTGCCTTCCCTTCCTAAGTGTTCAGTGATAACACATGGGGAAGAAAAGAGTTCAGACAGAGAAGAGGACAAAGTATGGGCTTTGGCTCAGGCCCTAAATGAATTGGAAGGTGAGAAAGAAAAGAAAAAGGACAGAAAGTGCAGGAATAATAAGAAAAGGAATGAAAAGGAGGAAAAGACCAAGAAGGAATGAAATGGATGAGGGACAAAGGGCCTGAAAAGAGAGAGAAAAATTTGAAGGGAAAATACCAAGGTAGAAAATGGGAATTGTGTATGTTTTTAGCAGAAAATATTCATTCTGAGGCACAGATATTAGCCAATATGGCATAAAAAGTTACACAGGAGCAGGAAAGTAAAAGTTAAGTCTAAGTCTCGCTAGTTCGCTAGTCAGTGTTCCTTTATTGCAGGTACTGTGGAGCTAAAGTTCACTTTCAGTGACATGTTTCCTTACTTTGTATCATAGTCTGATAAGTGATTTGTTCCACTGGGAGAAAGCCTTTTATCACCACAGTCCATGTGTATTTTTTTGGCACTGTATCGCAAGTCCAATTATTCAATGTACTTTGTCAGCTGGTGGGTATTTCTTTGATTTTTAACAAAGGCAGAGCAAAATACTATTTTTGAAAAATTCTTTTTTTCACTTTCTCCCATCTCTTGGCTCTTCTTTCCTCCCTTTCTCTCTCTCCATGCCCTTATCTGCACGATGGCATTTTCTTATTGCAGCCACCAGAGCAAACCCTTAGTATGCTTGTAACACTCCACATACACAACTTCTAACAGTGATGCTCAGCTGTTCACACCACTACTGTGACTGCATTTGCTCTGAAGGCTCAGAACTACTGTCTGAGTGCACCACTGCGGTGCCAATGCAGGCAGCAAACACAGCTGCTGCAGCTGTGATAGTGCAATTGGTTCTCCCAGAGCTATCCCATCCAGGGTTTAGTGACAGCTCTGACAAACCTCTGTCACTTGCTAAATCGTTGTCCTCCCTGGTTCCATACAGGCTAAGAACCGTCAAAGCCACACTTTGCTGGTCTCAGCTCTGCGCTGCAGACAACTTACACCCACCCATTTCAGTAAAGGCCTTGAAATCCCATTACAACTAGAGCAGTTTGAAAAACAGGACAGAATTTTTGCAAAAATTATCCTGAAAATATGCTGTTTTTTCAGTAAAAAATTGAAATTTCAATGAATAAATGTAATCAAAGTTGAAAATTTTCCACCAGCTCTAATTACAACTAAAATTTGATTTTGATTTTTTTTCCTTTGGCTTTTCAATAATATAGAATAAAAAAAACAGCACTTTCCTTCCCCTTTGTGTGTGTGTGTGTGTATATTAATAGAAGGTTTTTAAATGTTTATTGTAAAGCAAAGTTCTAATACATTTTTCATTAACAATACATCTCTCTCTCTCTCTACACACACACACACACACACACACACCCAATGGGTCTGTACTGCTGAAAAAATACACACACAGTAGAGAAAGGTTAATACACACACACACACACCATACTGTTATGCTGTAAGGTGTTACTGGCAGCCATCAATAACAGATATGGTTAAATAAGCTGGGACTATTTATCCATAGCTCAGGCATGGTTGGTGAGCACAAGAGCATATCCAGATGCCGGTGGGCCTGCATACTACACCTCTAGCACCCATGCTGCTCCGAGATCCCTCGCACATTTAGTCTGAAGCCGCAAGGTGCAGTCAGTTTCCAGCTGGTGCCATAAGGAGGTACTGCTGAGAGCCCTGACTGTGAAGAGGCTACGTGCCAGCAAGGAGGACTTACATACTCTGCCTTCCTCTCAGCAAAGCTAGCTGGCGGCTGGGTACAAAGCGAGAAGTGGAAGGCAATCACACTATGCAACACCCAGGACTAGACACATCACATGGTTCTGTGCCAAAGCACCACTGCAAACACTGGTAGTCGCCAGGGTCTCTGGAAGATCTTGCACAAAGCTGGGTACCCCCACAAATTCACCACCAGTGTGTGCTCATTCCATGACGGCATGCTGGCTAGAGTGCTGGAAAACGGTGCTTCATCAGAGCCGTTTTTGTCACAGTTAGCATTAAGCAGGGCTGCGTGCTCGGATCTACACCATTTACCATTCTCTTTGGGGCTATGCTGCTAGATTCTTATAAAGACTGCAGCCAGGGTATTTACATGCAATTCTGCACAGATGGCAGCATCTTCAATCTTGACAGTTGAAAATGGGAGGAGCACGTATGGTGAAAGGCTGACAAAAACAATAAAAGAATACTCTCAAAAAACTCACCTAAAAGCTGGCCAAGCTGACCCAAACACAGGGCAAGCTGCTGCTGCCGACAGACCTGTTGGTCTTCACTTAAAACCATTGAGAATAGCAGAACAGAAAAAGCCAAAAAGAGAAGCATGGGCAGAGTTTGGGGGGCAGGCTGGCAGCTGGCGTGTGCAATGTAATGAGTTGGGCAGAGGAGACAGGAGACTTCTCCCAGCTTGGGCCCCTGAGGCAGGAGTCAGAATTTTGTTTATAAACAGAGTGATTAACAGATGATTAAGATAAGAAAGGGCTGTTAGGAGGTTTCCTAAAGTTAAATGATCTGTTCCAGGCTTGGTGAACTGCAAAAAGTAAAGTAGCCTAAATGATAGAAAGTAATTGTAGATATCACTGGACATCCTCAATACCAGGCGGGATGAGCTGGAGTACCAATGAGAAGCGCAGTCAGGAAAGTAACTCAAATACTTCCCTGATGGACTGTATTTTCTAACGGAAAACCTACCCTAAATTCTCAATTACTGAGCGACAATCTTCACCCATTGATATATTTGCTTTCCATGACCAACTCTCTGTATCACTTTTTATGAGTAATGAACCTGAATAATTGGATGCTAATATTTAAACCGTATTATTAAATTTATTCACCTAAATTTGGGTTATTGCTGATTAGGTACTATATATATATATCTTATGACTTCTAAAACAAACTTTGTATTTGTGGATAATCTAAGTACTATATCCAGATGTACAGACACTCTTTTCTTAACCTGTATATTCTATAATTTTTTAACATTAGCTTTCGTAACATTTTAAAACCTTTTCTACAATTATTGGATTCAAGAGGTGGTAACAAAGATACTAATATCTTTTTTTTTCTTTTTTTGAAGAAATACCTGATTTTTTTAGACAAAGGAAATGCAGTGGATCTAATCTACCTGGATGGCAGTAAGGCATTTGGTACAGTTCCGCATGACAAATTATTAGTTAAATTGGAGAAGATCGGGATTAATATGATAACTGAAAGGTGGATAAGGAACTGGTTGAAGGGGACACTACAGCAGGTCACACTGAAAGGTGAACTGTCAGGCTAGAAGGAGGTTACTAGTGGAGTTCCTCAGGGATCAGTCTTGGGACCAACCTTATTGAACATTTTTATCACTGACGTTGGCACAAAAAAGTGGGAGTGTGCTAATAAAATTTCCAGATGACACAAAGTTGGGAGATATTGTCAGTATGGAGGAGGACCAGAATATCATACAAGAAGATCTGGATGACCTTGTAAACTGGAGTAATAGAAACGGAATGATAGTTAATAGTGCAAAGTCATGCATTTAGGGACTAACAACAAGAATTTTTGCTATAAACTGGGGACTCATCAGTTGGAAGTGACAGTGGAAGAGAAAGAACTGGGGGTATTGGTTGATCCAGGATGACTATGAGCCATCAATGTGATGCGGCCATGAAAAAGGCTAACACGGTCCTAGGGTGCATCAGGCGAGGTATTTCCAGTAGAGTCAGGGCTGTGTTAGTACCAGTATACAAGGCACTGGTGAGACCTCATCTGGAGTACTGTGTGCAGTTCTGGTCTCCCATGTTTAAGAAAGATGAATTCAAACTGGAACAGTGCAGAGAAGGGCTACTAGGATGATGTGAGGAATGGAAAACCTATCTTATGAGAAGAGACTCAAAGAGCTTGGCTTGTTTAGTCTAGCGAATAGAAGGTTGAGAGGAGATATGATTGCTCTCTATACATAAATCGGAGGAATGAATACCAGGGAGCAAGAGGAGTTATTTAAGTTAAGCATCAATGTGGACCCCAGAACAAATACATATAAACTGGCCATCAACAAGTTTAGGCTTAACATTAGGTGAAGGTTTCTAACCAACAGAGGAGTGAAGTTCTGGAGCAGCCTCCCATGGAGAGCAGTGGGGGCAAAAAACTTAACTGGCTCCAAGATTGAGCTTGATACTTTTATGGAGGGGATGGTATGAGAGGACTGCCTACAATGGTGTGTAGCCCATCGGTGACTGCCTGTAGCAAATATCAACAATGGCTGGAAATGGGACACTAGATGGGGAGGGCTCTGAGTTACTACTGAGAATTCTTTCCCAGGTATCTTCTTGATGGGTCTTGCCCACATGTTCATGGTCTAACTGATCACCATATTAGTGGTTGGGAAGGAATTTTCCCTGGATCAGATTGGCAGAGACCCTAGTGGTTTTTCGCTTCTTCTGCAGCATGGGGCCTGGGTCACTTGCAGGTTTAAACTAGTGTAAATGGTGAAATCTCTGTAACTTGAAGTCTTTAAATCATGATCTGAGAACTTTAGTAACTATTACAGGAGTCTATTACAGGAGTGAATGGGTGAGGTTCTGTGGCCTGCAATGTGCAGGAGGTCAGACTAGATGATCACGATGGTCCCTTCTGACTTTAGTAAGAGTATCTGAATAAGAATATACATTACAATTTTAAACCTAACCAGTGTCCCATAAGTGACTTGCCACAAGATATCAGAACATGTTAGTATTAGAGCTGAGTGGGTCTAATAGTTATTTAATTTTCTTTCTTGATATAGGAATTAGATACAGTGCTCCTGTCAGATTACAATTTAGAAATTATCTGCAAAAAAATTAGAGTTTTCAGTTGCCTAAGTAGCTCCTGGAATCACAGTTAAAGTTGCCCCCTCCACTCCCCGAAAAATCTGAAATGGTGCCCCTGTGGGCCAGCACAGAATTTGCCACCCCCCTCAGGCCTAGCCCAGTTGGCTTGACTGGAGCTGCCCCTCCTCCCCCCATATAGAAGTCAAACTACGCCTATAAAGAGAAGCGTGTGCAAAGAGAGCAGGCTGTGGCCATGTCTGCCTGATGTGCAGAGGCATCTGCTGATCCCTCACTGGTTTACATTCTTCCAGGAAGTTGAACTGAAACAAACTGACTCTCCTATGTTGACCAAGATGGGAAACTCCAACAACTAAGTACCCTTCATTCAAGCGAAACGAGGAAGAAATTCAATGCCCCTTTCAGTAGGTATAGCTGAAACAATAAAAGCGACTACTACAGGCATGGGCCAGCATGGCAAGGCCTGAGCAGAAGCTAAGCCATGTGGCAAAAGTGGTTTTCCTGGAGACTGATCGCACACCCTGTGGCTGGGGCATTGATTTGTTGCAGCTGTGTCTGCCTGTGGCTCTGTGAAAGGAACCAGAAATCAAGAGGAAAGAGAACAGACAGTGGGAGGAATCAATGGTGCATAACTCTGGGAGGAAGCCAGAGACAAAGCTTCTTTCGGACAGGTACTCTTTGGAAAAGGAGATTTAGCTCTCTGACCAAGGAAACTGCCTCTTGTTCCTGCTTTGTTGAGGGAAACAGGACTTTGTGTACATTCTTTGGTGCAATCCTATTTATTTACAAAGAAATACCTCCACCATCTTACCAGAAACCATCTGGGAAGGTCCCAAATATTGGCTAAACCACTCAGGCCAAAGGGCAACAATACCACGTGCATACACACTTATAAATATATATATGAATGCTCCTTCTTTAAAGGGGGCCCAGGGCTGGCACTGCAGCAAGACAGTTGCCTCTCCTACATCTGCCAGATTCCTGAGATCTAAAGGAGTGAAACCAGAAAGAGAGATTAACAACATACACAAATATGCCAGGCAGATCCTACTGCCCAAAGTAAAACTTACTTGCCTGTCTGTGACTCAGTGATGTCCCCGTGTCACTGCATGAATGGCCCCACTGCATGAGATAGGGTAGACGCAATGGAGGGACACTGGCTAGACCTCATAGAGGGGATCAACAGAAACTCTTCTTTCTAGAGCAGGCCAGGACAGTTCTCGTCTCAGCATTTTAAAGGGAGACAGAACAAGGAAGGGAACTTCAACCCTATCAAAATAACTGTGCAACAAAATAGAAAGTCATAATTTCGATAACACCAACAGCCAAAAGACCCTGCAAGCCCCTTTCCACAGGGAAGGAAGGATGGAGTCAGGGGAAGTAAGATTGATCAGATTGTGTTAAAAGACTGGATAATGTTTGGATGGGAAGCAGAGGAGGAGAGGAAATGAGAGACCTCAGAAGGTTTAGATTAGTTTCAGCAAACATGAAACCTCAAATGAGCCTGAACCACCTCACCTTTTGATGTCACTCATTCCTACTCAGTGTCAGGCACGACTGTTATTGTGATAACAGCAGAAAGTTCGTATGTTGAGGAGGCATCTGTGAACTGAGATGTGTAGGTAGATTTTGCTTGATACAGAAAAATCATGACAGAATGAGGTCATATAGTTGTGGGTTCCAGACCTAAACAAGGATTTGGGCTACTATCCAACACTGAGAATGAAGCTGGAGGTTAGAGCTGCACTGTTAAAGTGCCATCCTTCTGATGAGCTCCTTTTGTCTAGTGGATCCTAATGACACCATATTACTATTTGGTAAAACCAAACTCGTTTGACAGATTAGATTAGATAGCCAGCCTGATGATATATTTTAGAACAATAGTACTATCTTAAACACAAAAACTGAAATTCAAGTTCCCAATGACATTGTGACTAAAAGTATTTCTTGGGAAGCAATCTGGGAAAGAAGTAGCAGAATGCAGTTCCTTTCCCCTCAAAGCATACTTTATTCCTCACTGATGTGTGAAACCTCCAGGTTTAGTGCCATCTAATAATTACTGTGCTGTTTACCTTTTGTGTCCAATTAGTAAATCTATTGAATAAAACTAGACCTCAGTGGCACCTCACTAGACACCTCCCTCACATTTTGACATCTTGTTGTTTACCTTTCTGCTTGGTTTATGGTCCTTTAGTCAACCTTCAAATACATTGGACAGGACAGCACTTGTCTGCCAGCCTTTTTGAAAGAATTATCATGTACGATTTTATGATGAATTCTTTCAAGTCCTATACTACATTCTACTCACTGCATTCCCATCATCCAGTAATTTTGTAATTCAAATAAAGAATCAAGTTCATAGAGTTTAAAGCCAGAAAGACCATTATGACCATCAAGTCTGATCTTCAGCATAACACAGGTCTTAGAGTTTTACACAGTAATTACTGCAGTGGAGGGAATTGCTCTTCTCTACTATGTATATGAACAATATTGAGTCCAAAAAACTTGTGGGTGAAATAAAACATTCTTTAGAAAGACATTCAGTCTTGCTTAAAAGGCCAATACCTGTGTATGGGTAGGTATCCATAGACCACAATCAAGTCACCTGTAAATGAACAGAGCTCCTTAAGTCAAGCATTTTTAGGCATGCGTTCTACAGCTCAGCTCATTTTTGTAGCTCTTCCTAGCACCTACTACTCCAATTTTTCAAAACCCATTTTAAAGTGGGGACACCAAAACTGGAACCAGCATTCCAGCAGTAGTCTTCCCTTTGATCGCAGTCTGTGTACCCAACACACACGCTGTTATGATTCAATATTCTCTGAAGGGCCTAATCCCATTCCCATGGAAGTCTATGGCAAAACTCCCATTATCTATCACATATCTATGGGAGCAGATTCAGGGCCTATGAGGATCTGTATACTATTTCCTTGAATTTGCAGTAGGAAACAAGGTAAGAGGTTATGATTTTAGGAGGGGAAGCTCTGTATTGGGGCAGAGAGAGAATGTAGTTTTAGGGATAACACTGAACATTTCTAATAAAGTTACCTGTTTAATTATTATTCTTTCCCATTGTGCAAGGCACTGTGTAAACACAGAATAAAAAGTCAGTCCCTGCCCCAAAGAGCTTACAATCTAAGTGTTAGAAGCAGGCATCTATTTCTGCAATTCTTTACCAATGTCACTCAATGGCTCTTACGTGTTTCCAAGTTTTTCATTTAATATTTGTTCCACTGTGGACTGAAATTCTATTTACTGTATAGTGATGACCAGAGCAGCTCATTTTAATTTTTTTTTAAAAGGCAATACTTTATCAGCTTTTCTCCAGCCCTCTGTGACCTTTCAGAAATAATTTCCAGTGGTTCAGAAAGCTCATAAGCTCATTGGTAAGACATCAGAATGTGTATTAGCTAGACCTGCTGGCAGACTTTAGTTCTTCCAAGTATTCTCTTACCTGCTTTTGGTTAAAAGTGATATTGACAAGTTCTTCATTATTTTAAGTGAAACAAGAAGCATCAGGAGGTATCTAAAGAGGTTAAAAAGAATGAGATAGAAGTTCATTAGAATTTATTTCGCTGAAGAAATGATTGTTCGATGTTCAAAGAAATGATTGCAGTCTGAAAACTATTAGAGAGGAACCCAACATTCAAATACGAAAACAGATTTCAGCTTCTCCAGACTTTTGGGGGTAGAGGCTGGGAGTTCAGCTCCAGGATTTTGAGTTAAACTATTACACAGATAGGGAAGCAATAATCTTTAGATTTGGTTGTGGATCCAAACCTCCCCTTGCATTTCAGGGTGATTAGAGCTAGGATTTTCATCTCTGTTTAAAGAATCAAGATTGTTTTGAAGCAATGAAACTTGTATCTGTATGAAGCATCCCCGAGGCTATAACAAGAGGGACCCCCATGCCCTGCCACCATCTCTTCACTGACTACATTTGTAATAAATATATCAGCCTGTGTTGACACTGCTGGCTTCAGCTGTGGCTGATTCTTATCATCAGCTTGCAAACAGTACAGAAGGAAGGATGGCCTTGTGGTTAAGGTACTGGCCTCACACTCAGGAAAAGTAAGTTCATGCCATGCTCTGCCATAGACTCCCTCTGTGACTTTGGGGAAAGTCATTTAATCTCTCTGTACTTTAGTTCCCCAATTATAAAATGGGGGTAATACTTCCCTGCCCCACAGAGGTGTTGTGAGGATAAATTCACTAATGTTAGTGCTCACATGCTAAATAGCTATGTGGATCATATAGGTACCCCAAAAGAATTCAGACTTTAACAGATGTATAGGTATTAAATGAAGCATAATGTTTATACTGGGGCTTTTCACAATCAGCTTGTAGTTTAAAAAAGTCTTTCCCCAGATAAAGCATGGTCATTGATTTTGCTGGAAATCAAAAACTGAAAAAAAGCTTTCAGTAGCTTTTCTCTGTGGAGAAGACAAAATGTGCATGTTATCGGTGCTCAAGAGCTAAAGAGACAAAGCTCTGCTCTTTGCAGCGTGTGTTCTTCTCAGCCTGTGTCTTACCTCAGCGGGTTAGCATGAGCACTTAGAATCTCGTCAAGGGAAACATGGGTAGGGGAGGCAAATGGAGCAAAAACCAAGAGAAATGCTCAGCACAACCTGGGCAGAAAGAAGTTCCAGTTTCCAGGGTGAGATGTTAGTGGAGGTAGTCCTGCTGGGGTTCTGCAGCTCGGAAGCACATTATTGCTGTGTGGTAGCCCTTCAAGTGAGTGCAATTCCTCTAAAGCCCAAGTCTCCTCAGGAAATGCCTCTCACACACACACAAGTCTTTTTCTGTAAAGTGTCTCCTCCAAATTTCAGTGCTCCTCAGAGAGGTGTCTCCCCTAATCTGAAAGCTCCTTTAGCATCTGCCCACCGAACACCAGGGGTCAATGACTCCAGCTGGAAAGAGAGCCACAAACAGCTGCTATCCTCCAAGTATCATTTGGATCAGAGATGGTGGCCCATCACAGGTATCCGAAAGGGTGTTGTCATGGTTTCCTCTCGTTTTCCTGGGAAAGATAAAATTATGAAAAGGAGCAGGCAAGTAGAAGATGAGAGTGAGCAAGAGAGAAATTAATGGAAAGGGAGAAAAAGGAGGCGGCTGTAGTGATGAACCACTTGAGAGAAGAAGAAGAAAGAAACAAACCCGCTCAGCCAGGTTCTCAAAACCTCCAAAAGAGCAAGAGGTAGGAGTTACCCCCTAAGGGCAAAGCAACAGAAGGGGCAGTAATTTCCAAAGCGCACAGGAGTGATCAGGCCCTCTGTGTTCTCGGTGCTGCACCAGCATATATGCATAAGGACATGATCCCTGCCCTGAAAAGTTTATAATGTAAGAGAGCTTTGGAACAATCAAAGGTGAGATAGCCCCTGTAGCTCTATGATAGGCAATGAACACTACAAAACACCTCTGGTGAATAGTTTCTCTAGTTTTTCAATGAATCAACCAACTTGGGATATGGTTAACGGCTCTAGTCTTATAAAGAGTACCATGGGACCTTTAATGGCCCCAAGTGCTCAGGAGCACCTTGTTTATATATATATATATATATATATATATATATATATATATATGCGCCTTATAAAGTCATAGAAATGTATGGTTGGAAGGCACCTCAAGTCTAATCTATCTCCCTGCTCTGAGTCACAATGAAGTATACCTAGACCAGTGGTTCTCAGCCCGCTTGTGGCCCAATCAGCTCACAGCTGCAGCCCATACGACATCCCCAGGGCCATATAAGTAGTATATATATTGTGTGGATGCAGCCCACATAACACATGGAGATCTGCGTATGCGACTCACAATGGTAAATATGTTGAGAACCGCTGATCTAGACTATCTCTGACAGATGTTTGATTAACCTGTTCTTAAAAATATCCAGTGATGGGGATTCCATAACCTCCCTAGGTAACTTTATAGTTAGAAATGTTTTCCTAATATCTAACCTAAATTCCCATTGCGGCAAACTAAATGCATAGATTCCAAAGCCAGAAGGGACCATCGTGATCATCTAGTCTGACCTTCTGTGTAATACAGGCCATAGAACTTCCCCAAAATAACGTTTAGAGTATATCCTCTAGAAAAAAATTCAATCTTGATTTTAAAATTGACACTGATGGAGAATCCTCCACAACCCTTGGTAAATTGTTCCAATGGTTAATTACTCTCACTGTTAAAAATTTACATCTTATTTCCAGTATGAATTTGTCTAGCTTCAACTTCCAGCCATTGAATTGTGTTATACCTTTCTCTGCTAGATTGATGAGCCCCTTACCAAATATTAGTTCCCCATGTAGGTGCTTAGTGACTCAAAGTCATTCCTTAACCTTTCCTTTGTTAAGCTTAATAGATTGAGCTCCCTGAATATATCACAATAAAGCATGTTTTCTAATCCTTTATTCATTCTCTTGGCTTTTCTCTCATCTCTCTCCAATTTATCAACATCCATTATGAATTGTGGACACCAGAACTGGACACAGTATTCCACCAGAGGTTGCACCAGTGCCAAATACAGAGGTAATATAACCTTTCTATTCCTCCATGAGAGTCTCCTGTTCATGCATCCAAGGATTGCTTTAGCCCTTTTGGACACACTCGGAGCTCATGTTTAGTTGATTATTCAACCCGACCCACAAATCTTTGTTCAGAGTCACTGCTTCCCAGGATAGAGTTCTCCCATCCCATAAGTATGTCCTACATTCTTTGTTCGTAGATTATACATTTACATTTAGCCATATTACAATGCATATTGTTTGCTTGCATCCAGTTTTCCAAGCCATCCAGATTGCTCTGAATGGGTGACTTGTGCTTTTCATTATTTGCCACTCCTCCAAACTTTTGTGTTATCAGCAATCTTTATCAGTGATGATTTTACGATTTCTTCTAGGTCACTGATAAAAATGTAACTACGCCAATTACTTCTTGTCCTACCCTCTGTCAATCTGGTGGACAATTGATCAGCCTTTGAATAGCAACCTTTTATGTATTTGAAAACTGTTACCATGTCCTCCCTCAGCCTCCTCTTCTTTAGACTAAACATGCCTAAGTCTTTCAACCTTTACTCATGAGTCATGTTTTCTAAACTTTTTATCATTTTGGTTACTCTTCTCTGGACTCTCTTCAATTTGTCCACATATTTCTTAAAGTGTGGTGCCCTAAACTGGACACTGGCCTCCAGCTGAGGCTCACCAGTGCAGACTAGGGTGGAACAAATACTTCCGATGTCTTACATATGACACTTCTGTTATTACATCCCAGAATGACATTTGCCTTTTCTGCAACAGCATCATACTCTTGACTATATTCAATTTGTGATCCACTATAGGCCTCAGATCCTGTTTAGCAGTACTGCTGCCCAGACGATAATTCCTAATTTTGTATTTGTACTTTTGATTTTTCCTTTCTAAGTGTAGTATTTTGCATTTGTCTTTATTGAATTTTTATCTTATTGATTCCAGACCAGTTCTCCAGTTTATCAATATAATTTTAAATTCCAATCCTGTCCTCCAAATTGCTTGCAACCCCGCCGAACCTTGCATTGTCCACAATTTTTACAAGTCCACTCCACCCTCCAAGTCATTAATGAAAATATTAATATTAATTTTTTGTTGAGGGCCAACAGCATGCTTGGTGCCATAACAAACAGAGTAAAAACCGGTTCCTGCCGCAAGGAGTTTACAATCTAAAGGTCTGATCCAAAGCCCACTTGAAATCAGTGGGCATCTTTCCCTTGACTTCAGTGAGTTTTGGACCAGGCCCCAAGAGTATAGTCAGAGGGTAAAATTTTCAAAAGTTCACACATGACTTAGGAGTCTAAGTCCCATTTTCAAAAGTGACTTAGATGCTCAGAATTCTCTGCAAAGTGGTTTTTCCATCACTGCAGTATATCCACCCCCCCTCAACAGGGGGTGTCAGGTTGATGGAAGAATTTTTCCCATCAGCCTAGCAATATCTATCCTGAGGCTTGGGTCAGCTTAACTACATCTTTCAGGGGATGATTTTTTTTTTACATCCCAGAGCGCCATAGCTAAGTTGACCTAAGTTTTAGGTATAGAACAGGCCTAAGTGTTTGTGTACACAAGGCCTAAGTCTCATTGGAAGTTACTTTTGAAAATGGGACTTAGGTGCTTTGGAAAATTTTACCCATAGGCAACAATTAAAGAACAAAAAGCACAGGGAATCCATGCCATGGGATGTACAGTGGTGGAACAGCACCCTTTAAAAAAAATCTGATCTAAAAGGGAGTGCTTCCAGCAGCAGTGTCTCCAACCCCCTACTTAGGAATTGGTTCGGCATTGACTCAGTGGGAAGAGTACTATGCACTGAATCACCAACACCACTCCCCACAGCACCTGTTTTTTTCCCCTGTAATGACTCAGCTTGATCCCTCTTAAATTGTGAAATCTGACAGGATCACAGTGTGAGGTGTTATGGCTGAGGGCACACTGTGCTACAGTGTACTAATTAAAGGCTTTTCTGGTCCGGGATACAACATTCCTCTCTGTCCACTTCCAGTGACTCTGCATGGTTGGGGGTTGTTCCATAACTTTTACAGCCCCACCTATTCCTGTGGAGAAACTGAATCACTTCCTCTTTAGAAAGCTCACCCAAAATTCTTCCTGTTCACTTTAGCTTATAAACTATTATTAACTTTCTCTGTAAAGCAAGATCTTAGTCATTACAGGCCAATTCTACAGTACTCTAGAGTAGACTTTCCCTCTATTCTAGATGCACATATCAGTTAGAGCAAGAGTTCCTGTTAACCATTCTTTTAAGATCATCATATATTATGGTTCCATTCGACCACAGCATGTGCATATGTGTGTAATATCACCAGTAGTTTGTTACTGATATCAGTTCCCTTGCTTATTTCTGAAACATTGATAGAAGTGCCCTCTGATTTTGTTATAAATAAAAACTGGCTCATTATCCATCTATGTTCTTCATTTATTAAGAAGGCAACTAATTGGTAGGCTTGGCTCTTTTTATTTTAGTTTCCTATGTCACAGTGGTTTGGAATGAATGTCCCTTAGATGTGACTTGAGCCACTTTAATTATTTAGGACCAGATACTGATACTCTAATTTACAATTATTAAAGTACTCTGCATATAATCCTGTTGATTTCAGTGGAACTATTCAAGGAATAATGTACTCATTTTTAGTAAGGGTGCAGAATCTGTCTATTAGGAAATCTGCCATAGTGCAATCAATGGAATATCATCATCACCTGAACTGTGCACTAACAACTGTCCAAAACAAGTAACCAGAAAGTTATAAATATATCTGGAGAGTTATAGATGTGTTGACATATGCAACTTGCTGCTTTTGAGGTCTAACTTGTCTCTCATTCAGGATTTACTTTACATGAGACTTCATAACGACAGAACTTCAAGGGAAACATCTATATATGTTTGTCATCCATTTCAAGAAAAGGCATTCCCCTCAGGAGTTTTTTCTCAGCCACATATATGCTCTGTGTGCATGCTGTAGTTGACCCATATTGACTATTAGTCAATACAGGGTACAGGGAGGGGAACGTTTCTGCATGTATGTAATTTTCAACTAATGGTAAAAACCTTCAAAAGGTTTCAACTGCAAAGGAACAGGAGAGAAAAAACCTGAGCCAATCTGCCTCTCTCACCCCCTCTATTTCTCAGTTGTGTTGGCCTCCTCCTCATTTATAGTGTGTCATCTTCACTCCCATTCTACTGTATAGGGACAGAACTCATGCCAGAAATGCTTCACTCACTAACACCTACCTGCTGGAATTCAGACTCAGAGAGTGGGGGGCGGGGGAAAACATACCCTGGCAGTTCTTGCAAATCACAGTGCCACTGCCGCTAATCTCCTTTCAAGAGAAGTCAAATGTAAAGTCATGTTCTTTCTTGTGAAACCATTGCTAGCCTGTGGGTGTCAAGCCAGCCTTCTTTTCCAAGAAATCTGTTGCCTCCCACAGTGACTCTAGAGAAATAGCATTCTGATGACAGTGAAGAGAAGCTGTTAGAAAAACATCACACGCCAGAGCTGTACAACACCAGCCTCCAAAAGCCCTTGTTTTTTCAAGCTCAGCTCTCTCCAGTTTCATAAAAAGCCAAACCAAACTAAATTTTAGTTTTAAATCTTTTTTGTCTTAAGCCCTGGAAAAAACACATTCTTCAGCTTCCTTTTCCAGCCCATGACAAGAAACACCATACCCGCTCCTCCTTCCAAATCCAGCCCTTTTGAAGAATAAACAGCATCCACAGTTACCCAGCTGCTACCTATACACCAAGTTCTATGCCTTACTGGCTAACATAATGTGACTCAATACTAATCTAAGGTCCAGAGCATAAGACAGCAGGGGTATCCTTTGGAACTATATTATGCTGACATAAGGGCTGTCCTCCCCAATGAAGAGAATGTCCTGGGCCCTCAGCCCACAAACTGCTTCCCACAGGCAAACCTTGGCACCCGTGCAGAAACCCAATTACTTCAAAAGATCTCCATGCATGTGAAGGGAGCTGTCCATGTAGAGCATCTTGCAGGATCAGGCCATAGTTGGTTGGAAGGCCTCCATCACCTCTGATGACCCTCACTCCAGGTGGAGGAAGAGCCATGTTGCAGAAAGTGACATTTCAAATAAATGAGAGAATAGGTGACACTTTAAGAGGTGAAGGCACAGCATTAGCCAATGTCCAGAATATTAATAAAGACAGTACCAGTGAAGTATTGTGGTATTATGCAGGTAATCAGTAAGAGATGTCACCTTTCTGTACTAAAAATAACCTTTTGCTTGGTACACAAAGATCGACATATGCAGAAGATTGGTACTTTTCCTCTGCCAGATCAGTAGCATCATAAATGGACCTGAGCTCCTTCCAGATCCTGAGTTATTTATATTGAATCATTGACTCCCCTCCTCACCCCACTCCAAGAAACAGGGTGTATGCTTGTCTGCAGGTGTTTGGAGCATGGACTGGCCTTTGCTATATTTCTGTCCCAAAACAGTAACTGTGTAACTGGAGTCATGGGACTGTCACAGAACCCTTCGTTGCAGACCACACTTTCCCTCTATAGTGTCTCCTGTTTCCTTCCAGCACTTGCCTTGCAGCCAAGGGGAAACTGAGACAACTTCTTTTTTAATTGCAGTAAGCACGCAATAATACATATCATCTGGATTCTTCAACCAGTATATACATGCCTTGGGTATGTAGAGCCATTGTCTTGTGCCTCACAACACGTGATGTGTGAGCTCAGTGGTGGATGGATGAACACCCTGACGTGTGATATTGTATTTACCAAAGGGTTTATTTCAACACAAGATTTTTTATTAACTAGTAAAGCTACCTAAGATAATAGTGTCCCAACAGAAAAAAGTAAACACTTCCTCAGAGAGAGAGAAGAGGAATCAGTGAGCTGCTTCCATTTAATGCTCCCCTGGTGCTTCCCCTTCACCACCAAAGCAGCAGGGTGAAGAGGCCTTTTTCTACTCCATATTTAAAGCCCTCCCTCCTGGCAGTAAGATGGTGGGAGAGTGTGAGCAGCTGCAGGATTGTTTGTTTTAATAACTAAAAGGCCCAGTCAGGATAGAGTCCCCATTGTGGTATGCATTGCACAAACACAGTTCTCTGTCCTGAAGAGCTTTCACTGTTGCATACTCCATTGCTGATTGCCATGCTCCTACTCACAGTCAACCCAAATATTGTGTATGAGTTTCATCAGGTGCTTACAGGACTAAGCCCTGGTCAAGAAGGGACCACGGAATCACTCCTGGTGGCAGGCCAGAGGCAATGTCAGTATCACCAATTCATCCAATTATTTTTCAATAGAAGTTGGGGCCAGACGGGACTTCACTGGTTATTATTCTTGATATTTGAGACATTCTTGTTTTGAGTTTTGTTTTGTGGAAAGAAAAAAAATTGTTTCCTTGGCAGCAAAGGACAAGAAAAAATTAGCATACTATGTAGGCCATAGAAGTTCCATTGGAAAATGATGTTTTAGAGATATATTTTTCACCCGGCAATACAAATCCTCACTGTTCTCACAATAAAATATTGATGAAAAATGTGCCGACACTTCCAAAACATTATTTTTTGGGTATTCTTCCACAAATTGAGAGATATGGGGAAAGGATAATATGGGAATGAGATGGACAAAAAGAGGGGGATCAGTTGTGGTAGTTTAAAAAAAATCATCTTTTTTATTGTGTTGGTTCTTTTTATAGAAAAGTCATAAAAATTAATAGTGGGCTCATAACTTGCTTTTCGGTAGCTCACTGTCCTTAAATGTTTTAGCTCTGTTTGTTCTCTTTTAATATTAGAAATGGGCCCAAATCCACACACCAGATTTAAGTACCCAAGAAATTTTGGATTATTGGAAATCTGAATCCAGATTGCCACAATTTTGCAAATAAACCAAAACAAAACTTCAGACCTTACCATCAGTGCTCAACGTTTGGATCCACATTTCTTCATCTTGAGCCCCATCTAATTAAAATGAAATTATAGTTTAGAGAACAAGACACAGGACAATCTCATTAAAAATACTTGAGAGAGTGAGAGAGAGCGTGTTGAACAAGTTAAAGGCTTTTCTAAATCCATGTGTAATCAAACTGGAAGAGATTCTATAAACAAGATTATCCTTGAATCCAAAATCCCTTTAAAATGGTCTGTTGTAACTTGAGTTTGAGTCCTGGATTATTCAAATTTATGTGAAATTGATATAAACTTTCAAGATTCGGTCACTTTTAATAGCATGGAATACATGCTTCTCAAACATTCTGTGAAAGCTAAAACCTGAGCCAGGTTTTTTTATTCACAAACTGAACTTAGTGATAGTAAAAAGACTTCAGTATCTTCTCTCACTTCCTTTTAGTGTCTGTAAAATCAGGATATTAAGAACAGCCCTATCCAGAAAAATCCTTCCTTACAAAAGTATCCCATATTCATGATGGTACTCCCATTGACATCAAGGGTTCAATTTTATTTATTGGTTTATTTATTGTTTTGCAGGGTTACAGACCAAAGTTCAAAACAGGATATACATTTTCTTAACAAAATGGGAAAATAAAATAAACTGAGCTAAATTATGGGTTGACTCAGGAATTGATTCAGGGAAGCACTTGCTTAAAGCTAAGTAAGTGCTTAAATGCTTTGATGAATCAGAGTCTTAGACCATGCAACCCTACTGCTTCCAAGTCTGTGAACAATTTGGCTAATTATGCTGTTGACCTTTTCTAAATAAAATCTTTCCAGCCAAAATCCACTTCCTTGCCTGTGATACATGCAGTCCTAGGAGAGTCTACACTGAAAGTGAAATGTTTGGAATACTGCAAAACCAAACTGAAGGCGGCAGTTTGAAAAGAGCAAAGAGAGAGGATTGGCAGCAGCGTGATCCATTATCTACGGTGATTACAGGCATCTGACCTGCAAAGAAGAGTTAAGTTTCACCTTTAAACAGTCATGTTGCTGTGTATTAACTTATCATTTTGAGTTCTGATGCCCAAACAAGCATCCTGAGGGTGACTTTTTGTCTCTTGGAAGACACCCATCTGCAATCCTCATCACAGAGGAAGCTGAAGCATGTGTGTTATCCACCAACTTCAGCAATAGGAGATGTGACATATTCAGAGTGTCTTGTTTAACTCCAGCAACAAAGATAAAACAGGAAATCATTTGTGATTTGTAGAGACAATTTCATGTGCTCCTTAATGTTTTGGGGTAGGAGGTTAAGCGCCATGCTATTTGGCAGTGAAAGAGGCCAAAGTGAAAAATCTATCTGGGTCAGTTGTTACTGAGGAAAACCTGATACAATCTGCGAGTAAATGAATTTCACAGTCAAATATTTACTATTTAATATCCACATGTCTGAAGTTATTTCTACAGGAAACACAGATAGCACTACCCGCAATATCCAAGTTCGTGTATAGTTATGGTGACTCCTGTAAGTGTCACTAGAGGAATTGTGGTAGGTAGTCTATGAAGTTCTCTATGGCAATGCTTTCACCTTTTCATCAATGGAAGGAGTAAAGAGCTCTTTTCCCTTTGGAGCTTCTGGCCATTGGGCTTGTAAAAAGATGCAAAAGTATCTGTCTTGGAGCCTTTTTCCATTTGGAACAACCAAATGTGTATGAACACATGAGAAATGTTTCTTAAGCCTCCAGAAGTGTTCCTCTTCTAAATCAGGCTGCCTGGCTTAAGCCATAACTTTCTTGATTGCCTGTATTATTCATTTTGATCTTGGATTCCCTGTAATCTTCATTTTCACCTTTTAAGGCAACCATGTTTCATAAATTATTACATTGCCATTCAAATTACCCATGAACTACCAAGAGAGACACCAATTTATGCTGTATATTGCCAGTTTGTTCTATGGCATTCTGTTTCATGAAATCCAGATAATTCTAATGGGAATTCATTTCCAAAACATGGAATAATTTTAGACTTGTAAACCATTTTGATGTGTGCAATGAAGTTGTTTACAGCTTCTCTGTATTGTTAAAAATCAATTCTCTATCACAGTAGTTTTCATGCTTGAAGTACTCTTACTCATGTTATCAAATCATGTTTGAATAATTTAGCTTCAGGAGAATTAATTTTTTGATGGGGCAAAAGAAAAACAAGATGTTCAAGGGATGAGTTGATATCCAGATGTCAGATAGCCATTCTGGCCAGGCAAGGCCCCATCAATCAATGACTAATAAATCTATCTCTTAGGTAGGCAAAGTTTCCTTTCGTGCAGTTCTTGGAAAGGGTGAATTAAAGGGCATATTCTGATGTTTGTGAAATATGAATATTTCATAGGGAATCACTATGACAAAGTTAAAAAAAATGAACAAGGAGGGAAAGAGAGACTTTTATTTTTAAGCATCTGTGACAGGGTACACCAGACCCTCTGAGGCCCTCTGCTGGAGGCCTTGTGGCCCTGCCACATCCCGCCCCCAAAAAGGGCAGTGGAGAGGGTCCTCCAAGGCGCCTACAGTGGCTGTGTGGGACAAAGCCAATCGGGGCAGCAGTCTAGTATAAGAAGAGCTGCAGGGCCAGAGGAAGTTCAGTTCCTTGCTGGAGCTGAAGGAGTGTGGATGGTGTATGCAATGAGGAGCTGCCAAAATCTTAATAACCAGTTCCCTATAAAAAGTTCTGATTTAAGGGATGTGCCCTAATATGTATTTTTTGTACCAATAGGGTTACCATACGTCCGTATTTTCCCAGACAGCGATTTAAGAACCAAAAAGCCTGACCTGTCTTGTAAATACGGATGTATGTTAACCCTGCCTAAAGTTCTTTTTTAAAAAGATGGGCCTGAACTAGAAATGAGCTCCGTTTCATATGTGTGGGTCCCCACCACTCCCTGGGGTGTGCTAGGGTGACCAGATGTCCCGATTTTATAGGGACAGTCCCAATTTGGGGGTCTTTTTCTTATATAGGCTCCTATTACTCCCCCACCCCCATCCTGATTTTTCACACTTGCTGTCTGGTCACCCTAGGGTGTGCACATATGTGGGTCCCAGCTGCTCCTTGCCCCCCTCATTGAAGCAGGTGTGCAGGGTTACTGCCCTGGTAACTGCAGGGCACCAGTGGACGTGGGGCCAGCTGCAGACAGGGGCATGGAGCAGGGCTAGCTGGAGGCAGGGGTGCGGGGCTGGCTGTGGGCAGGGCAAGGGGTGCGGAGCTGGCTGGAGACAGGAGGGTGCAGGGTTGGCTGGAGGCAAGGGGGTGTGGGGCTGGCTAGAGGTAGGGGCTGGCTGCAGGCAGGGCAGGGGGGTGCAGGGCTGGCTGGAGACAGGGGTGTGGGGCTGGCTGGAGGCAGAGCAGGGGTTGACTGGAGGTAGGGGCTGGCTGCAGGCAGGGCAGGGGGGTGCAGGGCTGGCTGGAGATGGGGGTGTGGGGCTGGCTGGAGGCAGAGCAGGGGTTGACTGGAGGTAGGGGCTGGCTGCAGGCAGGGCGGAGGGGTGCAGGGCTGGCTGGAGATGGGGGTGTGGGGCTGGCTGGAGGCAGAGCAGGGGTTGACTGGAGGTAGGGGCTGGCTGCAGGCAGGGCGGAGGGGTGCAGGGCTGGCTGGAGATGGGGGTGTGGGGCTGGCTGGAGGCAGAGCAGGGGTTGACTGGAGGTAGGGGCTGGCTGCAGGCAGGGCGGGGGGTGCGGGGCTGGCTGGAGACGGGGGTGTGGGGCTGGCTGGCTTCGGGCAGGGCTGTAGGGGTGTGTGGCAGGGGTTGGCTGGAGATGGGGGGTGTGGGGCTGGCTAGCTTCAGGCAGGGGGGTACGTACGGCAGGGGTTGGCTGGATACAAGACGGGGTGCGGCAGGGGCTGGCTGCGGGCAGGGCAGGGAGTGCGTGCGGGCAGGGCAGGGGCTGGCTGCGGGCGGGGCAGGGGGTGTGTGCAGCAGGGGCTGGCTGCGGGAAGGGCAGGGGGTGCGGGGCTGGCTGGAGACAGGCAGGGGGTGCGTGCGGTAGGGACTGGCTGCAGGCAGGGGGTGTGGGGCTGGCTGGAGATGGGCTGGCTGCAGGCAGGGCAGGAGGTGCAGGGCTGGCTGGAGACAGGGCAAGGGGGTGCGGGGCTGGCTGGAGATGGGCTGGCTGTGGGCAGGGTGTGCAGGGCTAGCTGCGGGCAGGGCAGGGGGTGCGTACAGCAGGGGTTGGCTGGATACAGGGCAGGGGGCGCAGGGGCAGCTGGAGATAGGGGGTGGCTGCAGGCAGGGCAGGAGGTGCGGCAGGGGCTGGCTGGAGACGGGCTGGCTGCAGGCAGGGCAGGAGGTGCGGGGCTGGCTGGAGACAGGGCAAGGGGGTGCGGGGCTGGCTGGAGATGGGCTGGCTGTGGGCAGGGTGTGCGGGGCTAGCTGCGGGCAGGGCAGGGGGTGCGTATAGCATGGGTTGGCTGGATACAGGGCAGGGGGCGCAGGGGCAGCTGGAGACAGGGGGTGGCTGCAGGGAGGGCAGGGGGTGCGGCAGGGGCTGGCTGTGGGCAGGGTGGTGGGTACTCATGGGGAGAGCAGCTCAGAGCAGCCTGAGCAGCAGGACGCAGCCCAGGCCCAGCAGAGCAGCTGGGGACCCACCAGGCAGCAGCGGGAGCCCCAGGGCCAGGGGAGCAGCAGCAGCAGCAACAGGGCTCGTGCCCAGGGCCAGCTGGCAGCCCCCATGGCTCCCACAGCGCAGCGCCCCCGGCGGCCGGAGGAGGAATTACATCACTTCCCAGCTGGAGCCCATCAAAATCTCAGCACCCCCTGCAGGGAAGCGGGTTAACAACCGGTTCTAAAACTGCTTCAGAATTTAACAACTGGTTTGCATGAACCAGTGCAAACTGGCTCCAGCTCACCACTGGGTGTATGGCTGGCTGACAGAGCTACAGGACCTTGGATGAGGTAGTGCTGCCAGAAGCCAGGGAGAGCAAGAAGGAGCCCTGAGTTGGTTGAGGGCACTCCATCAGGACAAGGCCCTGAGGTAAGGGGGAAGATGGCACAGGGCCACAGGGAAGTGGTCCAGGGAATTAGAACCGCAGCGTGACTAAGGCCTGGTCTACACTAGTGGGGGGGATCGATCTGAGATACGCAACTTCAGCTACGAGAATAGCGTAGCTGAAGTCGACGTATCTTAGATCGACTTAGAATCACTTACTTCGCGTCCTCGCGGCACGGGATCGACGGCCGCCGCTCCCCCGTCGACTCCGCTTCCACCTCTCGCCCTGGTGGCATTCCGGAGTCGACGGCAGAGCGATTGGGGATCAATTTATCTCGTCTACACTAGACGCGATAAACTGATCCCTGATAGATTGATAACTACCCGCCGATCCAGCGGGTAGTGTAGACATGGCCTTAGATAAGGGACACAGCAGATAGCCACAACACCACAAGACGTTCCAGCCAATGCTGTTCTCCGGGTGGCTGTAACATCCGGGATAAAATTCCACCAACTGAGGGGTGGAGGTGGCCCAGGGGCAGACCCCCTATTACGTGGGTTCATCAAGTCTGTTCCAATGTTGGACTCTCAGGCCGTCAAGCCTTTGCAGTTGCGGAGGAATGGACCAAATGGTGAACGATTCCTACGGCCGATTGTCTGGCTAAGCGTTGAAGAAGAAGAAGAAGAAGAAGAAAACTGCTATCTACAGGGTCCCTGGGCTGGGACCTGGAGTAGTGGGTGGGCCTGGGTCCCCCCAACCCTCATTTAGCCACTGGGGGAAGCCGTATGGACAGTGAGGCACCCCAGAGGAGGGAACTGAACTATAGTGGCCCAACTGGAGAGCTGTAGCCAGGAAGCCCCAAGAAGGTGCAGACATTGTCTCCAGAGGAGGGACAATCAGTGTGTGTGTGTGTGCGCACGCAGGCACACACTTACCTAAGGGGGTGCTCACAAGAGGTGAGTGCACCCCACTACAGCATCTTAAAGCGTGTTCGGTTATTCACAGGAGCAAGAAAAGACACAATCCCTGCCTCAAAGATCACTCAGTCCAAATTCAGACATGACACAAGTGAGCGTCTTCAGCAGACAAAAGAGAAGGGCCTGGGGAAAGAGCAGAAGGTCAAAGTTTGCAGTAATAAATCACATGGTTTCTTAATGTTATGTGCAGATCAGACCCTGTGGGTAACTCGGGCAGCAAGCCTGTGCTGCTGCCTGGGCTACTGCAGCTACTCTACTATTTTTAGTGAGCTAGCTTGACGAGAGCAAACATGAGTATGTCTCCTCAAGCTGGGACTCACATCCCCAGCTACAAGTGTAGACCTACCCTTTGGTCGTCTGGTATAAATTCAGCCATGACCAGTAGATGACACGAAGATTGGAAGAGCACCTAAACACACAAGAGGAATGAAACTGCAAAGTAACCAGAAAACTTTAAAACTGTGGAACCTACAAGCAATGAGGAGAGCTTTTGTAACTGTCAGGGTTCCCTTCCAACTCTGAGGTACAGATATGGGGACCCACATGAAAGACCCCCTAGGCTTATTTCTACCAGCTTAGGTTAAAAACTTCCCCAAAGTACAAATCTTTCCTTGTCCTTGGACAGTATTGCTGCCACCACCAAGTGATTTAGACAAAGATTCAGGAAAAGGACCACTTGGAGTTCCTATTTCCCCAAAATATCCCCCCAAACTCCTTCACCCCCTTACCTGGGGAGGCTTGAGAATAATATACCAACCAAATAGATAAACAAGATGAGCACAGACCAGACCCTTGGGTTTTTAGGACACTAAAAACCAATCAAGTTCTTAAAAGCAGAACTTTATTATAAAGAAAAAAGTAAAAGAAGCACCTCTGTAAAATCAGGATGGAAGGTAATTTTACAGGGTAATAAGATTTAAAATACTGAGGATTCCCCTCTATGCAAAACTTTAAAGTTACAAAAAACAGGAATAAACCTCCCTCTTAGCATAGGGAAAATTCACAAGCTAAAACAAAAGATAAGCTAACATATTTCCTTGCTATTACTTACAATTTTTGTAATCTTGGATGCTTATTTCAGGTAGAGTTTTAGGAGATGGTTTTTCGTGCCCAGGTCCCTCTCTCTGTCCCAAGAGAGCACAACAAAGCCTCCTCCAGATTTGAAAGGATCTTCTTCCCTTATTGGTCCTTTTGGTCAGGTGCCAACCAGGTTATTTGAGCGTCTTAACCCCTTACAGGTAAAGGAGGGATTTTATGCTACCCTTAGCTGTTTGGTTATGACAGTAACTAATAAACTGAAGTCCCTACAGTGAGGGAAAGGAACTAAATGGCACAAGTACAAGGCCAGGAAGTTGTTGCACCCGTTTCACTGAAGCAATCAGAGGAGGCAGAAGTATGCTTTGAATGGGGGAAGAGGGGAGGCACATAGTGAAACCTAAATGTACTGACCGGGGGAGCAGGAGATGGGTGCTCTCCATAAGGAGCTTGGGGATTCAGGGGGGCTGGGTGGATGCTCTGCATGAGGAGTAGGGTGAGTCAGTGGCAGACAGGGGAGGTTGAGGTATCAGCAATAGAAAAGGGAATCCGGGTAGGTTCTGTGCAGGGGAGCACAGGAAGCTAGAGTCTTGGCTACGGGTGGGGGAGGCAGCTCCAGGCTGGGAAGAGGAGTCCTGGTGACTCACATCTCTGTTACCAGGGATAGGTGCTCCCAATATAGGGGTAGTTTAACTTCTTATTTAGGGGGGCAGCTCCAGTCAGGCCAATGGGGCTGTGCAGGGGTGTTGGAACTAGGAGTGCTGGGGGTGTGGCAATTCCATCATATACATGGTTTACAGCTTTGTTCAATTTCAGCACCTCTGCTATACAAATTGTTCCAACACCACTGGGACCATGCGTGGGGAGGCAAATTTTGTGCCTGCCGGAGGCTTGCAATTTGAGGGGCAATACCGCCCTGCCCCCCCAAACTACAACCATATTCCCAGATCCAGTCCAATCACCCTGGTTGCTCCCTGACAGCTGCTTGAGTCCCAATCTCACCTCCACCCTCAGCAGCTGCAGAGCCCCGCCCAACCCACACACACAAAACAACTTGCTTAAGAACAACTTAAGGGGCCAGAAACATAGACGAGCCCCATAATATTTCTATTGCATTATCTCCTACTGCTCCCATACTCCCCATTCCCCCATCCCTGGAAGTAAGTTTATTTTAATCTTGCCTTAATACTGACATAATATTATTTCTCCGTGCATGATAGCTACCAGCAAGAAGACCTGGAATTGGTATTAGCACATGACATGGGCCATGAGAGAATCGCTCTCTTAAGAAGTTGTCCATGTATGAAAATATTTGGCAACTATTTTTGCAGGAAACTCTAATGGGCAGTAGTGTTCATCAAAACATTTTCATCTGATATTAGAGAATATTGGCATTGAAACTTTGAACCTTAAATGCAGATATTCAATCCACTAAACTGATCCTATGTTTATTCAGTCTGGGAACCAGAAATAATACCATGTGACTAATATTGTCCAATTAAAATTTACCAACACATTTTAAATTCTGAAAATCAAACACATGTAATGAACCGCTCATGAACAAACTATGGACCAAGAATTAGTGTCAGAAGCTATTCATAGGTAATTCCTAGTAGCAAATACACTTTAAAGAATAGCTGTAAACTACTCATGGACAATCTGGAAACAGAAAAAAAGAAACTAAGTGCTCCATATAAATTACTTGTTATGAATTATTTACTCAGCTCTAGTAAGCAGGATGTTTTACAAAATATAGGGTTGGAAAACACAAAACGATGAGAAAGTAATGTACTCCTTCTTTCTGGAGTTGTCGGCAACAACAAAGGCTAGAGCTCCAAAAAGCTTTGTTTAGTGGTTGGATAGGAGCAGCCGCACCAGAGTTTATTCATCTCTGCTACTGTTCTCTCCATCATCAAAGAATCCTCCCAACCACACAGGATTCTCAGTGGAGGGGAACCAGTAGCATATAGGGCCTTGAGCAGAGTCCTTGCCACTGGGAATGCACTACTTGCCATAACACTGACATAATATTACTCCTCCAAGCATAAAACTACCATCAAGAAGATGTGGAATTTTTATTAGCAGAGAACAGTTCCGGTTCAATTCCACCACCCAAACAAGGTCAAGTTGTGTACATTTATTATAACACCCAGCCTTTATATGGCACTTGTCAGCCATAGATCTCAAAGTGCTTTACAAAGGATGTCAGTATCATTATCCCTATTTTACAGGTAGGGAATCCGAGGTACAGAGAGAAGTGACTTGCCCAAGGTCACCCAGCAGGCCAATGGCAGAGCTAGGAACAGAATGCAGGTTTTTTGAATCCCAAACAAGTGTTCCATCCAGTAGGCCACACTGCCTCCTGAAGTCTTACTAGAGGAATTCTGGGTAGAAAGCTTATGCAAATGAAGCTTTCTCTATAGCCATACTTTCCCCTGTTCACTATCACTAGATAGCAGCTAGAGAGCCCCTTCTCCTCTAAGCTTCTGTCCATCTGGAGTTCTGGATAAATAATTTATGCATAGTAAACTGCTCTGTCTGCGGCCACCTTTTCTCCTGTTCACCAACAGATGGGAGCAGAGAGCTCCTTACGCACTAGACTTTCAGGCCATGGGGCTGACACAAACAACAACCAAAACCCCTGTCTAAGTAAAAACAAGACATAGGCAGTGCTCACAAAAGTTAAGAGACAAAGATTATCACATCAAACAATCTTGGCACTCTTTGGATTTTTCCATGGATTAATACATTTCCTGTGGTGCAGCTAACTTACTTAGCTAAGTTACTGTACAACCCAGAAAAAACAAGTTGGCTGAGCTTGAAAAAAGCTCATGTACTTCAAGGTATTTGTCTAGGCTCACCAAGCTCGTTTTTGGTTTTGTTTTAAAATTATACATGGATGCAGAACAAACCACACATCAAATACCTGAGACTAGACTATGTGGTATTTAAAAGTTTCATATTGTAATATTAGATTTGTAACTTCCACGACTTAGGGTTGTACACCCTTCATACACTTTCCTTAGCTTCATCTATAATAGTAATAACTGTATTTGGTAACAGTATATATGCTATGTTTGGTACTTGTTCTTCACCTTGTGTTTTCTACACTGTTAAACAAAGCTAAAAATAAGTGTCTCACAATTTCTTCTTGTTTATGCATATTCTGTGGGCACAGACGCAAATGTAAAAAAAATGATAAAACAGAAGATAATGTACTCATTTTGGGGTTATTTTTATGTAAAAATATGAAGTATTTCCATAATTTTAATACCCAGCCAGCTGGATATAATGTTTATTGATGTGCTACTAACAAAGATTTTCTCCTCAAAAGAAGAAAGCAAAAATTGTTTTATTTTCCATCCCAGAGCAGGCTGTTTATTCCAGCACAACCATCACAATGTGGTGACCAGCACGTCAGCTGGTATAAATTGGCCAATTTGCATTGGCTGAGGGGCTAACCTGGTGTAAACCATCAAATTTACACCAGCTAGGATCTGCCCCATGGCATTTTCAGATTGCCAGAGAAATGAGCACTGAGAAGCATATATAGATTACACACCCTGCATCTGCAGTTTCTTAAGGGTCTTGTTCACAAGGAAGCTATTGTAAAGTTTCAGCCTGTGATGAACAAATCCCTCAAAGTTTCCAAGCGTTAGTCTACTTGGTCCATAAAGTCCGGGGTCATATCCTATGAGTGGAGAATTGCTAATACAATACGAATTTTTAAGAAAGGGGGAAAAAGGTGATCCAGGAAACTTCAGTCCCGTTAGCTTGACCTCAATTGCATGCAGTCTTAGAACAACTTTTAAAAGAGAAAGTAGTTAACGACATAGAGGTAAACAGTAATTGGGTTTAAATACAAAAGGTAGATCACGCCAGACCAACCTAATCTCTTTCTTTGAAAATATAACTGATTTTCTAGACAAAGGAAATCTAATCTAAGGAGATCTAATTTATCGGGATTTCAGTAAGGCATTTGATACAGTTCCACATGGGAAATTATTAGTTAAATTGGAGAAGATGGGGATTAATATCAGGATTGAAAGATGGGTAAGGAACTGGTTAAAAGTGAGACTACAATGGGTCATCCTGAAAGATGAACTGTCAGGCTAGAGGGAGGTTACTAGTGGAGTTCCTCAAGCATCGGTCTTGGGATCAATCTAATTTAACATTGTCATTAATGACCTTGGCACAAAAAGTGGGAGTGTGCTAATAAAATTTGTGAATGACACAATGTTGGGAGATATTGCCAATATGGAGGATGACTGGAATATCAGGCAAGAAGATCTGGACTATCTTGTAAGCTGGAGTAATAGAAATGAGATGATATTCAATAGAGCAAAGTCACACACTTAGAGACTAACAACAAGAATGTTTGCTATAAATTGGGGACATATCAGTTGGAAGTGACAGAGGAGGAGAAAGCTGGGTGAATTGGTTGTTCACAGGATAACTGAGACACCAATGTGATGCAGCTGCGAAAAAGGCGGATGCATCAGGCGAGGTATTTCCAGTAGAGACAGGGAAGTGTTAGTACCATTATACAAGCCACTGGTGAGACCCTCATCTGGAATACTGTGTACAATTCTGCTCTTCCATGTTTAAAAAAGATGAGTTCAAACTGGAACAGCTGCAGAGAAAGGCTGCTAGGATGTTCAGAGGAATGGAAGCCTATCTTATGAGAGGAGACTCAAGGAGCTTGGTTTGTTTAGCATAACTGAAAGAAGGCTGAGGGGAGATATGATTTCTCTCTATAAATACATCAGATGGAGGGAGAGGAGTCATTTAAGTTAAGCTCCTATGTTGACACAAGAACAAATGGATATAAACTGGCCATCAACAAGTTTAGGCTTGAAATTGGATGAAGGTTTCTAACCATGAAAGGAGTGAAGTTCTGGAACAACCTTCCAAGGGGAGCAGAGGGGGCAAAAACCTGATTAGCTTCAAGACTGAACTTGATAAGTTTACGGAGAAGATGGTATGATGAAACAGCCTACAATGGTATGTGGCCCATTTGCAACTGCTAGTAGCAAATATCTCCAATGGCTGGCAATGGGACACTAGATGGGATACTCTTGAGTTACTACAGAGAATTCTTTCCCAGGTTTCTGGCTGGTGGGTTTTGCAGAGATGCTCAGGGTCCAACAGATCACCATATTTGGGGTCGGCAAGGAATTTTCCCCCAGGTCAGATTGGCAGAAAGGGGGCTTGGGTCACTTGCGGGTTTAAACTAGAGTAAATGGAGGAGTCTCTGTAACTTTCATTTGTGATCTGAGGATTTCAGTAACTCAGCTAGAGAGTAGGGGTCTATTACAAGAGTGGGTGGGAGAGACTCTGTGGCCTGACATGTGCAGGAGGTCAGACTAGATTACTACAATAGGCCCTTTGGACCTTAAAGTCTATGAGCTTCTCAGGCAACATCAGCCAAATCCTGTCTGATGCTGAGCACCCTCAATCCCCACAGAAGTCAAATACTAAGAATACAAATTAAGAAGAATTAAATGATCTAAGACAAATCCTTCCTGCAGTATTTTCCAGTATGTTTCATCCTTCTTTGTCCACCTATTAACGGGTAAGATCTCTAAAGCCTGAACTGTCTTGATATCTCTTTTATAGTATGGCAGCACTTAACATACAATAAATTAAATATTAAAACAACAAAAGGAGTTGAGGAAGCTCAGCACTCAGCAGGATTGAGACGCTTCCTCTTTGCCCCACCGCATCCTCATTATGGCCTCACTGGTCGCTCTGCCACACGCTCACTCACCTCCAATGTTCTCCACAGAGCTGCCTACCTGTAATGGGAGGACAACTTACCGGCACGGCGCCTCCTGCTGGTCTCTCAGGTAATTAGCTCTCCAGCTGTCGGAGCGCCCTCCGCGTCCATCCCGGACCCCGGTACCCTTTTACTTGGGGTGTTGCCCCCTTGCAATACCCCCACTTGCTTCCTGGGTCTCCCCTCCCTGAGGAACCCCCACCCTCTATCCTCACCTTGCCTCAGCCTATGGGCTACTGCCAGTCACCATCTAGCCCCCTTTCACTGGGGCCAGCTGCAGTCTGTACAAGCCAGTCATCATAGGCAAGGGAGGTTTGGACCTGCTGCTTTCCTCTGCAACCCAATACCTCTATGGGGCCTTGAACAAGGCCCTGCAGCCTAGGGAGTTGCCTGCCTGGAGCTCCCCAGCACCTCTGGCCTTTCCCCAGCCCTGCCTCAGTCTAGGTTTCCTGAGCAGCTGGGCCCATCTCCCTCGTCAACTAGAGGGAGACTGGCTGAGCGCCTGGTTCACAGCCCCTTCGTACAGGCCAGCTGTGGCCTGATTGGGGCATGGCCCAGCTGTAGCTGCCTCCCCAGTCAGGCCAGCTTACTAGCTCTCAGCCCCAGCCCTCCCCAAGGGCTGGCTTTTGACTGACACCCTTCAGGGCCGGAGTGGGTGACCACCCCACTACACAACCCCATAGGAGCAGCAGTTAAAGGGCAAAGTGGGCGAATCAGAGGGGTGAGTCAGCGTATGGTAGAGACCTGGGCTGGTGAAGAGAGCCCAGCATTTGAAGTGTTGCCCTGGTGCCTGGGCTTTCTGGGACACTGACACAGCAGTGCTGGAGGGGAGCTTTCATGACCCGATGCCTCAGCACAGAGGGACTGGACTCCGCCTCATCCCCAGCCTCCTGAACAGCTGTGTTCATCCTCTCATTCCCTTCAAAGCACGAGTGCCTCTTGCTCCTTTCCCCCAAGTCCCTGTTCTCCAGAGCTGGGGACTCAAGAAGTGTCGGAGAATGGAAATAATGGCCAGAATTTGACAATTCTGTTGGCGTTTCCTTGCAGAGAAAAGTTGCGTTCTGAGCCTGACAAGGAATAATTCGCCTAAATGTCAAATCAGAAGCGTGGCCTAACTATGGGCTTTTATGGGAATCAGTAAGTTTGGAGTTTGTAGGTACTGTGGGCTTTTGGCTAGAGAAGCCTGAAAAAAATTATACGCTAAAGGATAAACTCAAAAAGGGATCATCCTTACATGCTTCTTCTGCCAAAGTTAGTAAACTGATGACATCAAAAAGCTTCCTACAGTTTTGACTGGACTTTCTCTGCCTTGTGCTAATTGGTGGTTTGCTCCAACACTCCACCTCTCTCACAGTCTTTTCACCTCAGCTTCACTCCACCCCTGCCCTGTCCCCTCTCCCTTCATGTTTCTTTCCGTTTAGCTGATCCCCTCATAATTAACCACACGCACCCAAATTTGTGGCACATTAACTGGAGAGATTTAAAGGGCTCAATCTGATTAGCTTATCAAAAAGAAGATTGAGAGGTGACTTGATTACAGTGTACAAATCCCTTCACGGAGAGGACATACCCAGTACTAAACGATTTTTGAATCTGGCAGAGAAAAGCAGAAGAACAAATGGCTGGATGCTGAAGCCAGACAAATGCAAATTAGAAACAAGGCACACATTTTTAACAGTGAGGGCGATAAACTTTTGGAACAAACTACCAGGGGAAAAGGTAGATTCTCCATGAATGAATGTCTTCAGGTCAAGAGTACTGGATGCCTTTCTGGAAGATATGCTTTAGCCAAGTATTTAGTCAAACACAATGTATTGGGCTCAGTGCAGGGGTAACTAGTGAAATGCTCTGGCTTATGGTATAGAAGAGATCAAACTAGATGATCTAATGGTCACCTCTAGCCTTAAAATTTATGCATCAGTGAACCAACAGGTTTCAAAAATGTATTTATCCTGAATATGAAAAATGCAAAACTCTCAAGATGTTCTGTTGACAAGTAATAGATTTACAGATTCTTTGTGCTACTTAAGATGTCTGCTTTGATTTTAATTACCTTTCTAGTTTTAAAACCACTCACTGCTCTTTTTGGTAGTGGAGGGGGGATGGTGTAAAGCTGCTGGTGACCCTTTTCCTGTTCAGCACATCTCTTGTTGCTAAGAGACAGAATGTAGTTTTAGAGACTACCTGAAATCAGTTGTCAGAAAATACACTACTAGAAATGAATGCATCAAGTTGCTGATTCACTACAAATACAGACATCAGTCATGCAGACATTCATGCACATGAGTAACTTTACTTATGTAAACAGCACATTGAAGAGGAAGGATGGTCCAGCCGTTAGGCTGCCAGCCTAGAGCCCGGGAGACCTGGGTTCAATTTCCTGTTCCACCAGAGACTTCCTGTGTGATCTTGAGCATAATCACTTAATCTGTCTGTGCCTCAGTTTACTATCTGTACAATAAACACTTCCCTACCGCACAGGAGTGTTGATAGGACAAATATGTTAATAATTGGAAATGTTGTGATGGGGTGCATAAACCCCACATTGTCCAGGAAAGGGTTAATGAGCTGCGGTAGGTGCAATCAGCCCTGCTTTGCAGTAGGTTAGGCTTGGAGGCAGGAGTTAAAAGGGTAGAGCCCTGTGCAGTCTGAGGCTAGCTGGGAGGGACGGTGGGCCTCAGCTCTCACTCTGTGAGAGAAGTATGGCAGGGAACAGGAACTGACTAGAGACTGCTGCCTGCCACAGCCTCCCTGACGGAAGGTAGACCTGATGTGGGGCCATTGTCCTGGATTTACTAGCAGTGACTTACTTGTTCCTGGTGAGTAAAAGTGCTGCTGGCTGTGCCCTACCTTAGGAGGGTGACAGACAAATAAAACCCTTTTGTCTTTTGGAGAACCCAGCAGTAGTTTGTTGTGAACTCAGAAGTGATCCTATCACAGAGGTTTAGTTACTACGGTAACTGCTGTGCTGTAGTGGGGCTGGATTGCACCGGAACAGCAAACCGTCACTGTTGCCACATGGAGGCTGCCATTTGGTTCTCAAAATGGCATCCTCCACACAGTGTGACCTTGTATGCCCCATGCATGCAAGCTCACACTACACGGAGAATGCCATCTGGTAGCGCAAAATGGAGTTGTCTGCACATTATGACCTGGCACGCACCGAGTGTGCGAGATCACGATGCATGGAAGATGCCATTTTGTAGAGCAAAATGGCATCCCCAGCACAGTGTGCATGCGAGGTTATGCTGGCAGAGGCGTTCCTTCCCACACTAGCAGGGGCATTCCAGTAGTTGCCCATTCAGGGTTGCCAACAGTCCGGTATTCAGGGTTACCATACATCTGTTTTCCCAGACATTGCCACTTTTTTGATCCTCCACCCTCTCTCTGGGCAGATTTTTCAAATAAGAGGCAATGTCCAGGCTGTTTGCAAGCAGAGGTTGCGGCTCAGAAAGATTGATCCACTTCCTGATTGGTCCCTTCCCTGCATCCCCCATCTGATTGGTCCCTTACAGCTGCTGGATCCTGCCCACCCAGGTCCAGCTCCCAGCCCCAGGGTGGGGGAAAGCCCCGCAGGGAGGCACTGACTGACAGCTGTCACTGAGCCCTGAGTCTGCGCCAACCATCCTGTCACTGTGACAGGGAGCGACGCAACGCCCCCACCTCAAGAGTGAGGCCTCAGGTATCCTCTCCAGCACACCCCCAGGTTGCCCCTCCCAATACACACACCCCTCCATCAGCACCCAGATACCCCCTCCAGTACCCCCGAAATATTCATCTATTAAACACATACCCCTCAAGCACACCCTGACTGTATCCCCGTAAGCCCCACCTCACCCTCCAGAAGTGTCCTCTTTTTGGGAACCTCAAATATGGTAACCCTACCCATATGACAAGGCATATCCCTAATTTAAACAGAAAATTGCCTGTCCCGTACTAAATCAGCATGGGACGACTTTTATCCCGTATTTCAACATATTACAAATATCATCACGCAAAGCCAGTTTTATTATTACCTTACCTTCCAATGAGATAACATTTGTAAAATTAGACAAGGTAGTAATGTAGAATAGGTCCCATGATTTACTGAACCTGTGTACCTATAGCACAGAGGTTCCCAGACTATGGGGCACAAACACCTGATGGGGCCACACTGAAAGATTGCAGTCAGGAGGGGGCTGTATCTGGCAGGGGAGGTGGACAGGGATTTGTGCAGGTGGTCTCGGCTGCCAGGACCAGGCTCCCTGCCCACCTCGCTCCCCAACTGCTGCCGCTGCAGCAGCCACCAACCAGCAGTTATGCTCCTCTGCTGGAGACGTTAGACTCTGCAAGTGGGGAGGCTACACCCCAGGGGTACTGACCCCTCTGCCACACAGATCCCCTTCCTCATCCTGGCCCTTCAGCGCAGCTCCAGGGCTCACAGCCCTGTCCACTTGCCCTGCCAGACAGAACTGGCACAGGAAAAGCAGCCGGGCATAAGTGCTGGAACTAGCCGTGCTTGTTACTGACTTGAAGTAGTAATAACAACCCAAATACATGGTTTCCTCTCTCAGCGCTCCCCCTATAAAAATTGTTGCAGCTCCACTGAAGATGGGGCCACAATCTAGGGCTGGAGTCAGCAGGGGGCCCAGTCCAGCAGGGGGCCAGTCCTCACAGGTGCGTCTTTCCATTCCCCTCCCGACCCTGGCCCTTCAGTGCTGTCCTGTTCACCTCCAGAGCTGGGTCCCGGCAGCCAAGACCACCTGACTGCTGCAGGGAGCAGAAGATTTCCTCAGTTGCCACATGGTTAGTACCCCCCAGCCCATGGTACTGGACGCCCCACCCCTAGCCCCCATGGGTACAGGGTATTCCTCCCCCATAGGGGTGCTAAGAAAACAGTTCCATAAGTTTGAAATACAATATTGGCAACTCTACCCATGAGAAACTGCGACTTCATAAATACTACTTCCCTTTTTAGCCTGTGTGGTTAGGCAATATTTGGGACCTCGTGGGTTATTTCTATTAGGGCAGGGGTGGGCAAACTTCTTGGCTCGAGGGCCACATCAGGGTTGCAAAACTATATGAAGGGCCAGGTAGGGAAGGCTGTGCCTCCCCAAACAGCTGGGCCCCCGCCCCCTATCTGCCCCCTTCCCACCCCCTGACTGCCCCCCTAAGAACCCCTGACCCACCCAACCCTCCCTGCTCCTTGTCCCCTGACTGCCCCCTCCCAGGACCCCCGCCCCTAACTGCCCCCCTGGGGACCCCACCCCCATTCAACCCCCCCTTCTCCCTGTTCCCTGACTGCCCTGACCCCTATCCACACCCCTGCCCCCTGACAGGCCCCCCAGGACTCCCATGCCCTATCCAGCCCTCCCCGCCCCTGTTTCCAGTTCCCTGACTGTCCCCCCCCGCCCCAGAACCTCTGCCCCATCAAACTGCCCCCTGCTCCCTGTCTGCCTCCCGTAACCTCCCGCTCCCTGCCCTCTTACCATGCCAGAGCCAGCCACGCCGCCCAGCGCTGAGGCTGCGGGGGAGGAGGGGCAGCAGGGGAGGGTCCAGGGTCTAGCCTCCCCAGCCGGGACCTCAGGGGCCGGGCAGGACGGACCCACGAGCCGGATGTGGCCTGCAGGCTGTAGTTTGCCCACCTCTGTATTAGGGGAAGAAACCGATGATATAGTCAGGTATTTTTCTGGTAAAAGCCTACTTTTTTTTTTTTTTTAAACAAAGAATGTACACAAAGAATGTACTGTTTCCTTGAACACAGTAGCAATCAAACTGGAGGCGGTTTCCTTACTCACCCTTCCAAGCCTTTTTCCGGTCAGCATTCTGCCCCAAAAACTCTCTGGGCTTTTTCTGAGGGCCACTGTGTCCTGACTTCTACCTCAGACACATCCTGCACATACCTGATATCAAATCAACTCCCAGCTCCTGCATTTCCTTTCAATCTAGTTTTTGAGTGGTGGCTACCATTGTTTCAGGATCACTAGAATCATAGAATATCAGGGTTGGAAGGGATCTCAGGAGGTCATCTAGTCCAACCCCCTGCTCAAGGCAGGACCAATCCCCAACTAAATCATCCCAGCCAGGGCTTTGTCAAGCCTGACCTTAAAAATATCTAAGGAAGGAGATTCCACCACCACCTCCCTAGGTAACGCATTCCAGTGTTTCACCACCCTCCTAGTGAAAAAGTTTTTCCTAGACATAGGGGCAATTAATTGTTTCTTCATTTAACCTGAATAGAACATGGCAAGTACACACAACAGTTTCAACGATGTGGTGTTAGTGTCCATAGATCAAGGACACCAATCTCCAGCATAAGAGTTCTTAATGGGACTATGACATTGAATTACTCACATAGATGCTGGCAGGCTTTCAAAGGGCAATTAGCTTCTTTATGTGAATGGGGGGATTGTGTACCCAGGAGAATCATCAGCCATGGTAACAAATTAACACCTTTGTTTCCTAGGCGTTGTGCCCTTAGCCATATCAAGTAAATTTAGTCCATTCAAGTCAGTCTGGTAGAATCTTTTTAGAAGTGCAAAGACAGAAACTGGAAATGTTTCTCCAAAACAGGAAATGTTATTTCTTTGAATATATTGTTCTCAGTTAGGTACAATTCTGATATATGGCAAAAATACAATTATAGAACTCTGCCCTGTCAACTCTAAGTGTTGGGTGCAGCGCTTACAGCCATGAATAGATCCAGTGGCGTCTGAGAACACAAAGTCAGTGGAATCCTCATAGCAGCAAGCTTTATGCTCTGTTAAGACTCACTTTAAAACCAAACCTACCCAGGGATGCCACTGGAACTGAGAAGATTTTGTGATGCTAGATCTGCATTCTATGAATTTTTGCTGTAAGTCAGATTTGTTTCAATTACATTAAAAATTATCTTAAAGTAAAAAAATATATTGAGGCCCAACTGAGATGGTTTATGCTAGACTTCAACCCAGAACACATTTTATGTCAGCATTTTGACCTCCCTCAGGAGCAGGGCATATAATTGACACACTAGATATCCTTATTTATAGCACCAGGGGCCAGGTCTACACTACAGACTTCTGCCAGCATAGCTATATTCTTCAGGGGGGTGACCAACATAGCTGTGCTAGCAGAAGCTCCTGGTATGGACATAGTATACCCGCAAAACTGGGCTTTCACTGGTACAGCTTGTTTTGCTCCTGGGCAGCAGTTGTACTGTACTGATACAAAGTGCAGTTTTGCCGTTATAGCTGCATCCACAACAGGCATATTTGGGATCCTCCTCTCCAACCATCAGGCTTCTCTTCGGACAACTGTGGTCTGGTTCCTTGCTCTGCAGGCAAGTCTGATCTATTCTGGATCATTGTAGCAGAGATTTTGTCTGGCCTGGCCCAGCTTTCTTCTTGCAGCCATTTATTTGCCTTCCAGCACATCCATATGGAGGCCTCCTTCCTCCTGCAGCCTGATACATTAGTGCAGCTGGTCCAATCAACACAAGTAATCCAGGTCAGTCCAAATATAAATAACCATCTTACAAACACTTATAATTCAAACCCAAAACGTCCACTCAAAATATCAACTTATTGCATGCCTTGCATATGAACATTAGCCAAGAGTTCATTTAGTCCCTCCTTTTAATCTATAGCTGTTGACAATATTAAAACTTTCAGTAAGTTGTCCTAGAACTCTATCATTAATCATGTACTCTCATACTTATTGTTTCTGACCAACCTGTATCTAATCAGTAACTCCAGAGTGTTCCTCAGTAGAGATTAGTCTTTCTACTCATGTTGTTAAGGCTGTAAAACTTATCATTCAATCATTGATGACAAATTGCAGATGTACTTACATGTTCTTGTCAGCAGTCTCCCACTTTCTCCACTCAGTCATACCATGACTTAACAATGGAAACATCAGCCAACAAAGCTTGTGTGGAAAAAAATTGAAATTGCTTATTTTACAAGCTAAAATATGAAGCAATGACTTAGGAAGGTTGTTCACATTGGTGATAGATGAATAAGGGGGGAAACAGGTGCATTATATAGAGTAAGTGAGTTTATTTGAGAATACAGCCCAAAGAATGCAAAGTAGGAATGTCAACTGGTTTTAAAAAGAGACTGAAATAGTCCATGCTCCTTTGTTTGAATTTTAGTATTTTTGATGCTACTGTATCTTGGATGATGACATGAAAATTTAGGGTACCACAAGGAACCACCTGTTCTAATTCATGTTCACCAACACTTATGTCTTTTAGCAACTTGCCAGTTGTAAAACAAGATGAAATTGGGCCTGCTGCCTTTTTGTACTTTGTTTTATTTACATTTTCCCTAAGTGTCCAGAGGAGTGAGGAGAAATCCGCCAGATGGTTGCTACACAATTTAAAGTGATAATGACTGCTTGGAAGATTGAAATATTGTCACATTTAAATGGATGAAGCCAGGGGACTTTCCCCTAGACAATGGTGTTTATTTGAGTGGTATTTCTTTCATGTGCTGCTCTTCCATACACGTCAGTGGCAGTGCTGCAAATGCAGGAGATGTGAGGTATTTGAGAGAGGAAACTGAGAGAAGAATTTTGCTTCCCCCCTTCATTTTCCTTGATTTCATAAGACCATTAACATTTATTTAATTTCTGGTTCTTTTTTTTAAATTTCTTTTTGTGTGTGGTGGTATTAATTGGGGGGAGTGAAACAAGAAAAAATAAAAAAAGTCTGGCACACTAAACTATATCCTTTCACTGACCTTATATCTGCTCCAAACAACTGAGAGACTCAGAAAAGCTGGTAGAAACCCTGAGTTTCTCCTCAGATTTAAAACAGAGATTATTTTGTTCAGAATTTCCAGGTTGGGAAATAAACTGGTCCTGGATTACAAATGTTTATGCCAAATTTCAATTCAAAATGCTTGGGTGTGTTTGTTAATCCTTCACAACAGGGACTTACAATAATAGAGTCAAGAAGCATGTCAATAACTCCAACACAGCAAATGTGATGTTAAGAGCAAGCAGCATTCCTCCTGTTTGATTAAAGAGATTGTCAGGAAACACTAACAGTGATCATTCTGCAAGTGGAAAATGGTTTCCATCATCTGACACTTGACGACTGTGAATAGAGCAAGAAGCAGTCTGATTTTTATAAGCTATCCCTATAAGACATGAAATAACGCATTGTATATTTTTGCCGTTGAATGGGTAGACATAATATTGAAATAATAAAATGAAATATGGATACAACGCAAATGTATCACTCTAAACAGTATAATTCTAACCAGAGCAACTCTGCTCTACAAGGTACACAGCTCCATCTGTTGTCTCAGCTCACTCATAGGGCATATTTCTCATTTAGACAGAGCTGTGTAGTGTTAACCTCTTGTACCATAATTGAATTGCTTTAGAGCAGCAAACATAAATATGCAGCCCTAGAATGAAAGTGTGTTTGTATGGAGTCATAAGAAAATGTGATAAGAGCCACTGGGAAAAGAAGTGTTCCCTTTTGTTTCCTCCCTAGCTGTGGACATGGTTCACGGTTCCTGTGGAGCACCCCAGACAGAGGTTTCCGGGGCCGATCAGAAGAGAGGTGAGGGAGTAACTAGTGAACCCATCACTATGCAGAGCCTAAAACCTAACCACCTCAGCTCGCTCCACCCCCCAACACAGTCCCCTTGCAGCTACTACAGCTCCTGGGCTTGCTGTGTGGTGAAGAGGGGCAGGAGGAAACTAAAGAATTCTCTAGGATATTTTTGCAAAAGTGATTTTTAAGTGATTGTTCTGTTTTTAATAACCAGCCCTAAGAAAAGTCTGTCCATCTGATAAAACTAAATGGGAAACTGATCCCAATATCTGCTTTGTAAATACCATCAATGGCAAGAGCAGTCAAAAGGGGAACATAACTTTCCTGCTACACCTCCCAGAGGCCCCTTTTGAAATCCCCCCCAGTGAATTTCTCTGTCTGGTGCTCATTTTATTCTTGTGCCAGAAACAGTCAGGCCTAAATTTCTTGCCCTGAACCCAAGCAGCCTCACTCTATCCTGTCTTTTGTAAGTGATTCTAGTTTCCTCCTCCTCCTCAAATGGGCAGATTCAGAGTCCCCCTTCATCTCCCTCTACATCTCCAGGAAAAGATCTTCCCTGTTTTCATTTATTTTCACTCAGGTTCCAGTCATTCCACTGCAGGGAATTCCATATGCCAGGTTCTTTACTGGCTCTCAGAGGTCACTAGTGTGACAACAATCACTACAATGAAAAAATAAAAAATACTAGGGTTAATCACTGCAAATGATTCTGGTTAGTGGGTCACCACAAGGCACGGACATAACCAAAACCCTGCACAGGAGAGAATCAACACGTTAAAAGGAGGACTTGTGGCACCTTAGAGACTAACAAATTTATTTGAGCATAAACTTTCGGGAGCTACAGCTCATGTATCCGATGAAGTGGGCTGTAGCCCAGGAAAGCTTATGCTCAAATAAATTTGTTAGTCTCTAAGGTGCCACAAGTCCTCCTTTTCTTTTTGAGGATACAGACTAACACAACTGCTACTCTGAAACAGGTTATAATGCTATTTCATAAGCAGCAGGTTGCTCTCACTTGGCAACAAACTTTGCAGTGTCGCAGCACGTCAGTGTAAGCAAAGCCCCTTTACCTGGATTTTTTTTCTTGCTCAGGCCAAAGCAGAATAATAGTAGCTGCTTGAGACCAAGTGCCCATGCCACAAAATGTAGTGATGGCACTGTCTTATTTGGTTATAACCATAATATATTGAATCATTCAGGTGTCATTGCCACTCTGACACACAGTATAGGAGAAACTGTGTTGAAAGGCTAATTAGATTGAGTAAGAAATTAGATGAATCCAAGAAGAAGTGAACAGTTTAGATTTATTTGTACTGTAGTGATAAATCGGGTGCCCCGGCATGTGAGGAGTGCAAAAATATGTGCTTGATGGCTAACTATTCAATCAAGCCCTGAAGAAGTTTGATGGACTGCAGAAAACAATACTTATATGTGGGTATGTTTAAAATATTTTTTAATTTAAACTTTTTTAAATTTAAATTGTATCCACTACAAGTGTGGATAAAAACAGGTTAAGAAGCTCACACTTTTCCTAATTTCCTAGGGTACTGAAACAAAGTGTGCAGTGAGAAAGAATGTGGACATAAGTAGATTGCTGGAGAAATACGGACAATATCAGTGAGACCAGTTATGGAAGGAATTTCAGCTTCACTTGAGGAGGTTCCGTTCAACAATTTCTGGAGCACAAACCAGATGAATTCAGAATAAGCAGCAAGGTGTGAAATCACCTCCTGTATGTGATAGGTGTTACATCATAGGCAGGGAATATAAAGGAGGTTCAGGAGACAGGGGGAAAGGAGAAAAGAAAAGCCACTGAAATGGGTGCTGCAGAGAGAAGAGGCAGTGTGCTGTGACATGCCATTGCTACAGTATGCCATCCTATAAACACTTGCAGTACCAACCATCCACCTTCAGGAAATGGTAAACACTTTTCCCATATGCCCAGTGTGTGTTTTTCAGGGGTCACAGGCAGATTGTTCACTGTATTTTATTTTTGACAGCTTGTAACAAATCTCAGCTGGTCTGATTCTGGTGAAGGAGAGTGCAGCACCATATTGCTGATCCAGACAGACAGATATCGCAAAGATAATTATTGAAAGGTACTATTTTCTTATTGTGGTAAGTGGAGCTAAGCAATATTAGGCAATAATTTTAAAAAAGGCCCCAAAATAGGATAAGAGATCTAATACGACATAGTATTCTTTCTATAATGCCACAAAAAGAGATTAATTTGCCTTCCCTGTTCTCTTCCTCCTGTTGCCTTTTGCTATCTACAGCCAACATAATATAGTGGTTTTATTTATATTGCAGTACACTCAAAATGTGCTAGGTGATGAACAGATATACTAATGGCAACTGCCACAGTGGTGAGGAAAACGTTCTAAAAACTGATTTCATATACCCTCTAGGTGATTTTACTGTCTAACAACCAATATATTCTGGCAAATATCCACGAAATTGTTTCATCTGAAGTTGTCATGTTTATGTCGGAATCAATAAAACAGTTTATATGACAACATTTGCGCCACTCAATACAAACATCTAAAATGTGCACGCAAGCGAAGCTGATCAATTCAATAAAGATGTGTGCAATGTCTCCAGAGTAGTCACATCGAGTGGGTATGTTTCTACAGGAGTCTTGCAGTGATCAAATTTTGACCTGTGTTATTTAACATTTTTATCAATGAACTCACTGATATAGAACAATCTGGATTCCTTGGTAAGCTGGGCACAAGCAAACAATATGCATTTTAATATGGCCAAATACAAGGTTTTACATTTAGGATCAAAGAATGCAGGGCATACTTACAGGTTGGGAGACTCTATCCTGGCAAGCAGTGACTCTGATGGATAGTCAGCTGAACATGAGCACCCATTGCAAAGCTGTGGCCTAATGCGATCCATGGATGTACAAACACAGGAATCTCGAGTAGGAAGTCATTTGACTCTCCTGCAACTGCTACTTGAATACCGTGTCCAGTTCTGGCATCCACAATTCAAGTATATTGATATATCAGAGAGATTTCAGACAAGAGCCCCAAAAACGATTAAGGGATAGAAAAACATGTTTTTATAGTAAGACTCAAGGAGGTCAATCTATTTAGTTTAACAAAGAAAAGATTCATGGGTGATTTGATTACTAAGTACATACATGGGGAACAAATATTTATTAATGGCTCTTCAATCTAGCAGAGAAAGGTATAACAAGATGCAATGGCTGAAAATTGAGGCTAGACAAATTCAGACTAGAAATAAGGTGCACATTTTTAACAGTGGAACAATTTACCAAGAATTGTGGTGGATTCTCCATCACTGGCCATTTTTAAATCTAGCTTGGATATTTTTCTAAAAGATACCCTCCGGTTTCAACTGGAAGGGAAGCCTGTGTTATACAGAAGGTCAGACTACAGGTTCAGGGTGATCCTTTCTGGCCTTGTAGTCTATGAATTTTATGGACACACTTTCAATATGTCTAATTTTAATTCTAAAGTTTCAATAAAAATAATAATACACAACAGCGATCGGATAAGAATGGGGGCAAGTTTACAAAACACACCAAAACTTGAGGAAGAGAGACTTTACTCTTCCTCTAAGGCCTGGTCTTCACACCAGTTTTGTACTGGTGTAACTATTTCAGTTAGTTGGTGTTTGGTTTTGTTTTTACTGAAGTAGTTATATCAGAGGAATGCCTAGAGTAGGTGCAGTTACACCAGCATAAAGTATATGCCTTTTACCAGCATAGCTTATTCCCCTGGATTTAGGGAAATGGCATATAACAGTATAAACTCCTGTATGCCAGTATTACTGTGGCAGTGGTCCCCAAAGTTTTCATGGTTGCCGATCACGGTCCGCCCGCCCCAGGAGTGGAACCATGACTTGGGGGGGGAGGAGGGGACATGGACAGGGTAAGGGGGCCGAGGCTGGGGTCACAGCTAGGGGCGGGGCAGGAGTGGAGCAGAGACCTGGCCAAGAGATGAGGCTGGCAGCTGGAGCCCCAGGCACAGGGCTGGAAGCGAGCTCCAGGTGCAGGGCCGGCAGCCGGGGCTAGGAGTGGAGCTGGTAGTGCTCCCTTCCTGCCCCACCGTAGGGGTTGGCCCATGCCCCAGCTGTGCCCCGCAATGATCCTCCGCATCCCCCTAGGGGGCACACCCCAGAGTTTGGGAACCTCTGCACTAAGGGCTTGTATCACTTTATATTTGTTTGAAACTAGTATCGTTAAAGTGGTACAAAGATTGTGTGTCCATCAGCCCTAAGAAGGCATCTGGAGGTGAGGAATAATGGGACTGCTCTTTTCTAAAGCCAAAAGTGACGAAATACTACTTGTTTGCTTATTTACGACTGTTTAGTTAAGCTAATAGTTGTACCCCCCTTAAGCTAGGAGACTGCCTGCCTCTGGAGTTTAAGAAACATGCCAGTCCCTTCTCTCACTTTTGAAATATATGGCCAGTGCAGGGATCACCAGTCAGGGGAGCGTTCCTCTCTCAGTTCAAGTGTTCCCCGTCAGTGCTCACTGCTGGCCCGCTTCATGCCCTGGCCACTTGTTTCAGATACTGCAGGACTTGGTTAATGACTTGCCTCACTACCTCCCCCTGCCAGAGCCTTTCCCTGCTGCCGCAGCTTTCCCTGTGTCAGGGAAAGGTTCCAACAGCGGAGAGGAAGCAGGACACTATGCTGCTAAAAACAGCAGTCTAGATGGGGGAGGCACTGCTTGGGCGTGTAGAGCTCTGTAAGGTACATACCCTAAGGTTCTGGGACATCTGTTCTCTACTTGCCTAAGCCATCTACATGGCTATTTATGCCCTGCTAGCTGGGATTGCAGAGTATGTATGCCACACACCTCCGTAAATGAGTGTGAAGTGTAGACATACCCCCACTCTTATTCCCCAAATGTGGGTAGGCTGCTGTCCCTTTAAATGTGGGACAAAACCCAAAGAGAGACATGAAATAAAGCAACAGAGGAGGAAGCTAGAGACACAGTCATTTAGTTAATGTCTATATTTTTAATCACAGTTACAAGAGTGAGCATTTTTGATGTCAGTTGTTGCCAGTGACATACAGTGAGATAACACCAGATCTGTGTGGGGCAGAGGTAAATTTAGGTCTAAAATAAGTAATGAAGCTCGATATGAGAAACAGTTGAGAGATAGGCTGGGGGGTGACATCAGTCAGTATCTCCCAACATGCCAATATCATTCCATGAACTATTGCTTGGGCGGGGAGAGTGAAGAGTAGACTCCCTGAGAATATACTGAAAAATATGATCATGATCACTGCAGATAAGAATCAGCTAAGAGGAAAACACTTCCATTACCTATATAGGCCTCCAAACTACCCCAACACTAATTACTGCACTCCATTAGACCCATATACAGTATGAACTCAATAGGTCAAATTCTGATCTCACACCACTTCCAATCTGGAGCAACTCCATGGACTTCAAGAGTGTCTTTCTTTTGCAAGTCACCTTGAACCTCTCAGATTTCACATTGACACAGATGTGCAGTAACTGAGATTAGAATCTTTCCCAGCATATACCAAGGATAACATGGTGATCTTTTACAATGTCTGTCCTTCAAAACTCCAATTGTCCCTTGGCAATGAAATAATTATAGCTCGTCAAAAACTTTGATGGAACAGCTTTCCATCAGAAAATGGTGATTCTACAAAATCAAAACATTTATGGGAACATATCTGTTTTGTCAATTTTCTATTTTATTGAAACATTTTGAATGGATAAGGTTGAAGCACTTTGTTTTTACTTTTTAGTTTCAACATTTCTATGAAATTATAGTTGAATAGAATATAAAAGTTAAAATAAAATGATCAGAGCTTACCAAATGAAGTGCTTTTATGAATTTGTTTCAATGTTTCCCAAACTAAATATTTTTGAAATTTCATTTCTTGAGAGAATTTTTAATAGTCTTTTTTTTCATATAAAGGATATTTTGAAATGTCGTTTTCCCATGGAATGTATATGCAGGGTTTTGACCAACTCTATAAATAATATTACTGCAGCATTCCCTATGTTTGTTATAAGGAATATTGAGGAATCCTGGGGTAATGTCACTTAGTTACAAAGGCAAGTGAAAAGTTTTTAGAGTGACTGTTGTAGTTTTCACTGACCATGTAAAATAAAGACATGAATCATTATTCACTAGTCCCTATTACAAATAATCACACGCAGCTTTTACAAGTCAACACCAAAATCCTGCAGTATTTGGGACCTGCTGGATGAGAGCTGAGACCTGGGAAAAATGTTATGTTCCACTGCCAGATCTGACATAACTACACAGTAACTTTATGCGCTATGCAAATAACTTTGTGAAAATCTCCTGGTGTACAGGAACCATTCTTTCCCATCTCCCAAAAAAGCCCATCAGGCTCAATTCTACAGAAATTATAAATAATTGGTCAGGCTTGTGTACCTCAGGTCATTCCAAACCTAAGGCTGGAGGGAGCAGGCAAATGCCATTTAATATACGCTTTGGGATCCTATCTACTCTTTCTTCTTCTCCCATGATGCATTAAGACAAGGGATGCCTATGAGACACCCCTTCCCTCACCACACTTCACGGCAGAGGTAATCCAGCCAGAAAACCCAACCCACAGAATAGAATGGGAATATAAAGGCACCGAAACTACAACTCCCATGAGGTACTGTGGCACCATTCTGAATCAAAATATTTCAGTTTTTGATATTTCACCTTAAAAGTCAAAATTTTCTGTGGAAAACTTCAATGAAAACAAGAAAATTGTTAAATTTTTCTGCAGGATAAATACCTATTTTTCTAATCAGCTCAAGTGGTGATCTCCTTCCCGAACATTGTGCTTACGCTTTAAGCAGCTCCAGGTTAAACGTTCTTTGGGACTTTCTCTTAGCTCAGCAGCATGATTTTCAACTTGCTCACACAACTGAGAGCCCCAGAAGAGAAGGGCAGCGTACAGTAAGTCTCACTCTCTGGTGACTTTCTTGAACCCTTGCACTGGTTTGTCAGTTTGTGCCTCTGAGGCATCTGGTGTTTAGTCACAAAAATCATAACATATGAAAGAGGTCTAATTAGGTTTCGTAACTGCCAGATTTTCTGCAATTCTTATCAATAATCTTGATTTTCAACTCTGGTTAAGAAGAAATCTGGCAATACAACTACTTTTACCTCAACTCTCCCTCCCCCACCTTCTCCCTAAATTGTACCCCTTCTCCTCTATAGCTTCCTCACTGAGAATAGTAACAACAGGTGTTATCTTTCTCCCCACACACACACACACACACCCTCCGCAGCACTCCATTGCTGAGTGACTATAGGATGGGTTAAGTAATAGCAATTATGCCATCTGGAAGCCTGGGGCATTGCCTTTCCTACCCTGGGTGATTACAGGAACAGGGTGGGGTGGACAGGTCTAAAGCTGTTGATCTGAGATCAGAGGTGGGAAAGAGGGTGGGAGGAAAAAGGTTCTTAACTTAATCTTAATTTATTCACTAGTCTGAATGCTGATCTGTACTGGTAACAATAATACTTAGCACTTACGTAATGCTTTTCACCTTGAAGACACTTTATAAGCATGAACTGTGCCCAGGAACTGGCCTGTCTTGGAACCGCACCAGCTGGAAGGGAGCTCCAGAAGGCATTGTGCCTCCCCAGCACACCTCCTGCTACTCCTGGAAGGGTGTATAGCATTCACTAGCGCCATTACTCAGTGCAAGGGAGGAGGACCAGCTCTCTTCCTGCCCTTTGGTGGGCCAGCTAGCACCAGTTGGCAAGGAAGAGGACAGTAGTTTTTGTGCTCAGAAAAGTGCAAGGGCCCCAATCTTTGCTGGCCCTGCAGAGGGTGTGCAATGGTCGGGGAGGTCCGTGCAGCCTTCTGTCCCTTGTACATCCACACAGCAATCCTTGACTATGGTGCAAATGGGGAAAATTAACTCAGAGAGGTTAAAGGTGACCCAGAAAGGAAAGAACAGTTTGTGCTTATGTCATGGGGAATGGCTCCTCTCCCACCTTCTTCCCCCTGAGAAACTGAATGGTCTCCAGTGGTTGAGCTTTCACCGTACCCTTTTATTTTAAGTTTCCTCCGCAACAGTCTATTTACAGCACTACCGGGCTTTTTGGCCCTCTCCCCAGGATCTGAGGGGAACAGAAGTCTCCCTTCCCTAAGGCCTCTGTATAACTGCGCTTAACTACCCTAATCCCCTCTCCCCCCGACCTGGGGTTTCCTTTCTGCCTCTGTATCAGCCTTGGGCTGATGGACTAATCATTGAAATATTGGACATTTTACTTATTTGCAGTAAGATATTTGTTTTCAGGGAGTTTTTTATGCACTACACACGTACATAACATTGCTGTTTTGAATGTAATCACCAAACGAGGCTGCTTTCTCCACACAGTCAGTTTTGTTAATGCTGTGGAGCCTCGAGCTGTGAGGCTTAATCCACAAACCTTCATCCTGAAAAATGGATCGTTTTGTAATAAAAAAACAGAAGTTCGAAAACAGTTATCAAATCCATCTACATCTGAAAATGAAAATACAAGTGTAAGTACGTCGTCCGCAACAGAAAGTTCTAGTAATAACGGACAGACTTCTGCCATGTTGCCCTTGTCTGAATCACCTACTAAAAAGAAAACCAAATCGTGGATGAGGCAGTATAGTGATGCTTTTTTGGTTCATCAATTGTGCTAATGCATACCAAGATCCAAAGCCCCAGTGTGTTATTTGCTGCGAGGTGCTGGCAAACAAGAGTTTAAATCATCAAAGCTAAAAAGACATTTAGAAACAAAACATGGGAAATTTGTTGATAAGCCTCTTGAATGTTTTCAAAGGAAGCAACGGGAATTAAATTTATCAGCACAAGTTCTTAGTCAGTCAACTACTTTGAATGATAAGGCACAACTGGCATCATAGTTACCATGTGGCAAAAGAGAAAATGGCCCATGCAGTCGCCAAAAAACTTATTCCTCCAGGATCTCTGGATATGAAAAGACTAATATTTCTAAGGTAAAAAACAAGCAAAAATGTTTTTAATAAAACACCTCTTTACTCATTATAAAGTAGTAAAAAATATTCTAGCAGCGTGCATGGGGTATTAGAAGGCAGCATGAGCTAGTGGATAAGACAGGGACTAGAAATCAGGAAGCCTAAGTTCTAATCATGGCTCTGACACTGACTTTCTGCGTGTTCTTGGGCAAGATATTTAGCCTTCGTATCCCTCCCACCCTTTGTTTGTCTTGTCTATTACAAGGGACAGAGACTGGCTATTTGTTTTGTAACATCTTACACTATGAAACCTTGCTATTAGTTGGGATCCCTGTGTGTTATTGGAATACTACTTCTACTAAGTAATTAATTACGTAGTCCCCAGTGAACAAGGAATTAACTCCAGTTCAGCTTCTATGTAAAATCTGTTTAGGGGTTCAAAGGAGTTAAAATGGCTCCCTTTAGACATTTTAGATCTAAAGGTTTTGCAGATCCTTCTAACTTACATATGACTTTGTTTTGAAATGTCAGACTTCAGGTACATTTAGATCCAGGCAAAATCTCATACACAGGCAAGTTTTTAAAATGAAAAGCAAAAGTTATTAGCATCATTCATCAGAGTGGTTTCCATTTTACACCACAGAAATGAACAAATTCAAGCTCTTCATCAAATACCAACATATAAAAGTTTGCACATCAAAACCGGTGTACAAAATTTCAGAGATCATCTCTTTTGGAAAAAGAAAAGGAAGTGCCTGATCAGCAGGGTTCAAGATTCTGCAGAAGCAAGGTCATTGTTCCTACTGCTCTTGGGGACTACAAAGGGAAAGGATCTTACCACAGAGGCAGTTTTTCCGCTCTTGTGGACTTAAGGAGAACATGTCAGTGGAATTGCACACGTCCTGTAACTAATGATTTAGTTTACATAGGTTTCAGAGTAGAAGCCATGTTAGTCTGTATTCGCAAAAAGAAAAGGAGTATTTGTGGCATCCAATGAAGTGAGCTGTAGCTTATGCTTATGCGCAAATAAATCTATTAGTCTCTAAGGTGCCACAAGTACTCCTTTTCTTTTTAGTTTACATAGTTAAAGATGTACATAGAGAGCTAGCTAGTAACTTTGCAATCTGCCCTAAGGAGCAAGTTTCTCTCTACTGCCCCAGGAAAAGAGCAGAGAACAATCAGAGTTCCCCGCTTTCTCTGGGGGCGGGGGGGAAGTAAATACCAAGCCTTTTTCAAGGACCACCTTATTTCCCCCCCATATGCCTGCAGTGGAGCCAGGGCTTCTTCCACACCGTCCCCCCTCTACACTTTCTCACCAGGGACAGCGTATCAGACAAGTAGTCCCGGCTCTGATTATCTTCTTCCTACGTGCTGGAATCACTATCGAAGCACAACCGAGCAGGGGAGTAAGAACCCTTCCCCTTGACCCCACTGTGACAATCTAGCTCATAGTAGTGATGTATATGTTCAAAGAATTCATGGGTATGTCTTGTGAGTCAAGGTTAAGGCTACAATTGGAAAGTGTACGGTAAATTATAACACATCAATATTGTTGTCACCTTTACATTTCATGCATTCAGTTAATAGAATATTTATCCAAATTTATTCTACCTGACCATTTTCAGTCTTTTAAGGGCTTAGGTTTTTTAATGGTAATGCTCTAGTTATGTATTTTGCACAAATGTTATATGAATTCCTTCAGTAAACTAAACTCTGGATTATCAAAGTAATTTTTTTTGTTTAGGTTACTTTCTGGGGAGAAAGGTGTGTGGTGTGATAGACTACACAATATGGTTCAGCCATGGAACTAACTGGAGCACAACAGAGTGCAGGAATTTGCTATATATTACCCACAGATTGCCAATTCATATCAAAGACCGGCACTTTATTTTGTGTATTGATAGCTCTGCTGAAAAGTTTTTGTGAAGAATAAATCTTCCCAATAAGAATGAAAAACCCCAACAATGTATAGCTTTAACCCAGCAATAATATATCATTAACTACAGTACAACATCAATCAGTTTTTTCAAGAGATATACGTGGCAACAAATCTTTGCCCAGGACAATCCTGGACAATTCTACTCTGCTCAAAATGTACTTTGCAGAATGTTTCTCTTGCATTTTCTCTTTTGAGTTGATTGAACTATTATCATTTCCCTTTAAAACTTTTAAAAAATTTGCATGCACAATTACTATAATTATTCCCAAACAACAGCAGGATAAAAGAGCTAGAAGACAGACACAGAGAGTGAGAGAAATGTCCTAGTTCATGAAGCTTCTCTCTCAATTTCCTGGTGTGGAAGACAAGTGAACCCAGCAGCAGATTGGCTAGGAGTATAAAGAAAATAAATATACTGAGATGAAAAGCAGAATGCAGCATTTGTTACTGCTGCAGTGCCCCAAATGGCACTTTACAGAGAAAGACAGACAGGTTCCATTCCCTGGTCTGCCCTTTACATTAATAATTTAAAAAATAAGAACTGGACTAAAACTTAGTACAAATCTGAGACTGAACCAAAATGGCCAAAACCTTTTATTAGGTTAAATTTATTCCAGCCATGGTAAATAACTGCTTCCTCTCCTTGACTCTCAAAAGGCTTCCTAATCATCACTGAAAAGGCAGTGCATTCTGGGAATCTGACCCAGTGACTCCACAGGGTCTGTAGTGTTTTTATTAGACCAGGTAAGAGCCCACCTATTGCAGTACTTATATGCCACTCAACTATCTAGTATCTCAGTGCTTCACAATCATTAATGAATTTAAACACACAATACTCATGGGAGGTAGGGAAATATCATAGAATCATAGGCATGCAGGGCTGGAAGAGACCTCCTCCTTGCTATCATCCACAAATTTTATAAGTACTCTCTCCACTCCATTATCCATGTCATTAATGAAAATGTTGAATAGTACTGGATCCAGGACTGACTCTGTGAGACCCCACTAGATATGCCCACCCAGTTGCACAGCAAACCATTGATAACTACTCTTTGAATATGTTTTTTCAACCAGTTGTGCACCCACTTAATAGCAGTTATATCTAGACCACATTTCCCTACTTTTGCTTATGAGAATGTCACGTGGGATTGTGTCAGCAGACTAAAAATCAAGACACATCACATCCACTGCTTCCCCCCTATGCACTAGGCCATAACTCTGTCAAAGAAGGAAAGTAGGTTGGTTTGGCACAATTTGTTCTTGACAAATCTATGCTGGCTATTCCTTATTATAACCCAGTTACCTCCAGGTGCTTACAAGCTGATTATTTAGTAATTTGTTCCAGTATCTTTCCAGCTATTGTAGTTAGGCTGACTGGTCTGAAATTCCCAGGGTTCTCTTTGTTCCCCCTTTTAAAGCGAGGTACTAGGTTTGCCCTTCACCCGTTCTCTATGAGTACCATTATTCCAGTTTTGCAGATGGGGAGCTGAGGCACAAGGCCGACCAAGTGCCCAGGCTCAGACAGGGAGTCTATGGCTGAGCTCATGTCTCCAGAGCAGCAGTCCAGTGCCCTCTTGTGACACTTTCCTAGGACACCCAGAAACACAAGTCACTGTGTTACTCCTCTGACTCAACAAGGGAGGGCTTTGCTGGGGCTTACACTGTGTGCAGCTCCCTATCACCACAGTCTGTCTTCCTCACCTGAAAACTCCTTGAGAAACTACCAGGTAACAATTTTGTTGCCTTGCAGGTAACAATCAGTGAACCCTAGTCCCCAAGTTCCCCAGAGACGTCTCCCTGCAGTGTCCAGTCTCTCTCTCTCACTGGAGAGTCTCAGAAATTATTTTTGCTGCCTCTAAAGAGACAGTGTACACTCCAGCCAGTCAGGTTAGCAGAGGACTTCTGTTTTACTTCGATATAACAGCACTGAGATACTTTATAGCAAAACTAAATAAATTTATTAACAAGGAACAGAAATTTAAGTGAAACTAAGCAAGAGAAAAAGAGGCAGGTATGGTTACAAACAAAACACGCTTTTTAGTGACTATCTTAATTTTAGCAGGTTACAGTTTTTGCCTAAGCACTTTTCTCACTTACATCCAGTTATCAGCATTGCCAGCCCTCCAGCCCAACGGATCCGACTTTCCCAGAACCAGAGGGTGCTGTCCCATTTGTCAGAGATGGATTAAGATTTATTAGGGCTCTAGGCACAAAGAACATTTGGGTCCCTCACACCCCATTAAAAACACAAATGTATCGAAATGCATTAATACAAAGACTCTATTCAGTGTTTACACACTGTATTAATAATAAAGCAAATCATATCCCAGTTCATTATGCCTAAATTAACGGCTCAATTTTTCCACATAGAAAATGAAGATGGCTAGATATTATCCATACCATTACACAAAGGTGTTCACTGCTAATCTGGACAACACTGGTGTTAAAATAATCAGTCGTTCACAGGTCAACACGTGGTTCTTTCATCTCCCCCAATTTTCTTAAACCTGACCATTATGCTTTTTTTTTTTTTTTTTTAAATCTATTGATCCTGTTACAGTCCAGATTTTCTGCTGTGGAAGCAAAGATGTTCTGAAAGCCAACAGTCACAGTTCCAGAAAGTAACAATTAAAAGAAATAATCCTAACCTGAGGTAAAATTACTCTATTGTTAAGAACTTTAAGTTTCAGCCAATGGTGAGAACTGGTTTAAAACAAAGTTCACAATTGATCACATAAACTATGAAAAAATGTTGAAAGAATCTGATGTGCGCCAAAGTGACTCTTTTGGCTTTCTGTCAAAGGACTATTTCAGCTAATCAGAAACTAGTTTATACATCTACATTAAATCACACTTTTAAGATTAGGCCAGGTTTTGGTTAACCAGAGCACACAACAGGATGTTTGGTCATTACTAAGCCAATGAGAATATAGTTTTTTCAATAATACTGCAGCAAAAGAATATTCATCACTCCATTCTACCAATACCTCATCATCAGTGTGATGGTGGGAAAAAAAAGTCACTGGAACGGAAGGTCCTCACAAAATACATTTCTTCCACTTCTGTAACTATCTGGGTTAGTCCTTTATGTTTTATCCCCCAACCAGACTTGGCTTTGGCCTTCATATAGCAAGAGATGACCATTAGCCCATGACAACAATTGATTCTACTCTCCATCTTTGTTAAGTAAGTCTGGATGGGCCACAATTCATTTGTGAAAGTCATAGTTAAGTGAGTGCAGTCTGGACCAGTATAAACAGTGCCACATGAGTCCATGCTGGATGAGGGGGGGAAATACACACAAAGATCTTAAAAGTACGGTCTGAGATAAATAGCACTATAATCTTTCATGCAATGCTAAGGTGGGAGAACTATACTATGGAAGGCTTCATATCAGCTGAGCATGCAGGTAAGTAATGCCATATCACAATGTGCATGGCAAGAATCCACTCTAAGATCCCAAGGCTGTGAACCACGTGCACCGGGTGGGGGGGGATCCACAAAGTCTCAGGGGTGCAGGTGGGCTGTAAATAGGGCTACATCATGACGCAATAGGATAAGATAAATAATGCTGCGTTGTGAGATGCAGGGATAGGGGCATCCAAAGGCCTCAAAACTGTGGATGGAGACATAAAAAACCCCAAACAAAGCCTCTGTTTCACCAATCGGCACAGAAAAAGGAAACTGGAAGAGGAGGGAAGAGAATTGATTGAACATTGAGAGACAAGGAAGAGGCGAAGGGGGGCTCCCATGGTGCGTGTACGCAGGGGAGGGGGCATTGCGGGTTTCCATGTTTTCCCCCTTAAGTAGGACAGCAGAGAGTTCCACCTCCTTGGCTCCCTGTGTGCTTGTGGGGGGTGCATTTCCCTGGGGGCTGGCCCTGTGGGTTGAGGTAGTGGGGATTTTCCCAGCCCTAGGGGGACCATCGGGGGACTTCCCTGACTGCAGGTAGCTCCCCATCCCCACCACTCTTTTATGTTCTCCCAGTAGCTGATGGGCTGCAGGTTGCAGCCTTTGTCCTAACAGCGCAGCTCGGGGCTGCACAGCGTGGGGCTGGAGGAGACAGAGCAGGAGGTGGTGATTCCCATCTTCCTTTGCTGCCTAGCCCTGGCTGCCCAGCCACATGCGGGAGGATGCAAAGGGAGCCTGTCACCAGCAGCGGCGAGAAGCCATGGGCAGCAGTGAAGAAAACAAGAAGCAGGTCCAGCCACACTCACCAGCTGATCGCCCCCACTGGCTCATCCAAGAAGTCTTGCCCCAAGCACATCCAGCAGCTAAATCATCCTGCTCTCGCATCATGAGATTTTTCGGGGTGGGGGACAATTGGCCAGGACCCAGGCATTAATCTGCCACTGCCCTTTGTTCCCCAAGAGTTTATCTCCCCCTTCTTTTTATAGTCCAGGAAACCTCTGAAAAGCATTTTTTGAAAAGTAAACCCAGACAAAGTTCCTCTCCTCTGCTGCTCTTCCTCTGTTCAATTTGTTTTTTCAGTTGGCTTGATCACTTTGTTTACCTGCGATGCAAATGTACTTTCATCATCCCTTGTTAGTAATCAAGCCATGAGGTTTTCCCATCCTCCTCTCAATTTGCTATTACTGGTGATCGAGACGCAAATGTAAATTCCAATGTCTCTGACCTCACTTGCTCAGTTTACGTTGGAGAGACAGGCAAACAGGTGAGCCAACTTTCCTTTGTCTAGGTCATACTTGTTTATCAACTGCCTCCAAACGTATTTGAACAACATATTTCTGGCACATATACATAACTCTTTATACGCAACCTGTACACACATCACACAATGATAATCCTGACCAGCGTGCAACCAGCTTACGACAATACTTTACAAGATACCTTTGGGTACATATTATGACAATAGTATGGGGGAGGGGGGTAGTGTGAGTGTCATGCCTCCCAGTTACAGTATAATGGGCCTTCTGCCAGTGGGCACTGAGGGGCTCTTAGAAGCAGACCTGTACACTAGAGTATCCTTCATTCCTTTCTCGTCTACTTGAGATAGCGTCAGACCTGAGGCCAGAGTTTCCTTCCACTGGAATTTTACCAAATGCAGGGAACTTCTTAAAAGGTCAGGACAAGGAATGGAGAAACAAAAGATCAGGATAGGATGAGAAAGGGCAGAGGAACAGAAATTGGAGATATCAAAAGCTTCAAACTGTTTTCCATAAACAAAACCTTCCCAGCTTACTGTAGGAGTACAGATTCCACTTACCCTCCCAAGTCTCTATGCCAACAACTACTGCATCCCCTCTCATTCCTTCAGTGAGTTCTCTCAGGGGCAACCCCCAGCATCAAACCTTTGCATTGACTTTTATGAGACACCCAAGGATCCATGCCAGAGTGTTGGGGACCAATCCATTATGCACAGAAGGAGAGACGGGAGCAGTTGATCATCTGGCCACTAAAACACAATGAGATTTTCAGTATAATCGTCCAAACCAAATACTGGGCTCTGTTTGTTCAGATGATCTTTCTCCTACTCCCACTGCTGATTAGCAGCATAACAATTTGTACTAAAAGAAAACAAGAGACTGCATGGGAAGGAGAAAATCTTCCTCCTGCTTTACATCATCTCAGTTCAACAGCATCTGTTTCTATTATGTCATCAGCACAATCCATCACTACCACTTCCATACAATTACATACACCTCCACTTTGCACAGCATTATGCAACTGGCTAGCTGCATTATAGTGTTGGTGTTGTTGGGGGTTCCCCCACACACACACCCACTCCTCTGAAACATAAGATATTGGACAGTGGCAGAGACAGGATACAAATCTTGAGCGATAAATGGTCTGAACCAATGTGGAAATCAAACCGTATGTTCAGATAGGAGCCTACCTACCAGAGAGTGGAAAATGATAAATGTCTTAACAATGAAGTTTTCTAGAAATAAAGCTACATCTTTGACCAGTCTACAGGGAGTTATTGTTGACAAGCTATGAAGTGCTGCGCTTTGTCCTCTGTCCCACAGCAGTGTCCTCTGTACTTTCCATGTTTCTTGCACCCACAATACATTAATTACTATTAGAAAATGCAAAGAGAATTAGTGTCTGAAAACAAACAAACAAAAACAAACCTCTAGCAAAGGTACTCACAGATGCTGGCTTTTCATGCACAGGTTTCCCACCACCAAATTGCTTTTTGCTAGCTATTTGTATGGCCTGTGGACAACCTTTCAGAAAGTAGTTAAAAGTCCCATCTGAAGCTCTCATGTTCTGTTCATTTATGTTCTTTATTTTGGACAAGTGCAGGAGATTTGAGGTGAAATCCTGGTTCCAATGGCAAAACACTCACTGATATCAGTGGGGCCAGCATTTCACCACTGAATTGTATATCCAGCCCTGCCACTGACCTGCTGTGTGACTTTGGGCAAGTCACTTCATCTCTCTTTGCCTTTGCTTCCCCTCCCACCGTTTGTCTGTGTTGTCTATTTAGATTGGAAACTGTTTAAGCAAGGACTCTTTTTCACTATGTGCATGTTTGGTGCCTAGTGTAATGATCCACTTAGGGTCTCCAGGAGCTATTCTGATACAAAATATTATTAATAATCCCTTCAGACAATTTCCTCTTGGGGCTGGTGGAACTGGAACCATCAAGACATTTACCTCAGTAGGAGCATTTCTAGGAAACTTTCCCTGGGGAGGGAAGAAGATGATCAGCAATTATTAATTCCAGGAGCATACTTAATTTTTCTCAGTAAGAAGGCCATCTGTAGCATTAATTATATGTTAAAGGTAACTCCCAAATTAACCAAATATAAATTATGTTTTGCAAAAGTTCACCCAGTCTAATTTTATTTTCAGTAAACACCCTCAAAACTTTGACACATTTTAACTCACTTTTAGTTTAAAAAATACAATAGTGACAATCTTCAAATGTGAGCACCTAAACTGCATGTGACAGGTTTCAGAGTAACAGCCATTTTAGTCTGAATTGGAAAAAAGAAAAGGAGTACTAGTGGCATCCTAGAGACTAACCAATTTATTTGAGCATAAGCTTTCGTGAGCTACAGCTCACTTCATCGGATGAATACTGTGGAAAATACCCATTTTTTCATGGTTTGTGTGTATAAAAACATCTTCTGTATTTTCCACAGTATGCATCCAATGAAGTGAGCTGTAAATCACGAAAGCTTATGCTCAAATAAATTGGTTAGTCTCTAAGGTGCCACAAGTCCTCCTTTTCTTTAAACTGCATGTGAAAAACTTGACCAGTGGCTTGAGGAGCTTCCTAAACCTTCATTAATACCAGCATTTTCAATGCGTCTCTCCTTGATATTTCCCTTCTTGTGCCTTTTTGTTCTGTGCCCACTATGTATATCAATTTTACTGTGTGACTTTCAACCAGAATCTCCAAAATAAGACATCACTCACAGTAGATTGTGAAGCTATTCAAAATATGATCATGCAGGTCACTGAGCTAATTGAACTTGGATCCCCTTTGAGGGGGCTTCAGTCTGCCCATGGGCTCTGCTGGGCTTCTTGGAGTTGGGTCCTTCTTGATTGAGGGGGAAAAAATAAGTGGTGGTACCTCCCAAACGCCCTCCACATGTGTCACCAAAATGAGACATGACTCACAGTAAACTGTGGAGATCTAACATCCTCCTCTTCCCCTTCCTTACATGAGGAATGAAATAATTAATAATACTGACATTTGAATATAATCGTTGGACATCTGAGTTAACACCTCATTAAGATGAGCAGGACAGTCCACACCTCTCAGATCTGTTGTCCCAGGCTCTCTGCAAACTCATATAGACATCTCAGCCTTAGTTATATGCAATTCATATATTTGAGATTTTTATGCACAACCACAACCTACCTATTGTTTAATTGAAAACTGAGATTCTGGAGAACCAGATAGGAGCTTCAAAAAAGAGGTGGTGTATGGCACATTGGCACATACCAGCTATTTCCAATCCCTACTTTCAACATGTCACCATTAACACAGCAGCTGAGTTCAACCCAGGAAAGTACCACCACTAATGACAGTCCTTGAAAAATAAAAAAAAATCTGAAAGAGTTGCCAACTTATATTTTCCTCTCTCCAAATCCATTTGTGTTATTGTTTCAATTAATCAGAGCTATAACAAGCAGAGATTAGAAGTTAGAACAAGGCTTTGCTGTTAACATGTCCAGTTTGCCATTTTTTTTTTAAATTATTTTTTACTAAAGTTCAGAAAGAATCAATACAGAACTTAAAAATGTTGGAAATATTAACTTCTCAACAGTCATTATAACATATAAGTTATAATGACTGTCGAGAAGTCATTAACACACACCATGTTGTGGAAATCAAGATTGCTTTCTTTCTGGCTGTCATTTTCTGCATTTTATATATTGCATTAACAGTAAGCTTCAATAAACAGAATACATTTAAAATATAGTTTAGGAGGAAGCAATGAATTATAAGAAGTCCATCCTGATTCACTGTTGGAGAATCTGGGAGTAAGTATGATGTTATTACCATTTAGATAAGCTGTCCATTTCAACACTGCTGTGAATAAAGGTGGGCCCAAACCAAAATGTCAGATTAAAAGAACCCCAAACTTTTGGTGGAACAGAATTCAAATCTGAACCCAGCCTTGAACTTAGTGTCAATGAACTAGCACCATGATCCAAATACCACCCAACATTTGAGCATTGGGGTGTGTGAAATCCATGTAGTTCAGGCCCATCTCCATGGGATAAAGGAGCTGTAGAAAATTCATTAGATTCTTGTTCTGAATTCTAATAGTGCAACTCTAAAGGCTTATGTGAACCCAGAGGACAAACCACAATAAAAAGTGAGCAGTACCTGTGGCAATGCAGAGGATTATCCTTGAGGAACACTACACATTGGATGTTTCATTAAGACATTTCCTCCAGCTGTCCCTCACCCACAGAACTTTTTGTCAACTTTAGTGGGATGTAGAGTATGGCTTTGCACTTCATTTTTATGGCTATCTTCCAATGACTTCTCAGTACTGTTCTCTTATTGTCGGTCTATCCTGCTGATTTTCTGTACTCTAACCCAAACAATACATTCAGCATGGTTCAAAGTTCTCCTTTTCTAACTCAGCCTTTGGTGCTGTGCTGGTCAGTGAAAGAAAACACCATGGAACTCTGGGTTATCATCAGATGCATGTATCTGAATGTTGTATTAGGGGGGATGATGCACTATTATTTTGTATAATGATTCAGGCCCCAAACAATTGTGTTAGGCATTGTACACACACATAGTAAGAGACAGTTCTTGTCTCAAAGAGCTTATAGTCTAAATAGATGAGTCAAAGGATGAGAGAAAGGACATATTATAAAATGGGAAATGACTGCCTAGGAAGGAGTACTGCAGAAAAGGATGTAGAGGTTATAGTAGATCAAAAACTAAATATGAATCAACAATCTAATACTATTGCAAAGAAAAAAACTATAATTCTGGGATGTTTTAACAGGAGTGCTGTAAGCATGACACGAGAAGTAATTCTTCCACTCTATTCAGCACTGATAAGGCCTCAACTGCAGTTCTTGTCTACGTTTGGGTCAACACACTTTGGGAAAGATGTGGACGAATTGGAGAGAGTCAAGAGGAGAGCCACAAAAATGACTAAAGGTTTGAGGCCTGGTCTACACAAGTTAGGCTGATCCAGCAGCATTGCTCAGCGATGTGAAAAATCCACACATCTGAGGGATGCCATTAAGCTGACCTCACTACTGGTGTAGACAGCAGTAAGTTGATGGAAGAATTCTATTGCCTCTCAGGGAGGTGGAGTTCCTATGTTGTACCAATAAATTAAAAACCAGCAGGATCTTATTAAAGGGAAAAAGGCAAAATACCACATTTATTGTGAATACAGAAAGAATCATAGTAAGCAGTTAGTTATAGTTATAACATTCCATTCAATCTCATATTTATTCACACATTCATACACACACACACACACACACAGAGGTTCTGCAAGGTTGTTATCCTAGTTACCAGCCTTAGAGTTGCTCATGCCAAGCCACTGGCCAGGTGGCCTGGACATGAGGAGGGAGCAGGACCTTGTCAGATGCTCATCTGATGCTCTTGGAAGTTGGTTTGCAGAATCAGACCCCCAAAGTTCTCACTTTCTAGAGTCTATTTTTATAGGAATTTATTCCTAGGCCAGTCTGTGGGAATTGCTTCATCATGCTGTTGCTAAATCAATCAGCAGATAGCACATTCCTGACGGCTCCGTGCTACTAGATGTTATCTTGTTCTTTGGTTCTCCCATTCTTGAGGCTGTTGGGTGGATTCCAGTCTGCCCTCCGGGGGTCCTCTGGTTATTTCCACTTGACGCCTTCTTCAGCCGATGGACACTGGATTCTTAGGCTGGCAACTCCCTGATCATTATCCACACCAAGCATCCATCCACATACATCCTCTATCTCTATTTTAATCACAATTGTTAATACAACAAAAGGGTGGGGAGTCTCTGGGTGCTGTTTCTGTTGTTACAGAGTATTGCTTTGAGTCTCTCTCTGTGTGAATTGCTTTGAGAACAGACTCTGTCTTAGAATGTACTAACGCAATTAGCAGTTTGCAAGTTTCACACATAGAGGGAGAGAAACAGTACCAAAAACCAAGAGATCTCTTAATTAGTAATACCCTGGAATTTAAACTATGGGGAATCAAACCCATTTGTGATTTTAATACAGAACTTCTTTAATATGATCCAACACCTATGCTGATGGGAGAACCCCTCTCATTGGCATAGGTAGTGTCTACACTGGAGCTCTACAGTAGCATTGCTGCAACTGTGCTTCTGTTGCATTTCAAGTGTAGACAAGACCTAGAAAATATGACCTCTGAGGAAAGATTGAAAAAAATGGGATTGTTTAGTCTGGAGAAAAGACGACTGAGGGGGGACATACCATTCTTTAAGTACGTAAGAGGTTGTTATAAAAAGGAGGTGATAAATTGCTCTCCTTAACCACTGAGGACAGGATTAGAAGTAATGAGCTTAAATTGCTGAAAGGTTGATTTATGTCATCTATTGGGGAAAAATTCCCTAATTGTCAGAGTAGTTAAGCAGTGGAACAAATTACTTAAGGAGGTTGTGGATTCTCTATTATTGGAGGTTTTTAAGAACAGGTTAGACGAACACCTGTCAGGGGTGGGCTAGAGAATATTTAGTCCTGCCTCAGTGCAGGGGGCTGGACTAGATGACTTATCGAGGTCCCCTCCAGTCCTACATTTCTATGATTCTATAATTCTATTACCACCTCTATTTTCCAGATGGGGAACTGAGGCACAAAGAGATCTGAGTGACTCGCCGAAGGCCCACACCAGAAGTCTGTGGTAAAGCTGGGAATTGAACCCAGATCTCCTGAATCCCAATCCAGCGCCTTAGACATAAATTGTCCAAGATTTTCAAAAACAATTAGTGATTCTGAGTGCCCCATTTTTTGGATGCCCAACCTGAGACAGATAAAAATAGCCTGATTATCAGAGATTGCTGAGCATCCATTCTCTGAAAGTCAAACCTGTTTAAGGTGTCTCAGTGTGAGCACTGGAAAACTGATGCACACAAAATTACTAGTTGCTTTTAAAAAACATCTCTCTCTAGCTGCAGAGCTCTTTGTTTCGACAGTAATATAGTTAAAGTGCTTTCTTGTTCATCATTTGGAGCTGATTTAAGAAGGATGGGTGAGAAGGCTCTTTCGCTTTATGTTCTTAGAGCACTCTCTTCAGTTGTCTATTTCCAGTACTTGCTTATTTGGCCCCCCAAAAAACCTGGCAAAATGTATCAGTAGGTAGAAAGTGAAAGCCACAGCAAAAGCAACCACCTACAGTAGCAGATGCTGATTTTTAACAGCAAGTTTTAGTTGCCATGGCGATATATTTGGACATGGAATACACTTGTTGGTCTTTCTTTCTATTTATGCAACATCTGGGGAGAATCATGTAGCCCTTACTCAAGCAGATTGTCCATTTAATTCAGTGGGTGTTTTGCCTGAGCAAGGAAGAGAGGACTTGAACATACATGATTCTTTGGACTTATTTAGAAAATTACTTCCCTGGAGAGAAATGTAGGTCTTATAGTTAAGACCTCAGGGTTGATTCAATTCCTGGCCCTGCCAGGGACTTCCTGTGTGACCTTGGACAAATCACATCTTTCTCTGTGCTTCAGTTCCCTATTTTGTAAAATGAGGATAATAATACTGTCCTTCTCCCACCTTTCATCTGTCTTGTCTGTTTCCAGGAGATTATAAATTCTTGGGGCCTGTCTCTTACTATCTGTTTGTGCGGGACATAGCACAAGGGCTTTTGATCTTGGGTAGGACTTCAAGGCACTACTGTAATAAAATAATAAAACAGTATAATTAATAAATTAGATAAACACATTTCAATCTGCTATGCACATCTTTAAAAAATTTGAACAAAAGTGGGCAGAGTGTGAGATGGAATCTTACTTGAATTGTCCATCGGCAATTTGGAATGGAAAATTTCTCCCACAGTTTCCATTAAGTGCACTCATAATAAGGGTAACCTGAAGGCCAGTTATAGTATGGATATTATGTATGGGTATAACACAAGGAAAACAAGTATCCAACCATTTGTTATAGAAGAGCCACCTTATGGTTTGGATTTAAGGTAGGATCTCTTGCAGGGATCAGCAGACGACAATCTACAAGGGGAAGATTTCTCTATAGGAATATCTGTTTCTTTGTGGTCATCAGACAGGAGTAAAATGCAGACCAACCAGACAGATGCTACAGTCATTTCCAGATTAACAAGATAGGGCCTCCAAGATGGCTGCGGAGTACATGGCAATAGTGTCGGGGACTTAATGGCAATAAACAATTCAATGTTTATTGGGGTGAACTTCCAGCAAGCATGATTCCAGTTTCCTTCCTTAGTGTCCCCCTTCCCAGCTCTGACACCACAGAGCCTGACCTGTGTCCCTGTTCCCATTCCCCTCCTTAGCAAAACATGATTCCAGTTTCCCACCCCCATTCCCTGTTCCCATTTCCACCCCCCTTAGCAAAACATGGTTCCAATTTCCCACCCCCATTTCCTGTTCCCATTCCCCCCCTTACTTCCTGATTGAATGCAGACTATATAGTAAAACTTGAGTTCTGCTTAGCTATACCTTAACCAATCATTTTACTGATATTTAACTAACCAATCCTAACATATTGTAACATGATTATTTAACCAATTATATCCCACCACCTTAATTAGTTTACACCCAGCAAAATTAATTATACAGCAGACAGAAACAATCAGAGAACCAGACAGAGATTATACAGACAAACAATAGGGAAATGGGGACTAGAATGATAGAACAACACAGAAATGAGGATTTCACAACTACATCTATAAAGACAAAAGGGTTTCCCAGCTGTGTCTATTGATAAGTGAGTTCTTGCCAGACAGGATGCTACTGTAAGCGGAGGAATAGTCCCGCTCTTGTGGGGAACTTTCCTGGCTTCAGCACTACCCCGGTGAAGTGGGCTAGCGAAAGGATCTGAGTCCTCGCTCCCACTTCCTTTACCCAGTGGCCTCCCTGCCCTTGAGGACTCCCCTTCCACTCTCCTGTCTGGCAGAGTCCTCGTAACCCCAACAAGGCTGGGCCCAGGATTCCTGGGGGGCTCGACCCCCAACCCTGCTGTGATCACCTATGATAGGGGCTAGGGTGTCCCCACTCTGGAGTACTCTCTCTGCACTGGGCACTTCTCTGACCCACTGACCATTACATACAAGTTATAGCAAATGCAAGTTATTTAATCAACACTTAATTTTAAAAAGAATGAGGAAAAATGGGAAAGGTTAAAAGAAACACATCAACCCACTCCGTGGCAGGGAACATCACAAACAGCGTCTCTGGAATATCAGGGCAGGTCACAGTCTGTTCCTTGTAAGTCCCAGGCCTCCTTCTCAGGCCCTGGCTGTGCTGCAGGGATGCTGCCGGTTGTACACTTGCTCTGGTGGTGGCCACACGCTCTCAGGCTCTAGGTGGTAGGACCCTTCTTCCCAATGTCGCCCCCGCCCTGTTGGGGGTACGATCCAAGCCTGGCCTGCAGAGCCTCTTGGCTGAGGCGTCTCCCTGTGCTGGGCCCGCTGCCCAGGGTCCCCCTCGGTCTCCTCAGCTGCTCACCGCACCCAGCTCCGGACTGCTCCAGCCCCAGCTCCACCGCTCTGTCTCTGTACTGCTGCTGCTGCTCTGCCTCCAGCTCCCTGGGCTGCTTTTCTGGCCCCTCTGGCTCTGGCTGCTACAGCGCTGCTCCCAGGACAGGTCTGCTCTGCAGGCTGCTTCTCTGCTCCCAGCACTGACCTGCTTCCTGGGCTGCTTCTCTGGCCCCTCTGGCTCTGGTTGCTGCAGCTCTGTTCCCAGGGCAAGTCTGCTCTCTCTGGGCTGTGCCTCTGGCTGTGGGCTGCAGCTCTGCTCCCAGGACAGGGGCTGCTCTCTCTGGATCTGGCCCAGCTCTGCTCCCCCCTCAGCTTAGCCCCTGCTTTCTCCTCAGCTCGGCCCCACTCCATCTGACCCAGGCAACTCCAGCTCACGCGGAAGACAGGACCTCCCTGGCCTCCTGACTCGCTGATTAGCCTGCCCGCCCTGTCATTCAGGCTGACCTGGAGCATTGGCCTCTCCCCATTGTTCCTGGGGGCTGTCAGTCTCAGGGTCCTGGTTTCCCATATACCCTTCCGCTTTTAGTACTAGGAGCTAGCCAACCAAAACACCCCCACTGACTGTTAGTAAGGGGGCAAGAGTCCCCTTACACTATCAAACTAAGTTTCCTTTTACATTTTCTAGGCACTTCCCTTTCTCTGGCGGCGATAGGCACTATCAGGACAGGATTGTATTCCTAACAGCCCAATAGCACCTTATTTCAATGTGACTAGTTTGGAATGTGAGGATGTGACCGGTCGCTTCCCAGCTTATGGCTGCCTCTGCTGCTTAGCCAAAGGCCTTAGCCTAAGCACAGGGCCTCAGACTGTCACAGTAAGAGAAGGCCCTTACACCGGCAGACAGTGATTTTGATTCTTTCTTTTATACCTCTATAACTAGCTAAGTGATAAGAATACACTTACATTCTTAGAGTATAGGCCTTTACAGACAGGCCTGACTATCTATATCCTAACAGGCAGTTGCACCCCCTGCCCCTCCAGGCCTTTCTTTGCCCTTCCCCCTAGACATTTCGTAGGGCTACATGCTGCAGTATGCCTTCCATTTCCCTCACCTCAATACCACCACCCATGTAGGATGATTGAATTTCCCAAGCTATATAATCATAAAATGTTCATCACAAATACATAAAAAGCGGTACAGGTTTTCAAACACCACTCTTTTCTGATCTAGCCCTATCGAATGCAGCCATTTGCAATGTGATGTAGTCATGCACACTTCTAATCCTTCATGACACTTGCAGGCATTTATTATTCATTTATTCCTTCCCTCAAAAAAAAAAAAATTCTGAAACAAGGCTGCTGCTGCTATCAAGTAGAATCTTACTTCTCAAGCAGTCCCGTTCACATCCATGGGGCTACTTCAGGCATAAGGAATTACTTGTCACAGCTCAGGGCAACTGCACCTGTATTGCCTCTCCGTGGTCCAGCAAGGTCACTCACTCTTAGGCTTCCAGCTCCCACTGTCACCTCTCTGGGGCATACACCTGCGTGCATCTCCCACCCAGGGCCACTCTTAGGATTTGGGGGCCCTATGCAGTATTACTAAACTGGTAAACTATGCCTGACAGCAGCCTGGGCTCACATGTGTATTTTAGATAAAGGTAGTCTTTTGAAGGATTTATTCTAAAAACTATATGTCTGAAGATCCAAACATTTAAGGCTAAAGATGAATACTCAGATTGTGCATCTAAAAAATCTATGCAAGGATTTTTTAGAGATGTGATTTTTTTTAATCTTCAGCAGCACACTAATGAAATATTTTTAAAGCAAATTTTAAACCAAGGTCCTGTAGATGAACATATTCTGAGTAAATATTATTACAGTAATGCACAACTGGTTTTGTCAGTAAATTCAGAAACTGACAGTATATACCTGGGGGTTGGCAAATGCCTGTTAAATGGTTTCATTACCACTTGAATGGCTCTTTAACAGTTTCAGGGTTGTGCTAATAGGTCTGGCAGGCTGGAAGGCTTTTTCACTTCCTCTGGAGAAAGACTCACCAGGCTGCAGCAGCCAGCTGTGGTGGGAGCCTGCAGGAAGGGTCAGAACAGGGATAGGAAGAGGTAGGAGGGTGAATACTAAGACCCAGGGATGCCCCAAATTTTCGGGTACCCTACACAGCTGCGTAAGCTGCGTATGCCTAAGGACGGCCCTGCTACCTCCTAACTGGGATTTTTCCAGACTGTATAGTGCCCTGACTACACTGAGTTCCCCAGCAGGCCTGCTCTGCCTTCTCCTCAGAGGCTATAACCAGCGTAATTGCCCATAATTATAAAGTTGCCACACAGCCCTTTCTAAGGGAGCACATTTATTCTTAAGGTGAAAGCATTACAGAGAAAACACATTAAAAACAATAAAAGAACCTACACACATGCTAATAAGCTTACCAGAGATCCCCCACAAGTTCCAACAAGCGCTCTGACAAGCGATCAGTCCTTCAAACCCACCCAGGGCTTTTCTGAGATCACTGGTTCATATCAGTTGTTAGCTCAGAACAAGCACTCCCATGAATCTGAGAGTCCCTTCTTGGGCCTTTGATCTGCAGAGTAGGTAATCAGCCAGACAATGGTTTTCCCCTCCAGGTGTAGCTTCAAAAAATTGGGTCCAGAGATGGGAATTTGCATTTCTATCCCCACAGGTATTTCCCAGGAAACCCACCTAACTTTGTTCATCTCAAAAGTACCTTCTTGTTTGGTATGTTGTTTAAAATAGACCTTTGAAGCTCCTAACACTTCCCAGAGTTTACATTGGTCCTGTCTCCCCCTCAGAGAAGTTATATATATTTCCACACTAATACATAAACTTTGCATTTATACTACAATGGACTCCACAGCTACTTAAACTTAATTCAGTATGATCTTGCAAAGATACTGCAGGAAATTGCTGTATTTGTCACACTGCTCATCATGAGTCAGGATATCACAAATTGGTCCAAAATGATTTAATGGCACTTTGTGCAGATAGGATGGGAGAATCTGGCCCTTACTCCCAGTGAACAATGCCATATTCTGTGACCATCCCAGTGACATTAATGGGATTTTGTGATGATGTGTACAACCCCCACACTAGGCAATAAGGGCTTAAGGGTTTATTTTGGGCCCAGTCAGCCCCACCCCACTACACCTGCAGCAAATGCTCTATCTGGTGGAGGAATTAAAAGACAGGGAAACACTTCATCTGGGTGACAGAGCTGGAAGAGAGCAGACCTGCAGCCCACAGCTCCAGCAGCATAGAGCAGAGGGAGGCCTAGAGTCTCTGACACAGCTGCCCAAAAGGGCCCTCCCTGAAGGATGAGAGGACCCACCCCAGAAACAACCAGAGAAAGGGAGTACCCCTCCACCACCTGTGGACCCTGGACATTGGTAATCCCCTCTTACTTATTTGATTTGCACTTTCCCAACAAGGGAAAGCCCTGGACTAAGCTGACATGGGGGAGGAGGGTAACGAGAGGAAGTGACCCAGGGAGGGCAGCTTTAAGCAGCCTCAATTGCCAGACCACTGGTAACCCAAAGGGCCCAGGGTCAGAGCCCAGTGCAGTGGGAGAACCTGGGCTCCCCTCCCCACAAGCCCCCTCCTGGTCACAGGTTGTGGCCTTGACCACTAGGCCACGCTTCCCTATAAAAACCCACGTACGGACCATTACAAATTGGTAGAGAGCGTGGGCATCACCCCACCTCTCAGAGAAGGGAAGACTGACTGACCGAGGCGGCCAAACAGCCTAACTGAAAAAAAAACGTAGGTTGGTAGGACAGCAGTGATGGAGATAGAACGGCTGCTGAAATGGATGACCAAGAACCACCACCACCAGCGGCAGGCAGTGCAGCAGCAGCAATAGCCGCAAATGGCTGCCCAGAAGCAGCAACTGGTTCGTGACTTAGGGGCCCCAGCAAGAGGAACAGCAGCAAAGGTTAGTTCAACCAGTCGTCGTGTTGATGCAGCCCGTGGAGTCTCCCATAACTTCTCCATCCGGGGGCCTGTGCCCAAGCCCAGGGGCCCCGCCTGTACCTGGAAAGCTCACAAAGATGGGCCCTGAGGATGACCCCGAGGCTTTCCTGACGTGTGAACAGGTGATGACGGTTGCCCAATGGTCCCTTGACCAGTGAGCCATCCTGCTGGCATCCTACCTGACAGGGTCGGCACAGGCTGCATATCGGGGACAGGATGAGGAGTCCACCCAGTACTACCCCCAGGTCAGACTGGCCATCTTGGACTACCCTGACATCACCAAGACCTTCCGCCAGAGGTTCCGGAGGGAGAGGTACCCTCCGGGGACCCAACCCCATGTCCTCGCCCAGAAACTGAGAGACCTATGTTGGAAGTGACTCAAGCCAGAGGTGGCTGCACTCAACCTTGTGGAGTAGTTTGCCCAAATCCTCCCCAAAGGGGGTAGGTACTGGGTGCTCAGACATCGACCTGAGTTATTTCTGTTCAATTGATGGAGAACTATATGGTGACCAGACAGCAAATGTGAAAAATCGGGGGGGGGGGGGGGGGGGGGGGGGGGGGAAATAGGGGCCTATACAAGACAAAGACCCAAAAATAGGGACTGTCCCTATAAAATCGGGACATCTGGGCATCCTAGAGAACTATGTGGCAGCTGAGACAGCTTTAACTCCTGCCCCTGAGCATTGCCTGATGGCAGAGGGACCCCTCGACAGATGGGAGAAGTCAGCCAGGGGAGACAAAAAATAGACAGGTTGCTCCCCAGCCTATCAGGGGCCCTGCCATCCCAGTGATATACATGGGGTACTCAAGGAGTGAGGTAGTACTCAATGGGAGTCATGATAGGAGAAACTCAGAGAACATCCGTCCTTGACATTAGTTTGTCCTGGTCTGCGTCATGCAATTTTTGGAGACCACAAACTTGTGAAAAGCAATGTTGTGAAGACTGTCAAATTGCGTTAAATAAATTGGGCACAAAAAATTATTTTCACTATGCCCTAATTAATACTGTAAACTGGAAGGAATTCAGAGATGAGTAACAAACATGATTAAGGAGACTGGAAGACTGATCTATGAGAAGACTAAAAGAACTAAGTAGATCCATAGTTTGACTAAACCATGATTGAGGGCCATATCCTTCAGATGTTACTCAGCCAAGACTCTCGTTGACTCCAATTTAAAAAGAAAAGCATGCTTTTAAAATACTTAAGACATAGTGAATAAGTGATTCTTCAAATCAATCACATGCCAAAACAAAGGAGATGCATTTCCCCTTCCTTCATTAAAAACTATCCTGTTACTAGTGACATTAGGAAATTCCAGGAAATTTATGAGCATATTTTGCAAGGTTTTGCGTGGACAAAATAGATAGAATGTATCCAAATTTACATGAGATTGCATGGTACCTTAATAACTGGGATTACAGGATTTGGGAAGAATATTGCTTTGCACTTTACACGCAAATGACTGGGTGGTCCTTTTGTTTCTAATCTTTGAGAGGTACAACAGAAAGCTTCAAAAGCACTGGATTCTGCTGCAATTTTCACAAAACATTTTGTGCAAATGATTAAGTTTCTCATTTCACTCATAATGGACTGCTTTTTAACATTTTTGAAATGGTAAGTATGTGCAAACCATTTCAAAGATACACTGTTGCCACAATAGTAAGTACATGAAACTATTCAAATGATACAGAAATCAGATAGTATAAAGTAGGAGACCCAAACTCAGGTCTGGAGTTGGCCTTTAACTCCTCCAAGGCCGGGTAGCTTTAAGTTACACAAAAAGAAAAGGAGTACTTGTGGCATAGTCTCTAAGGTGCCACAAGTACTCCTTTTCTTTTTGCGAATTTGTTATTCTCTAAGGTGCCACAAGTACTCCTTTTCTTTTTGCGAATTTGTTAGTCTCTAAGGTGCCACAAGTACTCCTTTTCTTTTTGTGAATACAGACTAACACAGCTGCTACTCTGAAACCTGTCATTAAGTTACACAGAAATTCTACAGGGGTAAAGCGCAAGCCATAGGGACTTGAAAATGTCCTCTCTGCTGTGGCGTTTGAAAGAGTTTCCTATTGCCCTTAGATGATCACTGCATGATATTTTAAATTATTGGCCTTTTTCAATGGTTCTTGTCCATACAGCTTAAAAGAGATGAGATGTGAGATGATATATAGAAAAGTGAAAAATCACATCCTAAGTGTGTTGTCATTACTATTTTTGATAATTATTACAATGTAAGAAATAGCAACATTTCAGATTAGGTAATGTGCTGTCTGTATGAACAGCATCTGTTCATTTTAACTCATTGCTAGGAGCTCTCCTGATATGAACAATCAATATTGTTTTCCTTTTGTTTGCAAGGGAGTAAGGGGCAGGCCAACACATCTGGAGTTTAGGGAGATAGATTCTATCTCATAAATTTGACCACCATTGCAGAACAGTTTGAATAAATTATAACCTCCTAACAGTGCAGAATTTTAATTAGGAACTTCCCGAGAAGTGTGCAGTATGCAAGTGGGCAAACAGTGTTTCATCTGCTTTGAGGAACTGTACCAACCAGAATAAGACCATATCTATACCAGCTGGCCTCTGCTGCTTCCCCTTCAACTGTGCATTTGCTAATCCACAACAGAACTTGGCCTACACCAGACCACAATCGCATACTACCCAAGTGCCACTGTGGCTTAGAACATGAACATCTGCAAGGAAAGTATTGAAGGCAGCAGTGACACACTGGAGCACAACATAGAGTCTGAGTCCTATATTTACTAATATAGGACTAGACTGCTAAAGTACTCTCAGCCCAGAGTAGGGGTAGCACAACACTGCACTGCCCTAGGAGCCTACTGGGGAATTAACTGAGTCTGAAAGTCACAGTTCTCTCCCTGGCTCCCCCACATATTGCAAAAGGAACAATCTACTACTGCTATATACAAGCAGGAAATTTAGTTTCTTGGCCAGGCTGGCTCAGCTACTCTGGTCAGTACATTGAGTGGTGGGGAGCAGAGTCACAACTAGGGTGACCAGACATCCCAATATTATCAGGACCATCCTAACACTAGGGGCTTTGTCTTATATAGGACCCTATTCCCTGTCCCAATTTTTCACACTTGCTATCTAGTCACTCTAGTGACAATCCAGCTGCATGGAAAGAGAAGAAAAGTGGATAATGCCCTCCCCCTCACAGTGAGATATGTGACCCATGAGGCGATTAGATTGCACATGGGGAAAAGAGAATGTTTTTCAGCCTTTATTCCCCTCAGTGGGAGCATAGCGTGAGTGGCCATCTTGCCCTCAGAGAGAAGAAGCTTAAAGCAGCACCCACAAAAGCCATAGTGAAACACACACATCAATGGCAACCACTCTTATAAGTGACAGCCATTTTAGTTTGACTGTCTTTTCTCTTCCTGTATTTACTGTTGCACTTATCTGTGATTGACTGTAAATGAGTATCATTGGTTATCCCACGGTTTGAGAGGTAAAAAAACAAAATTATTTGGATTGGTTTTTGATCATACAGCTCCTAAGAAGGTGAGATATTGGGGATCCACAAAACTCAGGGCTAGGTCACCCCTTATTCTCGAGAAGCCCTCAGAAAGGCAGCAGAGAGGCAGGAAGGTTGCCTTCCTAATCTCCTGTAATGCCTTCTCTCCAGGAGGAAGGATTTAACAGCCATGAAGTTTGCAGGGTATAAGGCCTCTCAGCCCTAAGAACTTTTGAAGAAGGGATCCCTAGACCCATCGCAGCAGGTGCTACCCACATACATGCCTGTCACTCCCAGCTGCTGTTGGCTGATCACTATGTAGCTGCTCAGTAGCAGTTGTGGCAGGGACCTAGGGAAGGTGAAGCAAAGAAAGAGAAGTTAGTCTCCTTTGCAGCCCCCATTCCATGCAGCCACAGTAGAGGGGCTCCCACAGGGTCCCAGGAAGAGAAGGGAGAATTGTACTGGGGGCACAGCACTCCCAGAATCTTACAGACAGATGGAGAGCTACCCAGGAAAGGATAAATGGGGGAAGAGAAAAACAGCTCCAGCTCTTAAATATATGGGTTAAAAATTTACCTATACTCTAAGAGTACCCATAGTAGTCATTCAGGTTTCATCCCAATCCTAAACTCATCCTGAAAATGCTTAAACAGACTTGGGACAAACAATGAGGACGCTTCAAGGCTTCCTTCATGTCATATCAGGAAGTAGGTGATAAAATACTGGGGACAATGAAGCATAGAAATAAGATGAAAGATCTCATTTGTAGAGCTAAATTTAGCTTTTATCAGTCATCACACATGCATTGTAATGAATGCTTTCTAGTGAATTTTGGAGGCAATATAACCCTATACATTTCAGTAGGTCTTACTGTCCATGTCCGGTAGTGGTTGCTCTGTTTAATCATTGCTTTGGCATTCCTGCATAGGTTCCACCTCTCCCCTGAATTCAGTGTTTGAAAGTCCTGTAAGAAATTCTTATTCAGCTTCCCTTAAAAGCTTTGTAGCTCAAGAGTGCCATCTTGAGGTATACTATGTTTCAGAGCAATTCCATGGATTGACTGAACCTCTGTAATGCTTTTGAAATTGTTAGAGAGAAAAATGCAAAGTTCTCAAATCCTTAAATATGGTGGCATTTAAAAAACAGCACGAAATAGAATCAAAATACAGATTGTCGGTTTGGCTCTACTCAGTAGTGTATAATGACAAATTATCAACTTAAAAATATCATTCTTGGTCAAGATTTTCAAAAGTGAGGAGCAATATTGAGTGCTCAGTTTTGGGGTATTCTACTTGAGATGCTTAAAGATGCCTGATGTTCAACAAGTTCTAGTCCCTACCCTCTGAAAATCAAATCTGACCCCTTCGGGGTAGGCATCCAAAATCACTACTCACTTTTGAAAATCTTAACCCTTGCCTTTAAGAAGATGATGTGTCTTTTTTCTGGATTTGACTTCAAAGATAACACTAGCAATAACAAAAGATACCAAACCAAAGTCAAACACACCTTTTGAAAAATAAGTATTTAAAACATTAAAGTGAAATATATTGCATTACGTGATCTGTATTTGTTAAAGTAAAGGAAGAGCTTTCAGGGTATAAACTGATGCAGGTAGGTAGAAAAGAATTTTCCTTCTGCAGCATTGTCGAGACATTAGTTATTGACTATTTCAGGGCACTGGATGAATAGTGTGGTACTATAAATAATACTTAAGATGTATGATTACACTGCAGTTAGACCACTCTTTGTTCTTCCTGTTACAACTGCCAGCTGGCTCTTGGTTTGGGATAGGGTGTGTACCAAGCTGTGGCAGCAATAAAATGCACAAAAGGATGAGGGGCCACAGGAAACCAGGGGCCCTCATCAAATGTATACTGGCAGCACCACAAACAAGAGAACAAAGATTTAATTAGAATGTTTCCTACACTGAAGAGCAACAGAGAAGTAATCAAGATTCTGAAATCTTTATACATGCGTTATTCCCCACCCCCAGCCCCAGAAAACGTAAGGAAGACTTATGAACTTTTTAGTTAACTACATGGGAAATACCAGAAACATTAGTTAAATTAAGATCTAGGAAAAAAGTAATCTGCCCGCAGCTGGGTAATAACAATTCTAAAGGAAAAAGCCAGATTTGTTTTTCAATACAATAGCTGGCTGTAAGAGAAGATACTTTATTGGCCATTTCTAGTTCAGAGAGCGATGACACAGGCTATGTTAAAGAATGCACATCATCTCTAAAAGTCTCTGTACTGTGACCAGGGCTAAGTGGGTATCACAGACTGAAGTGAAGTTGTAGCGGTGTCAGTCCCAGGATATTTGAGAGACAAGGTGGGTGAGGTAATATCTTTTATTGGACCAACTTCTGTTGGTGAGAGAGACAAGCTTTTGAGCCACACAGCTCTTCTTCAGGCTCAAACACTTGTCTCTCTCACCAACAGAAGTTGGTCCAATACAATATTAGTATTACCCTCACCCACCTTGTCTCTCAGAGACTGAAGTCTCTTGAAAGTCAATACATTGCTTCTGAACTGCATACTTTTTCAAAGGGGTTGGAACAAGCCTCCAATGCTTGGGCAAGCTTATCTTTCTGAACACCTCTATGTTCCTTAACACAAAACAGCACAGCAACAAGGTTAATATTAATTGAAGAATATTCACAATGATTTAAGAAATAGGTTTAGTGTTGAGTGATAACCATACTCACGGGACTTGGAGAAAGATAAATATGTTTCTCTTGCTACAGAAAGGCAACCAAACTTCAAAGGAAAAGTAGCTTAGAGCCAGATTCTGATACTCTTAACTCACAAGGAACCATACTTTACTCTGGAAGTAGTCAATGTGACTAAGCATGGGGTAAGGTGCACTTCAGCATGAATAAGGGTGGCAGAATCAGGCTCTTCATGAGTAAGAGATTTCGCTACAATTGAACAGTGAGTTGGTTCACTGGGAAAAACTGCTGCTTAGGTAGCAGCCAGACTTCTATTCTGGAAAACTGCATAGAGGGTGATGCAGAGAGGAAAGCAGGCCTCCTTCCTGGACATGCTAAGAATTGCCCAGTCTTCCCTGAGAACAGAGAGCAGGCACTGTGTAGTAACTAAACAGGATTTAGAGTAACAGCCGTGTTAGTCTGTATTCGTAAAAAGAAAAGGAGTACTTGTGGCACCTTAGAGACTAACCAGTTTATTTGAGCATGAGCTTTCGTGAGCTACAGCTCACTTCATCGGATGCATAGCATATCGTGGAAACTGCAGTTTCCACGATATGCTATGCATCCGATGAAGTGAGCTGTAGCTCACGAAAGCTCATGCTCAAATAAACTGGTTAGTCTCTAAGGTGCCACAAGTACTCCTTTTCTTTAAACAGGATTTAGCGCAGAGGTTCTCAAACTGGGGGTCACACAAGGTTATTCCGTGAGGGTTGCAAGTATACGCCCCCCAGCTAGCTAGTAAGTCTGCTGTGAAAAGTGATATTAACAAACATACAAATATCACTTTCAAATAGTGTTAAATATAAAGAATGTGTTTTTAATTTAGAAGGGCGGGGGGGGGGGGTCACACTCAGAGGCTTGCTACGTGAAAGGGATCGCCAGTTCAAAAAGTTTGAGAACCACTGATTTACTAGTTTACTTCTTAATACTACAGATGGGCAAAAACTTTCAAAATTTGCAGTTCTGATGAAATGTGTTGCCAGTTTTCAATTTTGGTAGAAAAGCTAATTGAAATTTTTAATGAAAATTTGTGCAAAAAAAGTCATCCCATGTTCTTATCAGCTGATCAAAAAACTTTGAAACTCAAAGATTTAACAACTATTGTTGAAACTTTAAAATTTCAACAAAAAAGGGACAAAATTTGCATTCTTTTTATTTGCACCAATTACATCTTGTAATGACAGCCATAGAGAAACCTGGAAAAGGCAGCAAAAATGCAAATCAGAACTTGAAAAATGATGCTTTAATGCTACACATTATGAGGGAAAGCAAAGAATGTCATGATCACTTGCACAAGATGCGTCTTCAAGACACACGTCCAAATTATTTTGTTTTAATTCCCTCATTACTAAGAGCTGCTCCCAGAAAGCTTTATGCAGCACCAATTGCCCTAAGAGCATATTAGAAAAGCACATGCAAAGAAATTGTGATCTAGAGGGCAGCAAATAATAGAAAGAGAAAAGGGAAGCTCTTGCATAGAAAAACTAAATTAATGTATTAAGAAATACATACTCAAAAGGTACCAATGCCACCTGTAAAAGACCATAGTGCATTGGGAATTATCACAAATATCCCTTATTAAAGTCACGTATGAAAGGTCTCTATGAAAGCTAATAAAATTCAGAATAGGCCCTATCCCAAGTTAATAAATATAAAACAGATTAATTCTGAAAGGAGTGCGTAAAAGAGAGAGCTCTCAGGAACATCTATGTAAGCTCACCTCCGCTCTTGATATCTATCAGATCTTGAAAGAATTTTTGAAGAGGAGTTGGAAAAGTTTTGTTCATTTTTTTGCAAAGGAAGAGTGCAAATCATCAGTTAACCTATTAAAGCAGTTGAAAAGTCATCACCTGGAATCCACTTTTGCAAATGTGGACATCCCTCTTCAGATCTGCCTAAATTGACAGTCAACAAATGCTGTGGCAGAACAGTCATTCTTGCAGATAAGCAGAATTAAAAGATCAGTGGTGGGACAGTCCAGAACGTAGTGTCTTGCTTCAAAGGAGAGTGCCTTAATGCAAAGCCTGGACTTAGTGACATAATCAAAGAGTATTCTACTAGCCTCCAATCGTGGAAGATGCCTTTGTAGAACTGTAATTAAGGCCACTCTTTGTTGTATATTAATATGTCAGTTTTAATTGTTTGGATTTGATGATTTATTTGAAAATTGAATATCCCAATTTAATTAAGTACACCAAGTATATGTTGTGTTCTGAAGCATTCTATAAAAAATAATTGTTTGTTGAAAAAAAAGGTAGCAAAATGAACTAAAAAAATAGGAAAAAATTGAGAACCGTAGTTGTAATGTTAAGCAAAAATAACCCCAAACACATTAAAATATATTAAACACATGTTTTCTTCCATTTCAGAATACTGTAATGCTTTTTCTCCCTCATTGGGGCTTATACAATTTTTATTCTTATATTCAGACTCTGCTTGTACTTTCCCATACTCAAAATACAATAAGAACAGCCATACTGGGTCAGAACAAAAGTCCATTTAGCTCAGTATCCTGTCTTCCAACAGTGGCCAGTGCCAGGTGCCCCAGAGGGAATGAACAGGTAATCATCAAGTGATCCATCCTCTGTCGCTCTTTCCCAGCTTCTGGCATAAAAACACAGAATCTTTTCCCTGTCAGAGGTGCTTCAGTGTTTTCTACTGAGAAAGATCTAACTCCACTAATAATAGAGTTCTCATATTTACAGACTGTATCACGTGCTCTATGTAGTTTAAGGAAAAAGGGGGAAGGGCCCCACAATTCTTTAATCCAGCATTGACCACCTGGGAACTTCCAACTTTGAAAATAATTACAAGAATAAAACCTCCTTTGCGTATTTTCTAATTATCCCTTTCTTTGTAAATGCTAAATAATGCATTTAACAGCTTCCTGGAAAAAGTCTAATTTACCCACACATGGACAATGTATCCTGTTCTGTGATTATAGTATTTTCAACTCCATCTGTGCTTTGAAAAGTACAGTCTAATTTTTGAGCAGAAAAAAAATGTAGAATAAATATCATTAGTACATATAATGAAAAATTTAATACTGGGCAGGTTGATAATACCAGCCTCTGATGGAGTCTACAGCCTATGGTATCGACACCCTGACATCCCCTACTCAGGAAAACCCACTCAGACCAGGCTACCAAGACTAAGACTGCAGTGTCAAATTTGGCCCCGCAGGAGGAGCTACAGAGCAGCCCTCCCTGCCACATAGAATATCAGGCTTGGAAGAGACCTCAGGAGGTCATCTAGTCCAATCCCCTGCTCAAAGCAGGACCAATCCCCAACTAAATCATCCCAGCCAGGCCTTTGTCAAGCCAGGCCTTAAAAACCTCTAAGGAAAGAGAAAGAAAAGGAGTACTTGTGGTACCTTAGAGACTAACCAATTTATTTGAGCATAAGCTTTCGTGAGCTACAGCTCACTTCATCGGATGGAAGGAGATTCCACCACCTCCCTAGGTAACCCATTCCAGTGTTTCACCACCCTCCTAGTGAAAAAGTTTTTCCTAATATCCAACTTAAACCTCCCCCACTGCAACTTAAGACCATTACTCCTTGTTCTGTCATCCAATACCACTGAGAACAGTCTAGAGCCATCTTCTTTGGAACCCCCTTTCAGGTAGTTGAAAGCAGCTATCAAATCCCCCCTCATTCTTCTCTTCCGCAGACTAAACAACCCCAGTTCCCTCAGCCTCTCCTCATAAGTCATGTGCTCCAGCCCCCTAATCATTTTTGTTGCCCTCCGCTGGACTCTTTCCAATTTTTCCACATCCTTCTTGTAGCTTGGGGCCCAAAACTGGACACAGCACTCCAGATGAGGCCTCACCAATGTCGAACAGAGGGGAAGAATCACCTCCCTCGATCTGCTGGCAATGCTCCTACTTATGCAGCCCAAAATGCTGTTAGCCTTCTTGGCAACAAGGGCACACTGTGGAATCATACCCAGCTTCTCATCCATTGTAATCCCTAGGTCCTTTTCTGCAGAACTGCTGTCTAGCCATTCGGTCCCTAGTCTGTAGCAGTGCATGGGATTCTTCCATCTTAAGTGCAGGACTCTGCACTTGTCCTTGCTGAACCTCATCAGATTTCTTTTGGCCCAATCCTCTAATTTGTCTAGGTCCCACTGTATCCTATCCCTACCCTCCAGAGTATCTACAATTCCTCCCAGTGTCATCTGCAAACTTGCTGAGGGTGCAATCCATGCCATCCTCCAGATCAGTAAAGAAGATATTGAACAAAACTGACCCGAGGACCAACCCTTGGGGGCACTCCACTTGATACCCGCTGCCAGCTAGACATGGAACCATTGATCACTACCCATTGATCCCGATGATCTATCCAGCTTTCTATCCACCTTATAGTCCATTCATCCAGCCCATACTTCTTTAACTTGCTGGCAAGAATACTGTGGGAGACCGTGTCAAAAGCTTTGCTAAAGTCAAGGAATACCACGTCCACTGCTTTCCCCTCATCCACAGAGCCAGTTATCTCATCATAGAAGGCAATTAGGTTAGTGAGGCATGACTTGCCCTTGGTGAATGCATGCTGACTATTCCTGATCACTTTCCTCTCCTATAAGTGCTTGAAAATTGATTCCTTGAGGACCTGCTCCATGATTTTTCCAGGGACTGAGGTGAGGCTGACTGGCCTGTAGTTCTCCGGATCCTCCTCCTTCCCTTTTTTAAACATGGGCACTACATTAGTCTTTTTCTAGTCATCCAGGATTTCCCCCGATAGCCATGAGTTTTCAAAGATAATGGCCAATGGCTCTGCAATCACATCCACCAACTCCTTTAGCACCCTCTGACGGAGTGTATCCGGCCCCATGGACTTGTGCTTGTCCAGCTTTTCTAAATATTCCTGAACCACTCTTCTCCACGGAGGGCTGATCACCTCCTCCCCATACTGTGCTGCCCAGCGCAGTAGTTTGGGAGCTGACCTTGTTCGTGAAGACAGAGGCAAAAAAAGCATTGAGTACATTAGCTTTTTCCACATCCTCTGTCACTAGGTTGCCTTCCACATTCAGTAAGGGGCCCACACTTTTCTTGACCTTCTTCTTGTTGCTAACATACCTGTAGAAACCCTTCTTGTTACTCTTAACATCCCTTGCTAGCTGCAAATCCAAGTGTGATTTGGCCTTCCTGATTTCACTCCTGCATGGCTGAGCAATATTTTTATACTCCTCTCTGGTCATTTGTCCAATCTTCCACTTGTAAGCTTTTTGTGTGTGTGTTTAAGATCAGCAAGGATTCCACTGTTAAGCCAAGCTGGTTGCCTGCCATATTTACTATTCTTCCTACACATCGGGATGGTTTGTTCCTGCAACCTCAATAAGGATTCTTTAAAATATGGCCAGCTTTCCTGGACTCCTTCCCCCCTCATGTGATTCTCTCAGGGGATCCTGCCCATCAGTTCCCTGAGGGAGTCAAAGTCTGCTTTTCTGAAGTCCAAGGTCCGTATTCTGCTGCTCTCCTGTCTTCCTTGTGTCAGGATCCTGAATTCGACCATCTCATGCTCACTGCCTCCCAGGTTCCCATCCACTTTTGCTTCCCCTACTAATTCTTCCCTGTTTGTGAGCAGCAGATCAAGAAAAGCTCTGCCCCTAGTTGGTTCCTCCAGCACTTGCACCCAAATTGTCCCCTACATTTTCCGAAAACTTTCTGGATTGTCTGTGCAATGCTGTATTGCTATTCCAGCAGATATTGGGGTGACTGAAGTCCTCCATGAGAACCAGGTCTGTGAGCTAGTAACTTCTGTTAGTTGCCTGAAGAAAGCCTCGTCCACTTCATCCCCCTGGTCTGGTGGTCTATGGCAGACTCTCACCATGACATCACCCTTGTTGCTCACACTTCTAAACTTAATCTAGAGACTCTCAGGTTTTTCTGCAGTTTCATACTGGAGCTCTGGGCAGTCATACTGCTCTCTTACATACAGTTTAACTCCCCCACCTTTTCTGCCCTGCCTGTCCTTCCTGGACAGTTTATATCCATTGTGACAAAGCTCTGTCCTTGTCTCAGTGGGCCCCGCACTTCCTGGTGGATTTGGCTAGCTTCAGAGGCTCACTGTGACCCTCCACGTAGCCCTTCTCTCTCTAGAGGCAAGGGTCACAGGCTACGGAGCCATTTTTGATCATAAGCCAGCAAGGAAGGTCAGGAGAAGCCTCCCTCCCTTGCACAGTCTCTGTTGTCTCCCACTCTCAGTGATTAATCGGGAGGGAAGGAAGGGAGCCCAGGCCCACCCCCTACTCCAGGCTCCAGCCCAGGGACCCTAATAGTAGCAGCTATGGTAGCTGACTTTTTGGATATAGGACATGTACAATTCCCTGGGCCACTTCTCCACAGCAGCCCGCACTCAATATCTGCTTCATTACCTCAGGGCCTCCTTTCTTGCGCCTGATATGGTTTGTACTGCTTAGTTCCTCCAACAGCATGGCTTCCTCCTACAGCTCCTGCCACGCACAGCCAACTGACTAACTTGGAGGCTTTTAACAAGTTTCAGCCAGCCCCTAACTGGCTTCAGGTGTCCCAATCAACCTAGCTATATTCCCTGCCTTCTGGAAAGATCTCAATTGGCCCCAGGTGTCCTAATTGACCTGGAGCAGCTGCCATTTACTTATCCTGGTAACAGGGATTTGTTTAGCCTGGGGCTAATATATCTGTCTCCCACTACTTTTCTATAGCCATCTGGCGTTGCCCCGTCACACCATCCATGACAGTACTCCACATAGCCACACGTGGGATAGCCTTATCCAGTCAGGGACACAGGAGAAATACCATGCAGTCCTTTTATCCTGTGACTGGGCCAGTGAACCAGGCTAATACACAAAATACACCTCAGCAGTAGTCTGAAAAGTCTGCAGGTATCCAGACAGAACAGAGAAAAATCACAAAAACTAACTTTCTTTCTACAGGCAGTTCTCAGAGAAAGTTCTACTGAAGAGGTCCTGGACGAAGCTCAAATTTCAGTCAAGGCTGATTTGGACACACAGTCCATGCAGCTTCCTCAGACACATTCATGTTATTGTGCATTATTATTATTCATTTGTAACACACTCTTACTAAGCAGTCTCAGTTGGGGTTGGGGCCGGGGCCCCATTGGGCTAGGTGCCATACAAGCATGTGTGAGAGAAAATGTTTGCCCCACAGAGCTTACTGTCTAAATAAAAAAGAGATGGAGATAAGAGAGGGCTGGCAATATTAAATGACTGGCCCAAGGTCACATAGTGGATCCATTGCAGAGCCAGGAATAGACCCCAGGTCTCTAAACTCCCAGTCCAGTGGCCTGTATAATAGAACACACCCCCTCCCAGCTCCAGTGTGGTCCCCGGGAAGCCTTGGAGTGTGCTAAATTTGACTAGAGCAACATATCAGTCACAACAGAAAGCATCAGACCTCACAAGAAGATCAACGCAGGTATGGGGCTGCATGGGGCTGGAGGCTAGAAGAGAGATATTTGGTTCTGATGTGACCCATAGGAAGTGTTGGGTTTGATTTGAAGGAAAGGCTGAGGGTTGGCACCATTGTTAGCTTACACACACTTTTAATAATGGCTGTCTTGCTGTCAGACTATGCCCTGCATCCCCATGCATAAATCCCATTGATGTCAATGGGACTGTATGTACAGTAGAGTGGAGGCACCCTAAGGTAACATAGTAGAAAGCGAAGGTCCGTACTGTCAGCATGCCAATGAATGTCCTGATGAAGCAAAAACTTTTAGGCTGCTTTGCAAATGTTGTGAAACTCTCAGCAAGTGCAGGCATGTCATTTTGCTGTGAGGCCTACAAGTCAGACCTTGCCATAAACTTGTATAGCTACATCATGTAGCTTGTTCTCATGCTCCTTTGAGTCATTCTATGGTGCTAGGAGCCATTTACAGAAAAGTTGGGCAGATAGCTCCTTTTAAACTCCCTCTAGAGTTAACCATTGAATGTCAAAACCATATTTAAAACTTGTCCAAATGTTTTGTTTTTTCCAAGAGTTAGGAACAGAGACAGCCTGAGACACCGTTACAAGCCTAAATTATTTGACCGAGTCTACAATGGAGGGGCAGAAATGACCCAGCGTTTTTAATTACAAATATACTTGGGGGAGTGGTGGATCCCTCAACCCTCTTTAAAATTCATGCTGCTGCTTTCTTGAAACATTATTTTACCTTAGTTCCAATAGAGATTAAGTTTCTGCCAGTGGTGTATTATCGCCTAGGCCGACAAGGCTTAGGCCTAGGGTGGCAAGTTTGCCGGGGCGGCAAATTTTTAATAGCAGCATTTTTGTAATTGCAGCATCAGAGACGCGCACCCCGATTCTACCAATCATAGCGCGTATTGAAACCACCCATGATGGCGCGACGCCATTTAGTAAAGAACATGCTCGCGACAATCCTAAGCATTAACAATATGACCAGAAGGAAGAAATTAAGCGGTTCTCAGTTAAAAAAAAATGCTATACAAAAGAAAGAAAGGAAAAATGAAATGATAGCAAAAATGCGCAAAATGGATTCCTTTGTTGTATCAGTTAGTGCCAACAGTGAGACAGAAAAAATACTTGAAAGTAGTAGTGAAGTAAAAAGTGAAAATATTGGTGTTGATATTGAAAATATTGATGTGATTAAAGTACATAGTGAAACTAAGGAAGAAATTCTGTCTGCAGTTAGTGTGGAAGAAAATGCTCCAAATACTAGCATATCAGAGACTACTGGGAATCACGTTGATCTGGATCTCTTTGACAATACTGCAGAGATTTGTGAATCATGTCAATCAGAAATTCAATCTGACATTGAAATATCTACCATAAGTGATGACCCAGCCGAATGGATATTGAATGATGCTACAATTGAGTATTTATCAATGCATGGTATTAAACAAAATATTGATAGTGATTTTACTAACTCAAAAAGACAATATACTGATAAAATGCATCTTCTAACAAAAACTGTGTTTGAACAACATCTTTTAAACGGTGAAGTAAAGTCATGGCAATATCTTGTATATTCGGAGAGCAAAGGAGCCATGTTTTGTGCCCCATGTCGATTATTCGGAAGGATCTCTAGTCTGGCGACGAGTGGATACCATGACTGGAAAAACATATCAGCTCGACTACGTGAACATGAAAATTCGACTGAACATAAAACATGTGTACTGACAATGGTGAAGAGAGGGGAGATATCCAGAAGAATTGATACGAATTTAAAATTTCAAATGGAAGAAGACATTATTTATTGGAGAAATGTGTTGAAGAGGATTGTAGCTGTGGTAAAGAAACTTTCAAGTAGAGGACTTGCATTTAGAGGTAAGGTGGAAAAATTTGGATCACCTTATAACGGCCCTTGAGCTTGTCACAGAATTCAATCCATTTCTAGCTAATCACATTGCACGTTACGGAAATGAAGGTCGAGGTAATGTATCTGGTCTTTCATCCTATATATGTAATGAATTTATAAAATTGATGGTTTCAAATGTGATCTCAAACATTATTAGAGAAGTAAAAAGCCAAATATTTCTCGATAAGCGTTGACTCAACTCCCGACATATCTCATGTTGATCAATTGGCTTTTATACGGAGATATGTAAACGATGATGGCATACCAATAGAGAGGTTTCTTTGTTGGTTTTTTTTTTTTTTTTTTTTTTTTACCAAACACTGGCCGCAAATCAGAACAGTTAGCTGATGCTGTACTTTCAACTTTGAATTGTTATGGATTAGATATCGCAAACTGCCGTGGCCAGTCGTACGCAATGCCACTAGCATGTCTGGTGTATATAGCAGGTTGCAAGCAAGAATAAAGAATATAAATCCTTATGCTGTGTATGTGCCTTGCTCTGTGCATTATTTAAATCTGGTTGGAGTATGTGCAGCAGAAAGTTGTCAAGAAGCATGTTCATTTTTCTCAACTGTCCAACATCTTTTAATTTTTTTCTGCCTCTACTCACCAGTGGGAGATTTTACTATCTAATTTGAAGCCAAGCAGTAAAGTAATAAAAAGGACTTTCTTAGACTCAATGGTCATCTCGAGTGGAAGCTTGTCATAATTTGAGTGAAAACTGGAATGCTATAATTAAAGCCTTAAATACAATAAAGGAAGATGCTACTGAGAAACCTGTTACACATAATGAAGCTGCAGGCCTGCAGCAAAAACTCCATCAACTTGAGGCTGCTTTTATGGCTGTATTTTGGAGCTCACTCTTGGAAAGATTTCATATAACTAGCCAAAAACTGCAAAATGTTTATACTGATATACAGACAGTTGTAGAACACTACAACTCATTAATAGGATACATTAACTCCATACGGGACTTGTTTAATATGTACGAAGAGACAGCCAGAGAAAAATCTGAAACTGAAGACTAAGAATTTGACACAAGGCGAAAAAGAAAGCGTAAACTTCAATCTGATGAGACACGCAAAGTTGAAGTGGAAATGTGTGGTAGAGATAAATTTAAAGTAGATACCTTTTTAACAATACTAGACCTTGTATGCTCTGAATTAAAATGCAGAAGTAATGCGTATCAAGAAATTTATGGCAGATTTCAGTTTCTCTCTAACATTACCAATACTTCAACAACAGAAATAACAGTTCACGCTAAAAAATTACAGCTATGATACCAAAGAGGTTTAGAAGAATCATTCGTGAATGAGTGTCTACATTTTTGATCATATTTGGAAGGTGTCGAAATTCCTAAAAATGAAAAGTCGTCAATTTTAAGATATTGCAGCCTTCTTCGAAATTGAAACGTTCATTCAGTATACCCAAATATTGATATTGCCTTCCAAATGTTCGTTTGCATACCTGCTACAAACTGTTCAGCGGAACGATCATTTTTGGCATTAAAAAGGGTGAAAAACTATTTGAGGGCTAATCTCAGTGAAGAAAAAGTAAACTCCCTTTCTCTCCTGACAATTGAAAAGGATCTAACAACTTCTCTGGATTATATAGAATTAATTAATAAGTTTGCCGCTCAAAGGTGTAGGCGTAAACAAATGTAGTTACTTACTACTCACATACTTTTATTTCTTTTATTGTATCTACATAAAATAAAAAATAAATATTTGATATACACCGGACCCCCGCTTGAACGCGGGGTTTTGGATCCATGCGCGGTCCCATGCTATAAGCGAAATCGCGCTATACAGACGTGCGTTCAAGTGAGGGTCTGCTGTACTTGTAATTTTATTTATAATAAAACTTGTAAATGTTCAATTATTTTAATGATATTTAGATTCATTTTAGTTCAAATAAATTTGTAAAAAAATGAAAACAAGTTCATATGGGGGGGCAATTATTTCAGGGCCTAGGGTAGGCAAAATCATTAATCCGCCACTGGTCTCTGCACTGAAAATATTATGGAGGCACCACAGTTAAGGCTGCATTAGAGTTCCGACTTAAAGCAGGAATGGAATCCTTCCAATACCGTAGAACCTCAGAGTTACAAACACCTCAGGAACGGAGGTTGTTTGAAACTTGAAATGTTTACAACTGAACATTGACTTAATACAGCTTTGAAATTTTACTATGCAGAAGAAAAATGCTGCATTTGCTTCCCCCCACCCCACCCCCCGCTGCCTGATTGTGTACTTCTGGTTCCAAATGAGGTGAGTGGTTGACTGGTCAGTTCGTAACTCTGATGTTCTACTGTATAATTAAAAACTAATTAGTCAACAGCAGCAAAAGTCCATTAATGCAAAAAGATTGAGGTCCTTGAATTTTAAAACATTGTCACATGCAGCCAAAAAAATGTATTTTTTTAAAAAGGAGTCTTTGGGGCATATTCATAAAGGTTATCATGATTTTGGGACCTCTGTCAAAGAATGTCAACAGGAAGCCATCTGAAAAAGGGGATGTTTCTTATGACTGAACACTGCAGCCATACATGCTTAACTTGATGCACTGTGAGTAATGCCATTAAAGTCAAGGAGACTACTCTCAGTGCATCAAGTTAAGCATGTGTGCGTAAAACTTTGCAGAATCAGAGCTTGTTATTTTAAAAAATATATATTAATAATAGAATAATGCGAGTGACGTTTTGTGATAACCTTTGTTATAACCTCATTTGTTATAACCTTTATTTTTATCACACATGCCAGCAGTTTTGGGGTTTTTTTTAAATATCTGGTGCTTGTGGTCTCCAGTACTACAATGCTAGAAAAGGGCCTGTAGGGGACCTGTGATGTGATCCTCTGTCAGGAGGCGAGGCGGGGTGATGGAGGTAGGGGGGTTTGCAGCCAGTTAAAGACATGCTAGGGGAGCATGCAAGTAACTGGTGGGACTCTGGGCATGATCCAACCTATGAGCAGCTCAAAACAATAGTCAACTTTGAGGGAGGGAGTTGCATCGCTGCCCCTGCATACACATTCCCACAAAGTAAAGCTCCTTTCTGTCCTCATGATTCTCTCCCACATCCATGTCCTCGTGGTTAAGGGAAAGCTGGTTCCTTTCTTTAAAATAGGTTTCCACTGGAACTGCTCAGAAATCATCAGATTTTGACAATTTCAAATTTTGAAATTAACAAAAAAAAATGGTTTACATTTTTCCTAATGTTTTCCCACATTTTCCTACCAATAGCAGCGCTATTAGCCCATTTTAAACAAAAATCTGTGAAGTTCTGAATTGCAAAAGTAAGGGGGTGGGAGGGAAATTTTGAAAAATCATCCTGAATTCGCCACACTGCAAGTTTTTCAAGCCACTCTAGTACGGATGTTGGAGCTTTCAGAATGGGGGCCTCTGAACTGGCTGATGCGATCAAGATTCTGAAGGGGCGAGTAACTGGTGAGACTCTACAGAGAAGAATTTGTTAGTCAGTTTTTCCTCCAAAAAATCATTGTGCCCATCCAAGCAAATAAAATCCTACATGCCCTTCCCTCCCCACAAAGGGAATACAGGGATTCCCCCTCCTTCCCCCCACAAATGACTGGATGTCACTCAAGGGGTTTGGGAGCTTGTCTCACACTGCTGCAAGTAGCTCTGGCCCTCTTGCAAAGTTCAGCCCCACCGGAAGGAAGCTGTCAGAAATTCTCCCCTCCGTTCGCCATTCTCACAGCAGGGAAGGCCACGCTGTCCAAGGAGTCCAGCCGCTCAACACAGCTCTGCTCCCTCCTCCTCCTGTGAGAAACATGGACAAGATAGTACCTCTGCTCCTGTCCCCTGCAGCACCCAGCCTGCGAAGGGGCAAAGGGGAGGTGGAGAGTTTCTGGAGCTCCCCCCGAGTCTAAAATGGGGAGAGGGAACAGCACTGGAGTCCCCAGCTCAGGCCTGGGGAAGGAGGGTGAAGAAGCCCAGGAGGAGCAGGGTGAGGCTGGTTTGGGGCTAAATTAGGGGGTGGGGGCTGATGGGGAGACTGGGGGAGCCGAACTGATGGTGGGCACTGGATGGGAACAACTGATGGGGGGGATGGGGGACAGGATTAATTGCTGAGCAGGCGGCAGGCAGATGTGGGAGTGAGAGCTCCTGCAGCAGGGGCCAAAATCCCCTTACCCGATACATTGGGAGTATGGGTGACTCCAGTTGTCACACAAATGCACTAGGGAGGGGTTGGGGAGCTCAAAAATCAAAAGACAGCCTGAAAACCCCCCACAATATAGACCTTTTTTAAAAAAAAATCTCAAGATTTTGGAAGGGAGGAGCAATCTCGTGATTTTGGCATCACCAGGGAATGTTACAAAAGGCTGCTAAAATCTACAGCTGGCTTGTAAGTCCCATCTTGGCAGATTTCCATGGGCTGAACACAGCCATGAGAGCTGTCACTGGTGCTTGCTAGCTGGTTGTTCCTACCAGCAGACTTTCTGATGAAGGTTAAATAAGGACAATCATCTAAAACGGGAGCATTTTAAAACAGTTGTCTTGTTTTTGCTGATTTGGCATCCCTGGAAACAGAAGTAAGAACTGGAAGCCAGCAACTGAAATTGGCTACACGGCTGTTTGGCTTGTTCTGCTCCCATTTCCATGGAAACAGATATAAGATCAGTGAAAACAAAGCAAAGGTTTTCAAATATGATTTTTAAAGACATTAACCCTGACTTTAGTTTCACTTTCTGGTTCTCACTGATGCCAGCAGCAGCCGAAACCCAACCGCTGAGAGTGAAAACAAGGACCAATCTCTGTGTTCTATCACCTGATCACCACTGGGATCCAGGACATGAGAGGCCACTGTGTTCTCAAGTTGGTCAGTCATATGCCCCCGAAAGGACCTGGTCCTACAATGGGATCCAGGCAGGTAGGGCCCTTACTTCTGCAAATAGTCCTACTGATGCCAGCCCAAGGTTCAGGATGTTGTGTTGTGATTGCATTTCCCAGTGGGAAGAGGGAGAATGAAGATAGCAGCAGCAGAGATGGAAGGAAGCAGGAGTGTGGCTGTGGCACAAGGAAGGGGTAGGCTTGTTTATTTTCTTGGGATGAATTAACCGTGAGGATTAAGACAGAAATAGGAAGCAAGCGGGCCAGGTTGCAAAGTAGCTCAACTGGAGGAAATGGCACCTCCTCCTCTTTGGCTTCTCCTGGATATTTGGAAAATTATTCATCCTGAGTCAAACAACAGTGAAATTTTGGTTGAAAACCCAATCCAAGTCAGATGTGGGGACATATGACGTTTTTCTAATTTATTGATTGATTTACGGAGCACCTGTCAGAGGGTGTCAGTACTTCATAACATACACTGTTTAATATATGCAGAACATGTTAAGGCATGATATAAAGTGTTTATTGGCAGAAGACAACATTACTCATGGGATGGTGGAACCTGGGGTGAGTTATGCAGACCATGCCAAAGAACAGCCAACAGAAACATTTTACCGCAATACACCACCGCATATTTTGCTTATGCCACATTTCACAGGAAGGCGATTTTAGAAAGGAAAAAAGACAGGTTTTTTTAGTTTATGTATTCGGTTTGTCATGTCTCTTGGTGGCAAATCAGGCTGCTTCACTTACCCTGAGTCAGGATGCTAACTAGATACTGTTGTCATAGTAGGCATGATGAGAAGCAGTAAGGCAACCCGACAGCTGAAAGAAAAGTAAATTGCAATAAAAATGTTTAAAATTCTAATTTACAAGAGAATTAAATAGCTCTCCTGAAATTTGAACTGAGGAACCCACCAGCAGATCCCTAACACATCATCCACCATACCTGCCAAATGCTTTCTGTCAGTAGTAGCATTCTTTAAAACACCCATTGTGTTGTCCCCAAAGCTACTTGATTTTTTCTTCCATTGAGAAAGTCAAGTAGGACTACTTTTCACTTTAGGGCAATTAGAGCAGGCTACAGAGAGCAGAAAAGCTGTGAGAAAAAGAGTCATCCACATGGCATTATTGGGGATTGCGGAGACCTAAAATCATCTGGGTGAAATCCTGGTGCCACTGATTTGAATGTTTTGTCACTGACTTCAGTGGGGCCAGGATTTCATCCTCCAGGCATAAGCTCCTAGTGGGAATACTAGTAGATCCAAAAAACTTCAAAGTACAGTTTATCTGTATGTGGGGTCACAATAGGAATTTTCCCTTATGTCAGATGGACAGTGACCGTGGGGGAGGGGGGGGGGAGGGAAGGTGGTTCCACCTTCCTCTCCACCACGTGGATCACTTGCTAGAATTATCTGGGCATATCTCAATTTTTTCCCCGCCATAGTGGGGGTCTTGGGCATTGGTGCAACTCAGTGCCTCCCATTCTCTGCCTGTGGCACATAAGAGTCTGGTCTCCCGTGGACTGTAAAACTTTGATCTAATTTCAGTTGTCAGGTGCAGGAGCCTAACTTTAGTCACCTATTTTTGAAAATCTTGGTCTAGACATTTAGACCCTGATTTAGCAAAGCCTGGAAGCATGTGTATAAGTCCCCCATTGAAGTTGATGGCACATATGCACTTGCTTAACTTTAAGCACGTTTAAATGCTTTGCCTTAGCATTTGTCCAATGATCTCAGTGAGTGTAAGGAACACATTCTGAAAGAATAGATCTCAGGTTTTGGGAGAGATGTGAAAGATATAAAAGAAAATAGATGTATTTAATATCCACATAGATTTTCACATCCAATTATTACACTTTTCAAATAAGCCAAATTTCAGGATATTTCCATTTACACTAGATACAAGTGTATATCGACTCTGGTTCTGCACCGATGGGAATTCATGAATGACCAAGACTAGTCATTACATCTGGAAAAGGGGCCTCCTCAGAGTTACTGGTAAACATCAGTTGACAACGCTAAAACCATACAGGAACATAGAGCCTGATCCTTTGGTATAGTGCAGGAACACACAATGCTATCTGGGGTGAAAGATCACTTTTGAACTCCTCCAACCCTCAGCTATGCACCGGGCCAGTCTTCTGGGATAAGTCAGAGTAGCTTTCTTCTTGCTAATTCTTCTCTCTCACCTCATACACCACCAGGAGTCCCCTTGTATTCACAGATAGACGGCTGTGAAATCAATGATACTTGTGGGTTAACCCTCCCCCACAAAAAAACTAAACAGATTTACAATCTGGCAGACACTGCCTACCAAATTATTATTATTAGATAGCTCACATCTGGAGCCTAAATAACTCAACAAAGTTCAGTGTTCCTATCACAAGGTTAAGAGTCTTATTCTATCTTTTTATTGCATTTTTATTGTAGTTGTTCCTTTGACAGGTCATTACTTTAGAAGGCTTCCTTTTAGTTCTGCATGCAGTAGCCTATATGTAGCCTGGTTTCCAACAAGAAATGCATTCTTGTAACAGTTCTATTCCATTAACTAGCCTGGTTGTCATGGGGCCTCCCCACTGTACTATTTTCACTTTAGAAGGGTGCATTTGTTTTGCCCTGCTTCTGCCTTAAGGATGAAATTGAAGTTCTGATGCCAAAAAACCAAGGCTTCAATATTTCTTTTTAATTCTTTGAACTGTTGGGACACAGAGTTGATCGTATAGCTCCAAGAAAAATATTGTGGGAACATCTGTTCCCCGGGAATATGATGCAGGGAACATGCTTCTTGTTTTATCTTGAAGGAGGGTTTTTTTTTTTAAATATATTTTTGCTTGGGAAGGGATCCAGTGATTTGTTAGCTGCCTTGTCATAACACTGTTCAATGAATTAATCTATGTGTATGCAGTAGTTTCAGCTGTGATCATGTGTACTTTCAAGATGTCTATAACTATAATTACAAACGAATAACTGCTCTGTTAAATGTCTGGTTCACTAGAATATGTGCAGTTGTTGTTTGGGAACAGCCTATTGCCCACTGGTATTGCAAATTTCCCTTGATGCTAAACTGAGTTTTTCTTTCAATATACCATCTCTCTGCCTCTTACCTTGTATGGCTTGTTCAAGGACGGCTAGTGACCAGTAAGCCTGTGTGCATAAGAAGTGGTTGCATTGACTCCCAAACAGTTGCTTGAACAGCTGTCGGATGTTCTGCCAACTTTCTTTTCACTATCCTTTTCCACTGTCCCCTGGGCTTGAGATCCCTATATCCCACTTTCAGTCTCTAAGGGCACTGACGTAGACAAATGCAGGATCCTGTTCCACACTTTAAGCTTCTTGGCAGGATCTCCTTTGGAATCTGCAGCCAAAACAGTAGCTGAGAGTCTTCGGTGGCCTTTTGTACCAGTCTTTCAGTCTCCTGCAGACTAAAATTGGCCTTCATTGGCCACACAATGTCCCCAGCATCTGACTTCTTCCTTTAGCTGCCTTCCAGCAGGGGGGCAGAGGAGTTCAGAACAGCAGGTTTCCCCTTCAGCAGCAGAAGCAGCTGGATCTCAAGATAAGCTGAAGGAGGAATGACAGGTTATGGTGTGTCAATTCCCCTGGAGAAACAGAACAGCAATGATTGTCATTTTGTTTCCCTCCAGTTATTAATACCATTGAGGAATTGCATATAAAGATGGCCAAACAAGAATTATTTCCTGCAAAAATTTTTAAACAAAAATGAAGAATTTTTGCTCTGTTGGAAATGTTTTGTGGATTTGTCTGATTTTCCAGCTCAGTGATTCAAAATGAAAAAAAAACTGTTCTGAATTTCACGTTTTTCATTTTTGGATTTCCCCTCCACTCCCCTTTCTCTCTTCCTTTTTGGTTTGTTTTCCCCTCCGTTTCGTCTTTTCCCCTCCCTTTTATGGGGGAAAAGGTGGAAAGAGATACCAGGGGAGGAGGGGATGACAAAAAAATGTAAAACTGTTTTTTTTTATTTCAGTGCAAATTAGAACAAATGTATTTGCTTCAAATTGATTCATTTAGAATCGCTTAGTCAAAAAATTAGAAAATTTTCATTAAAAATGTTTTTAGCATTCATAATGTTCTCATTTTCATAGCACTCAAAAAAACATTTTTCATTGACAAACACAAAAAAATTGTCAAGCAGCTCTAATTATTAACCTATACATCATGCCTGACTCACAATGGAAGTGTGAAGCACTCTGATATCGAATCTGTACTGGTCACTTGGTAACTCTTCACTATCTTGACGTGGATTACTACTGAAAGCACTTTTAGAATCATCATGCCATGCCAGACTCTGCCCTGAGCACTGCCAACATTGTACAGCATTCCAAAAGTAAGGGACTGTTTTCTTAGCACCCCCGCCACTGCCCTCCTCCTGATATTATCATCATTACTATTAAGCAGTTCTCACCTACATTCACCAGGGGTATTTCGTGCTACTTTTTGCAGCATTCACCAACTCCCGATCTTGTTGTATAGAGATGAAAAAACGTTCCCTGTAATAGGGGTCTGGTGGCAACCCTAGCCCTAACTTACATACTGTGCAATGGATTTGCCCTTTCATCTCCCAAGGCCTTGCAGTGGTTATTCAGGGAGCAAGGGCCAGGCGGTAAGGTGCGGGAGGGAGGTGTGGACACAGGCAGGGGCAGTGGGCCTAGAGCAGCACCTCACTACCCAACAGCAACACTCCAGCTTTTTATTTATTTATTTTTTGGTACATGAATGTTGCAGGAGATGCAGCAAACTTGTAGCCCACCAGGTGAATGTTCCCTTGCCCAACAACCCAGTCCTCTGCTGATACTGCAACATTGCTGTTGTACGTTTTGGCCTTGGAAGAGAACTACAGGAGCTAGCCTCATAGACAGGTCACTTGGCACTGAGATAGTAGGCTAGTTGGCTTCCTAGAAATATAGTCGATCAAGCTCGTCAAAGGATGGGGTGTTTGCTCCTGGTTGGAAGGAGAGGGACTGTGGTATGGGAAGGCAACTTCCTTCATTACTCTGAACCTGTATTGTCCATCCTTACTTCCAAGTGGTTTATGAAGAGCAGGTGGAGATGTGTCTATTTCCTGCTATGCACCTTCATTTCCAATTCACAGATGAAATGAAGAACATTTATCTGCCACAGATCTTGAGCTACGGAAAGCAGCAGGGTCAAATGAAGTTCAAGCTTGAGTCGCTCTGATAGAACAGACCTGGGATTTCTGACACCATGAGGGCCCCTCCACTATGGGCCGCATCTCGGTTCAAAACAGCCTGAATCTATTGATCTTCAGGGCAGCCTGTAGGGCTCCTCTGGTATTTTTTGGTATTTGGGAAGGGTGGGGTCTGGAGAAATAGTTACTTGGCTGACACAGGTGCTGAGATGACAAATTAGTACTTGGAAGATGTGAATTCCTGTATAAAATGTAACTTAGTGATGGCAGGTCAGACCATGCCATGGGCTGCTGCAACATGTACTGATAACAGCTGAGGAAAGGATGATGCTAGTGGATTGTACCTGTCCCAGCGTTCAGTAAAGGAACAAATGAAAAACTTACCTCTGAGATGAAATCACACAAGAAAGAAAGAGGGACGATGTTCACAAAGCATAGTCACCATTCACGTTCTCTCCAGGGTTGTCATGACACTGCATTCCCTGCTAATAGAAATGCACTGCCGGATTGGGCACACCGTTAAAAACAAATTGAAATGGTCAGTACTAACATGCACACCAAAGCATTCAACACTACATTGTTTTACTCCTTTCTTGCCCACCGCCGAAGGGAAGACAGCATTGTGGGACAGATTTCTGCTGCACCCAGTTTCCACCGAGCAGTCGGTCAGGGACCCAGTTAGAGGTCAGTGATGCTCTGCCACAGCACAACCTAGAGCAGCCTGCGGACTGCTAGATTACATTGTGCTCCAGCCACTCCCCTCACCCTCACTGCCCCATAAGCTTCTCTCCCTGCACAGGGGGCTGACAGAGCAGCACAGGAGTTGTTCTGCTGACTCCATGGGGACTTCCCTCCATGCCAAGTGAGGGAGCTGAGGGAGGTTTCTGCTCCCTTTGCAGCACCTGAGTGAAACAAAGGGGATGCACCAGGCAGACAATTCCCCCATCTCTCTCTGTTGGCGGAAACGCTGCATCAGAAACCTGTCCACCTGCCTTATTTCAGTGTGACTTTGATACTATCTCCCAGGCATTTGAAGCAGGTCCTCAAGGAATCAATTCTGAAGCACTTAGAAGTGCGGAAAGTGATCAGGAACAGTCAGCATGGATTCACCAAGGGCAAGTCATGCCTGACTAATCTAATTGCCTTCTATGACAAGATAACTGGCTCTGTGGATGAAGGGAAAGCAGTGGATGTGTTGTTCCTTGACTTTAGCAAAGCTTTTGACATGGTCTCCCACAGTATTCTTGCCAACAAGTTAAAGAAGTATGAGCTGGATGAATGGACTATAAGGTGGATAGAAAGCTGGCTAGATTGTCGGGCTGAACGGGTAGTGATCAATGGCTCCATCTCTAGTTGGAAGCCGGTATCAAGTGGAGTGCCCCAAGGGTCAGTCCTTGGGCCGGTTTTGTTCAATATCTTCATGAATGATCTGGAGGATGGTGTGGATTGCACCCTCAGCAAGTTTGCAGATTACACTAAACTGGGAGGAGAGGTAGATACGCTGGAGGGTAGGGATAGGATACAGAGGGCCCTAGACAAATTAGAGGATTGGGCCAAAAGAAATCTGATGAGGTTCAACAAGGACAAATGCAGAGTCCTGCACTTAGGACGGAAGAATCCCATGCACCGCTACAGACTAGGGACCAAATGGCTAGGCAGCAGTTCTGCAGAAAAGGACCTAGGGGTTACAGTGGACGAGAAGCTGGATATGAGTCAACAGCGTGCCCTTGTTGCCAAGAAGGCCAATGGCATTTTGGGATGTACAAGTAGGGGCACTGCCAGCAGATCGAGGGATGTGATCGTTCCCCTCTATTTGACATTGGTGAGGCCTCATCTGGAGTACTGTGTCCAGTTTTGGGCCCCACACTACAAGAAGGATGTGGAAAAATTGGAAAATGTCCAGCGGAGGGCAACAAAAATGATTAGGGGATTGGAACACATGACCTATGAGGAGAGGCTGAGGGAACTGGGATTGTTTAGTCTGCGGAAGGGAAGAATGAGGGAGGATTTGATAGCTGCTTTCAACTACCTGAAAGGGGGTTCCAAAGAGGATGGATCTAGACTGTTCTCAGTGGTAGCAGATGACAGAAAGAGGAGTAATGGTCTCAAGTTGCAGTGGGGGAGGTTTAGTTTGGATATTAGGAAAACCTTTTTCACTAGGAGGGTGGTGAAACACTGGAATGCGTTACCTAGGGAGGTGGTGGAATCTCCTTCCTTATAAGTTTTTAAGGTCAGCTTGACAAAGGCCTGGCTGCGATGATTTAGTTGGGGATTGGTCCTGCTTTGAGCAGGGGGTTGGACTAGATGACCTCCTGAGGTCCCTTCCAACCCTGATATTCTATGATTCTATGATTTGTATGGGGTTTCATTATCATGTTTAATTTAATGAGACTTTCCACTGACTCAATGGGAGTTAGGTGCCTAGATCCTTTTGAGGATCTGGGCCATTTAAAAAAAAGGGGTAATATTTTCAAAAGCACCTATCCTACTTACCACAAAATATTCACTTCTAGGACAGGTTTCAGAGTAGCAGCCGCGTTAGTCTGTATCCGCAAAAAGAAAAGGAGTACTTGTGGCACCTTAGAGACTAACAAATTTATTTGCGCATAAGCTTTCGTGAGCTACAGCTGTAGCTTTACTTCTAGGACAATTTGTGTTGTTTAAAAGATTACCAGGTTGCAGATTTTCAGTTACTGAGAAACAATAAAAGAGCAATTCTTCTTTTCAACCACCATTCAAGTTCCACTGTTAGAAGGGGAGAGGTGAGCAGAGCGGATTTGTAAGAAACGACACAATCTAGAGCTCAGCAATGGTCTTTGACATTTGCCTTTCCCATGTACATAAACTCAACTAACAAAACATGATGTTTAAACTTTTTGCTCATGTTAAAATTCATGCCTCTGGTGCATTGTTGTTCCTGCTGAGGCAGTTCCAATGTAAGTGTCCTTTGTATGCCCTACGCTTGTGCTACGGATATCCTTCATTTGTCTGCATAATGTACAGATGAGAACTTCTTGTTGTTATTTTCTAATGTGGTGATGGGTGGAGCATCAGAGCCTGAAACAGCTGCACCAAGCAGAGGAAAGGTAACTATGGCAACCCAAGTTATCTGCATCCTCCATGCATTTCCTTACCCCCCTCCGCCCTCCCGACACACACACACCCACACCCCATATTCTTTCCCGCCCAGAACACAAACTTATAGAACCATCAACCAGCTGGCAGGATGCGGACAGTTTCTGGCTCTCATGGATCAAGACCCTCTCTCAGTGTTTAGGGACTCTCAACTGCAAACTGAGATCATCTAAAGCACAAAGAGCGAAGGGTAGGATAGCATCCAAAAAGGCAGAGCTTGCAGGTACCACAGATGGGGCTCTGGATGTATTACCTTTGCTCTAATTTTCTCGGTTTATTGATACTGCTTCAGTTTTTGACCCTGAGCTGGAGTCCTTTCTTAGAAGCAACAGTTTTTCCTTCTTCTGTGCCCCATGTCAAAGCCAGCTACAGTTTTGGACGGACTTTCCTGGGACTCGATAAATGTAATGCCTGCATTGGAACATCGATTTGCAAGAAATTCTTTAAAGAAGAAATAAGGTCAGAAACTCAGCACAATAATTTTGAAAACATTCTGCATAGTAACATGAAAAGTGACTGTTAACACTTCCAAGTACTTTAGTGAAAAAGAACTCAAAATGTAACTTATCCCCAGGTTTCCATTACAGTGTCAAGTTGTTATAAATAATGTAGATTAGTATTTTTAAGAAGACAAAATCACCACCAGATCTGAGCCCTGAATATGATTTTTAAAGTAAAGTAAGTTACATTTTTAAACATTAACTTTCTGCTGATAAGTTGGCATTGAACCAATTCAAGAGAATAGTGGGGGAGAGGAGGGGAGAAACAGCATGCCAGTTTACTTAGCTGTCTATGGAATTATTTTCTGCTAAGCAGCTGACCAAAGAGAATTTGTCTTTACAAATTTAAGCTACTGATAGACTGAATTGAGTCACTGTAAACATGGCATAAACATTAAGAGCTACATTTCTGAAATGTTAGCACCATATGTACCACATGAATTATATAGAATTTCATGCACCTGTTAGTTAAGTTCAACCAAGATATAAATCTGCAAGCACGAAGACAACAGGTACTTTTGCACATCAGATACAAAGGGCCAATTGCATCTGGAGTTTTCATTAAGAACTTGAGGACAACTGCAGATATTACACATATGTCTAGATGAATTAAACATGCACCCAAGCAGTTATTAGATTGATCTTACAATTTTCAGACTCAAAAGCATAACACACCATATGACACTAGGAAAAAAGGTTACTATGGTAGAGGAGGAGGGAAAAAAACGGAGATTTACAGGGGAAAGGTTTATTGTTTTTATTATGATTTATAAGCACTCTCTCTTTTATAGATCTAAGAGCCCCAGGCATGGAGGAAATTATTGTAGTAAAATTGTAGTTTTAATACAGTAATATAAGTGTAGTAATGCTAGACAAATTACTGTTTTTATATTTAAGCTATTATATAAAATGTGCTATAGTAAAACCATAAGGATTTTTCTCAGACAGGTTTAGCAATACTATAGGATCATCGATGATTATTATTTGCCCTGTGGTAATGGTGAAAGGCCTCACTGTGAAAGGTGCTGTTCGAACACACACAAAAAGATGGTCCCTGCCCTGAAGAGCTTACAATCCTAATCATTCTGGCATTCCTACATTGACTAGCCCCTAACACAGCAAGTCAATGGGACCACAAGCAGAATAAGGTACTACTCAATGTAAGAGTAGCAGAAAGGAGCCTTATTGTCCAATTATTTGTACTAAAGTAGGGCAGAGCAGCCCCAACAAGGATCGTACCCCATTGTGGTAGGCAGTTGACAAATGAAGTCCAGTCCCTGCCCCAAAAAGCATATGACTAGATCCACAGCTGGTATAAATCAGCATAGCCACACTGATTTCAATTACGTAACAGTGATTTGCATCAGCTGAGGATCTGGCCCCTAGGATAACACCAGCAGTCTTAAAATGTACGAGGAGCACTCTAACCTTCAGGTTCACAGATAATTAATCCGGTGCCAAGGCTGGATGAGCACATGGAGACTGCTCTGCCTCTTCCACACATACAGGCATGGCGTTTAAGGGTGGAAGGAACCACCAGATCATCTAGTCTGACTGCCTGCAGCTCACAGGCCACCACCAGCACCCACACTCTAAATCTATGTGCTAGTAATAGCATTGGCACTCTGCAGCCATTGGGGTGGGAGTATTAGTAATCACCCCTCCACAACCCCAGGGGACAGAGAATGTTGGTATGAGGGGCCAGAACGGTTTCCCATGCACCCCTTTTAAGACCAGCACTGCCTGTAGCAGGTTAAGCATGTGTAAACTCTAGATATTTGTGTGACAGCCCAGCTGATACCTTAGTACAAGATTGCTCAGCTGTGTAGCCTGCCAAAGAAGTTCTACACATTTCCTTTACTCCTCTGGGTTATTCATAGTAATAGGAGTAGAGGATTGGCAATGTGCTTACACCCTTTCCTCCTGAAAAGTCTAGCACAGAGGCGCCTAAGCAGAGTTGTAACTGGCATTTTCACTATCCACTTTGCCTTTGAGAACTATGCAGAGGCTCCATAATGTCAGAGCTCTTCTCCTATGAGCCCTCTGTAAATCTACAAATAGCCTGGTGTATGTTCTTTAAAGGAGGAGTTCGTTGCTGGCTTGCCCAGTGGGGGTTTGTCTCGTTAAAAGTAGTGAAGCAAAAATTACTAAATTCTCTGGGGTAGTTACAGTTTGTTCAATTCAGTGCTGCAAAGTGGTAACAAGACATGTCTGTGCTGGGAGCATTTTGAAAAGAATAAACATTTAAATGTAAAACTCTGATTAGCTTTAAACATTTTTTTTCCTGCAGTGGTTAACACTGCCACTCCACTTGGCTTCCTAGCCACAAGGTTTTTTGAACAACTAGCTGCAATCTAGTCCTGTAACTAATTCCCAACACAGGAATGCTATTCTTAAGAGAAATAGGGGGAGACTGTCCATGGGACTTGTGCTCCTAAATCTTCCAGGTGCTTTTGAAAATCTCCCCCCCCCCCACCCCCATATATAAGTTATACAGCATCATCAGCTAAGCAATGTATGTATTTCAGTTACAGCATGCTTAGTTCATTTTTCCATCAGTCTGGGGAGCTCCTGCCTGCCCGCATGCTGGATTAACCATCAAAGAAATGTGATCTGTGTGTGAGGATGGGAAACAGGATGCCTGAGTTTTCTTTCCAGCACTGCTACTGACTCACGGCTTGGTCTCGTGCTAGTCACTTAACCTAGCTTTGCCTAAATGTATCGGTCTGTAATGAAGGTACTAATCCCTGCCTGCCAGGTATGTTGAAAGGCTTAATTAGTTTGAAAAGCACGTTCAGATCCTCAGCAGAAAGGCATTATAGAAAAGCACGTTATTATTGTGGCCCCATGCACTGATGAAACTTTATAACTGGAAAGTACATTATGCCATCAGTGTGCTGGCTATATATGATGCCAAATACAGGAGTACTTAAAACAAAGTCAGATTCCCCAGAATTGTGTTACTATGCCTTAAGATTTGCTGAGGAACCTTTCATTCATTCATACTCAAACTAATGATCAGTATTGGACTTCATGCGCCTGTATATTGCTCAGTTGAAGAGGCAGCCATTTGACTATAGCTGTATGATCCTTTGGGCACCAGGTCCAATGCACACGCATATTTGAATTATTCAAATCACAAAGCACACCTGTGCTCAAAATTTTAAAAAAATTACTGCCAATTGTGGCTGTGTTAGCCTGCATTGTGTACTGTCTGAGGCAGGGCTTATATCCTTCTGTGTTTGTGCAGCACCTCACACAATGGGGCTGCATATTGATTGGGGATTTGAGGTACAGATGTAGATTTGATTTCATATTTGACAAAAATCCCTAACATAGACCAAGTTTAGACTCCACATTTCCCTGAACCTCAAGTCCTACAAGCATAAGGATTTAGAACACTCAAGTTCTAGCCAAACTCCACCTCTAATGCTAACCTTTCTAAGCATGCCTCTGGTTAGAATCTTGTGTTAACTAACCACAGCTGAGGAACTGTGAGGAAAAGGCTCATGATTGTGTAAGCCACGACATTTGACAAGGCAGGCCGGATACAGGGAATGTCACCAAGGAAGTATACATGGGAATAGCATGAGAATGTAGGGACAAAATCAGGAAAACCACGGCAAAGAATGAGTTACCCTTGGCAAGGAATGTTAGAGACAAGAAGGAGTTCTTCAAATACATCAGACAAGAAAGAAAGATCAGGGATGGTGTGGGTCTGCTGCTCAGTGGAGAAGGTGAGCTGATAACGGAAGATGATAGGAAGGCAGAGCTGCTCAATACCTACTTTGCTTCAGTCTTCTTACAAAAAAACATGTGACCAGATGACTCATCTAGTTACTATAGATAATAAAGGGGAAAGGATGCAGACTGAGATAAGTAAGAACACGTCAGAGATCTTCTGACCAATTTGAATGAATTCAAGTCTGGGGGGCCTAATTCTACTTACCCAAGAGTACTGAAGGAACTAGCTGAAGAAATCTCATAGCCACTGTCAATAATATTTTAAAATCATGGATGACAGGAGAGGTCCCAGAAGACTGGAGAAGGGCTAACGTAGTGCCCATCTTTAAAAAGGGGGGAAAGGAGGAGCCAGAAGCTATAAACCAGTCAGCCAGATTTCAATAGCCAGGAAGCTACTAGAGCAATGTATAAGATATTCAGTGTGCAAGTACTTGGAGGATGAAGGGGTAATCACTAGCAGCTAGCATGGATTTACTAAGAACAAGCCAGCTTGATTTCCTTTTTCAACAGGGTAACTGGTTTTTTGGAGAGGAGGCATGCAATAACATAACATACCTGAACTTAAGCAAGGCTTTTGACGGAGTCCCACATGACATTCTGATAAGCGAGCTGGAGAAGTGCGGGCTCAGCAGAACTACTGTTAAGTGGATACAGAATTGGTTAAACAACCACAAACAAAGAGTAACTATTAATGGAATGATGTCAGATTGGAGGGAGGTCTGAAGTGAGGTCCCACAGGGATATATTCTGAGTCTGGTGTTCTTTAACATTTTTATTAATGACCTGGATGTAGGAATAGAGAGCGCACTGATCAAATTTGCAGAAGACGCAAAGCCGTGGGATGGAGGAAGAAGTTGCTAACACTCTGAAGGATAGAGCTAAAATTCAGAAGGATGTTGATAAATCGGAGAACTGGGCTATAGAAAACATAATGAAATTCAACAAAGACAAATGTAAGGTGCTACATTTAGGGACGAAAAACCAAATGCACAAAGACAGAATGGGGGATAACTGACTTGGAGAAGGATCTGGGAGTTGTGGTGGATCACAACCTCAACATGAGTCCGTAATGTGATGCTGTTGCAAAAAAAAAGCAAATGCAGTTTTAGGTTGCATTAACAGAGGCATAGCATGCAAGTCATGAACGGTGATAGTACCATCTACTCGGCAGTGGTTAGGCCTCAGCTGGAGTGCTGGGTCCAATTTTGGTCACCAATATATAGAAAGGATGCAGAGAAACTGGAAAGGATCCAGAGGTAAAAGACAAAGATGATCCAAGGGATGGAATGCAAGCCATGTGAGCAAAGGCTGAAGGAACTGGGTATCTTCAGTTTGGAAAAGAGGGGATTAAGGAAGGGACATGATAGCAGTCTTCAAATGCTTGAAAGGCTGCCAAAAAAAAGATGGAGAAAAGTTGTTCTCTCTTGCCACAGAGGACAGGACAAGAGGCAGTGGGTTCAAACTACAGCATAGCAGATTTAGATTAAATCTCAGGGAAAATTTCCTACCTGTAGGAATGGTAGCACACTGGAACAAACTGCCTAGGGAGCTTGTGGAAGCTCCTTCACTGGAGGTTTTCAAAAGGAGGCTGGATGGGGATAGCCGTCTGTCTTGGATGGTTTAGACCCAACAAACCCTGCATCTTGGCAGGGGGTTAGACTAGATCACCCTTGTGCTCCCTTCTACCCTGCCAATGTTCTCAACTTAAATGAGTTCTTATGAAAGTTTCTACAAAAGCAAAACTTTATTTTTGCAGGGGCAGGGAGGGATGCTGATACTGCTTGAAATAAATAAAATGAAGGAATTTTACTGGAGAAAAAGGCTAATATTCTGGTGTAATTCTTTATGTGGCAAATTATTCTCTCAGCTCTAGAAATCACCAACCAGGAATGGATTAAATATACTAATATTTGAAGTAGGATTCTAGAGCAGAGGCAAGCTAATTAATTCCCTCATTATTTCTCTGTGCTGTTTTCCTGACTGAAAGTCAAAAAGGTTTCCGCTGTAGCTTTCAAACTTACTGTATTTTGTTAACGTCATTTCATCTATTTCACCCAACCCACAATGGAGACTCTTGCCAATCCTATTTTAGCTTCAAATTATTAACTTTAACTTATGTGGAGGTGCAATTAGGAAATGCTTTCCAATGCTCTCAGGGATGATTATAATTAGGAAATTTTTATTGGCACCGCATGTTCGACATTAGGCTAACAAAAAGTTAGAGTTCACACCACATTATTCAAGTGTGTTACTTGCAAAATATTCAGCTGTGCCCCTAAATTATTACATATAAAATATGTGTGTGGGCAGGGCTGAGGGGGCTGATAGAATAAAAATCTTCAGAATCTAATTACACGGCCCATATGCTCCCCTCCTGTGCAATATTGTGTGGAGGGGAACAAGTTAGTGAAAAATCTCCATGGCTACACTGAAGCTGAATACCCAGAACATTTTCCCCCACTTCCCTGCCCCCAAAGAAGTGGGAAGGTCAGGCACCCAGTCCTCCAACTCCTGTCCAACTTTGTGAAAGGATTCCCCTTTGCCCTCCCATGAGGCACCCCGCCCTAGCTATGAGAGCACAGCAGGACCAGCAGCCATGGTGTCAGAGGCTGCCAGACTCCAGCTGTGCCCTGTACTGCTGAGGAGGAGACTCCCAGGGCTCAGTATGTGTTAATTCTGTCCAAAGCAATGTTAATTTTTCAGGAGGTTTTCCTCATTTGAGGTTGGTGAAGCCAGCCATTTACCATGGCTCCGCCTTCTTCTGGCTGTCCATTTTTCTTGGGTAACCCACAGACTCAGGGCAGAAAACCAGCTACCCAGAGCAGGGAGAAGAATAGAGCTGGTTGGAATTTTTCAATGGAACAGGTTTCCGTCGGAAAACACTCATTCAGCAAAAATAAAAAAAGAATAGTAAAAATGAAATGCTTCGACCATGCGTAAATGAACAGTGATGCCATGTGGTCGGGCATGCTTCACCGGGTGATTTCAATAAGGACATTTCTGTATTTCCAACCCAACATTTCAGAATGTTTTTTGTGGAAAATTTTGACTTTTTCTTTCCATTTCAGGATGAAAAGAAAAAGTCAAAATGTCAGAATTTCCCACACAACAGAAACGGAGTTTTGACCAGCTCTGCTGCCTAGTCCTTTTCTCCAGCTAGAGTGCCTCACCGTGGCATCTGCTGCAGATTTTGTTCCCTCCACCCTGCACCCTCACAGCTGCTGGGGAATCCTCTGCACTATCCGTTTTCATACGCACCCTCACAGTGATTTGGGGGGAAAAAACCAGGGGCGCAAAGAAAGTTAATTAGCAATTCAAATAGGAACTAATTGGTGCTGTTTAATGCAGTTTTCTTCTGGGTGGAAAAACAGTTCAGTCCTCGGCGGGTATTTGTTCACTTTACAAAATCACCACCCTCTGCAGCATGGCCAATCATTATGGTATCATAACTGTAGGAATATCTGGAATGGAACTGGGACATATCCATTCTGCTACCAGCAGTGACAACCACTACTATCCTAGGAATTGTAGTGATGAGACAACAGCGAGATATTGGTGATGCATTGATAATGCAGGAAGTCCACAAAAAAGCATTTAACTGGCAACACTCCTGATTCGTGGACAAGTGATTGTGTGTTCACAACATAAACTCAGATTTGGGTTCATATCCAAAGCTGACATCAAAGATATATGGGGCTTAATAATGCACATAACACAATTAGACATGTAAATCAGATATTTGCATACACACACACACACACCACTAGTAAGGGGTCTAACTAGCCGTGTGCAACAGATGACTTACACATGCACCCATGGCACTGGGGTACACATCTTTGAAAGTGTGGCCCCAAAGTGCAATACAACAAGGGGCTGATGCACTGAATCCTTCCAATGAGATATTAAAGAAAGGTCCATGCTGCCTTTGCAGCTCAAATTAAAGTTCCTGTAGAACAGTTTTAATGGAGGGGATAATAGAGATCTGGGCCAGCCCTGAAGACGAGCTCTGTGTCAGCTCAAACCTTGTCTCTCTCACCAACAGAAGCTGGTCCAGTAACAGGTATTACCTCACCTGCCTTGTCTCTATCATATCCCTGGGACCAACACCATTGGACAGAGTGACAGAGACTTGCAGACCTACGTGTTCTTCCACAGCTACCTTGAGACTCTAGAGTTTTACTTTTGTTTTCCACAGCAGCACCATACACTGTGGTACTGCGTAATCCTTGGGTGCTTTAAACCTTTTAATCATTTATAACTGTAGCATCGATGTTCTCAGCACAGCATTACAAGACACTGAAACGACAAGGACCCAGCTGGGTTCCGAATAACAGTGTTTACTAACTACACAAAACCATACCTGGCCTAGCTAAATATGTACACTGCTACTCTGGCAGGGCTCTGGTGGCTTCTGCATTACAGGACAGGGTGGCTACTAGAGTGCTCCTAAACTATTTAAAGGGCTACTACCCAATTCCTAGCACTATAACAACTCTCATGTTCCTCCACTGTTTGTAACTACCAGCTGTAAGCACGAAATGAGAATCTGCTTAGTTACCAAAAGTGTTTTTCCTCCATTGAACGTGCACACTTTTGTTAGCGTAGGGCTGTCTCTAAGTACAAGGCTACTGGGTTGAGTTTTTGTTCAACAAAACACAACATGCGCACACACGCAAATTTACGTAAGGTTTGCCAACAGGTCTGGGGAGTGGGGAGAGAGGAGTCCTAGAACAAATGTGGGGCCTCCTAAACTTGCTAGTGTCCTTTTCACCATTCCCCTCTGCAATTTGAAACATTTTAGAAATGATCAAATCCTTTTTCTAGCCCCTGGAGTTTAAATAAGAAAACTGGCAATTGTGCTTGAATTGTCCATGTGGCTTATTAACAGAATCTCCTCTGGGAACTTGCTTTGCTTTGGCAGGTTTGACAACTGGCTCGCTTCTCATTTAAAACTGCCTCCCAACTACTTTCCCAGTTACTCTGGGAACTACACAGATGATGCCAAAAGCTGGCGGCTGGTTGAGATCTCCAGGTTAACCACCAAATACCAGCATGACCAAGCTGACAAGAGAATCTGTGCTTCCCTTTCCAAGACAAAGACCTGCAGCATCGAGCGTGTCTTGAGGAAGACAGAGAGATTCCAAAAGTGGCTGAAAGCAAAGCGCCTCACACCAGACCTCGTGCAGGTGAGTAGGCAAGGTCCTGTTAATGAGGAGCACACCGATTTGGCAGCTACTGCAGTTACCTCCTGTAACAGAGTCTGGGGGGAATCTCTGATTGCTTCATTTGTTTATTTTTTAAACTTCATAAAGAATCAAGGACTGTGACTCACTGGAGCTACCTAAGCTCTAAGCTTGCAGGGCTCCACAAGAAATAAGATTTTGACGCTCTCAGAGCACTGTAGTGGGGACACAAGAAGAGGGGAAAGTGTCTTCAGCGCCACATGGATGATTCTCACATAAAAATGAAATCAGAGGTTAATATCCAAACCAGTCTATTTTAACTTTCTTTTGTAATGATCAAGACTAGAACTGGCAGCTTTTTACAAAGCTTCTTCAGTTCCATTCTGCCTTCTCTGCTGATCGCTACTGGTCTGTCAACCCCTTAGGAAGCATCCCACCGGAAATGATTGCCAGGAAGTGCTGGTGGAGAATGGCGGGAGAGAACAAGATTAAACCCCAGGGAGGAGAGGTAGAATGAACCAACTAGGACTTTAAAACTAGGATTCTTTTTAAAGTGAAGGAGGGTTGGGACAACCCCGGGACTATGAAAAGTGAGCAGGGAACAGATGTGCAGCAAACTTTTAAGAAACGTGCTGATCTTACAAGTCTCTATTCTCCAGGCTGTGACTTGGCCCATAATAGAGCAGAATCTAAAGTCCAGATCCAAACATACCTAATTGCAAGGGCTCAAAATCTGAATCTTCCCACTGTTTGGGGTGCTTTAATTCAGGGATCAGATATGACCCCTTAGAGAAATAGGTTCAAGCTTTGATTTGTAATCCAAACTGGGATGCTGTCTGAGCCATCTACTTGTTGAACACCCCAATATGGCAAACCTCATACATTCAAAAATCATGAATCAAGCCCCCCAAAATCCTGAGATTTCAAAATAAATAAATATTATCAATAATGTGTTTTTAAACCTCCTCCCCCCAGGTTTGAGATTTAAGGGGCACATTTTTAAGCTTTTCTGTGCAACCATGAAGGCTAGAAACTTTGTTTTCTCCAATGAAAGTTGAGATTCTCATGTAATCACTTGACTCTAGGAGCTGGGGCTTTAAGAAAGTTGCCAATACTGAACCCTGCTACAATGATTATTTATCGGTTCCCCTTGTCACTGGATAAATGACTAGGCTTTTTTAAAAACTGCACTTTTCAGTTGTTTCTTTCCTCTGAAAGGTTAGCCTTCCCCCCACTCCTAGAGAGGGGATTTATAGCATGCAGCAGCCCTTGGTGAGTGCAGTACCATTCTCTGTCATTCTCTGTCTGTCAGCACCACTAACTCCCTCCCTCCCAGAGGGCCACGGAACACCTGCCTTCTCAGCTGATCCCAATGCACACTGTGGGTGCATGAAAAGGAAGCACCATACTGAGGGGCCACGCAAGATTCCCTCGGAGGCAGAGCACATGCGTCCTGTCACCAGGGCACTGCAGGACTCACTTCATGGGCCTGGAAGGAGCCCAGAGGCACCGGACTAGGATTCCTATTTCTTAATCTCTAGGCCATCTATAGCAACATGTGTCATGCAAGAGGAAGTTTGCTGGCCTTTTTATTGGAATCCTTAAATGTCACAGGGTAAGCGAGGGGAGACAGGTGTGTCAGTCTCAGCTTCAGGGAAGCCGCCGGGTGGTTACTGCCACTATGGAGAGGGAGGAGATGAGAGAGATAAAAAGCCTACGGTGCAAGCTGAGAACCAGGCAGCAGAAAAGGCAGTAGCGGGTTTTAAACAAACCAATTCTGGAGAAGCACTGAGCTCTGAGCACCTGCTGCAGAGTGTGTGAGGAAGGCGCCGTTCCCACTCCAGCCAAGGGGCAGGGTGCTGCCTTTTGCTGAGGATGGCTTTCAGACAAGAGACCAACACTGCCTACCCCCCTGAGCAAAGGGTTGTAGTGACTGCTAAAAAAGGAGGGAAAGGAGCTGGTTGGTGGCTGGGATGGAAGGAGGATCATTCAGCTGAGTGTTTGTTCTAGAAAGGTCACTCTCTAAAGTGGGGATCTGCTTTGAAAAGGAACCTCATAAAAATGTCAGCTGTAACCCACCAGATCTGCTCCCTGGGCACATTCACTCAGCTCTGCTGACTCCTAGCAATAAGGAGTTTCTGCTGCTTTTTACTCCTGCTAGCCTGCAGAGCAAGCACAGCTGAGACTGAGTGAGCTGCAAATCCATAGGCGTCATCAGTAATAGGGTTGTTGACTAAATTGCGACCAGGGCACCTGTGCAAACCACTGACAGCACGAGAGTTACCCAGGTGTCACTGTGGGGCTAATAAGTTCAGCAGAACCTTTATTACTGGCAGCAAGGTGGAGGGAGCCCAGTGTGACTCTCAGAGCCGGCAGCTAGACAAATGAGCACATTTGAGCTGGAAGATAAAATAAACCTGGGACAGAACAGAACATCTCTTTGGGAAAAGGCTACTCACTTTTTGGAAGATATATTGTACTTCATCTAATAGTCGTATAAAAGAGGAGAAGGAAAGGCAACTGGAGGTTACAGCAAGTGTTCAAAAATATTCCTGATCTAAAATTCACATTTTCTCATCAGCTGCTTTACATGAATGTCTCTTTTGAAATCCTGCCGTGAATTGTTTCCCATGTGCATTAAAGCACTCTCTCTCCACAAGATGGCAGTGTGGAGTGTTTTCTGGTGCCGAGGTGGGGAAACCAATAGTAGAGCAGGGCAAGCTGGTGACACCCGTTTGGTGAGCAAGTTTCATGGGAGGTTGTGTATAAAATTGGGCACTGTCGTGACAGCGGGGCAGAATTACTTTTAAATCAATGGCCAAACAAATGGAAGTGCTTAAAATATCTATTGAACTCAGGAAACCTGTATGTGTCAAAATGGAGAAATTCTTCCTGAGACCTGCTATAGAGATGTTTCATTATCCAACTCCTACTCCTCTCCCTGGGGACCCTGTCTTATCAAAGGCCCTTGCCACTACATAAAGCCCCCTCGCTCCTCCCACACTTCCTCAGTTTCTCTGAAACCCAGTTTTAGTTGGGCTGGACTGTGTCACAAACACACGTCACACAAAGCAAAATCCCAATACACGGTGAATTCTGTCTGAGGCCTTCCCCAACCCCCCCCCACCCCCCAGCATTGCAGCCTACTTTCTCCTATAGTCTAGGATTTCCTCTGTGCACATTTGGAAATGCTGAACTTACGTAGGCTCCCTCATGCCCGAGAACCAAATTGCTGGTGCCAAGGCCAGGGCATCATTCAAACTCAAGAACAAACTCGGTGAGCACATTTCAAAAAGTTTTCAAACCTTTCTGGTCCTATCGGTCAAAGCAGGGCACAGTACTCTGCAATCAACAAAACACACCTTACACACTGATCTAGGATTGCAGCTTTCACAGCTGCATGGGTCTTTGAATCTGAAAGTGAAGCAGAATAGCATAAACTGATATCACTGAGTTTTAATGGAATATAAACTTGGTCCCATTTAGAAGTGCAGTTGTTTTCCCCCTCACTTTTAATTCTCAGTAAAGGTTGGCCCAAACCAATACCTCCCCTAAAATCCAAATGTGGATCCAAATTTTGCAAATGGCCACTCTTTATAATGGGCTGAACCAAAAACCTGGAACCAAACATCCTTGAAATGTGTGGTGTTTGAAATTCAGAGCCAGGTTTTCTGGTTTAGTCCCACTGTAAGATGAATGACAGGGGTTTTCTGCGCATTTCTCTGACCTGTTCAGCTGCAGGAGGTTGGAGCTCTCTCAGATACCCCTCCTGAGATTTAAACAGCAAGAGCTTCAGAGGTGTGTCCCCTTTGAGCTGTGATTTCAGTGGTACGGTATTTGCAGTGCAAATCCATGTTGGGGCGAATGCTTTGTTTCATGAGATGATAAACAACTGAAAACACTTAATACAAGAACTATTCAGTGACTGGCATTTTTGGTCACGCTCAGGGTTCTATTGATGTAGTCAAGGTAGCAGTATTTCCCATCCAACTATGGTCACTAAGCTGGTGGCTGCACCAGCCTCCTTGTAGCTTTGGATATATAAGAGATCTGACAGAAACTACTGGGCTTAAGTAATTTTCTTTTATAGAACAGAAAATTATGACAAACCTTAACATACTTGTGAAAACCATTATTTCATGGCCTGTCATTTTGATTCTTTTCACTGACTGCCCAGCCTGACCCAACTATCAATTGGGCTGCCTGCCACAATGATTATTTCATCTGCCACAGCGAAAATCTTTATTGCAAGCTACAAATGCTTCAGTACTGAAATCATGCTTGCCCCAGAGACAACCTTGATTTAACTCGGTGTTTGTGTGCATCACGGCATTGCACGTATTAGCCTACACCGTAGTAATAGCGACATGCTGTTTTGTCTGCGTTTCAAGCTCCAGAGTTCATCGCTTTCAGCGTCAGAGTTCACATCATGTGCTGCTGGTTTGTTTTCCGGTGTGAGGTGAACAATAAAAAAAGCAGGCTAGTTTCAGCAGAGGTCTCCTGCAGGGCAAATTTCTAATTCTAACAACGAAGAACAGCTAAGGAAAGGCTTGAGGCACAAAGACGTGAACAATATCAAAGTACAAGAAAAAACCCTCAAGTTTTCAGCTTGCCCATTTTGCACATATAAGTTACAATGTGAAGCTGTTAATCAGGCTGATAGTCCAGCTCCCACCACATAACCACCACCTTTGGGTATCTGGCCCCTGAGAAGCAAGATTTAAAGCCTCACTTTGCTCATTAAATGTCAGCAAGTATTTCATTCATCTGATGCCTGCTCCTTTGTAGGAAAGTATTTTTGAGCCGTAGCCATTTCCCAGACCAATCTCCTTTTGACTTATTGCCTTGTTGCTAGAGATGTGCCTGAACCAGACCTCCAGGTCTGAACAGGCCTGGACTTGAAGTGGAGAAGGATAATGCTGGAATCCGAAGCTGGAACAAGATCCTGATTTTTGCAATAGACCTCTATCTCTGTCATGGGCTGAACCAAACCCTCAGATTCAAACACCCAAAACTTATGGGTGGTTTGAAATCCAGATTCAAATTTTTTGCAGTCTGGATTCATTTCTAATTGTATTAATTCACATAATATACCTAGCAGTCAATCCTTAGTGTGAACCGCAGATAGTAATGATTCAGGATTGAGTTTATCCCTTCCTTGACTGTTCGGTAGTACTTTGTGATTGTGGTAGTATAAAGACAGGACAGTTGTGCTGCAGAGGTCTCTTCCATGTCAGGAAGAGCTTTGAGTGTGTTTGCACAAATAAGCACACACATACCAATTTGTATTTCCGCTGCAAGTCATGGACTAGAAAAAATTCCGTTTGAGTGAAAGTGGATATAGCTGGGTCAGTCCATTGTTAGACACATAAACATGTGATTTTTTTAAACCAAACTAAATGAGAAGCATTGGGACTCAGCGCCAAACATGCTGTCAAATGAGTTGGCATGTCTCAGACTACGTCTATATGTACAGCAATACAGCTGCGCCACTGCAGAACATCTCATTTAGACGCTCGGTGCCAACAGGAGAGAGCTCTCCCGTCGGCATAAGAAAACCACCTCCACAAGCAGCAGCAGCTGTGTCGGTGGGAGAAGCTCTCCTGCCTATATATTGCTGTACACAGGAGCACTTATGTCAGCGTAACTTATGTCGCTCAGGGAGGTGGTTTTTCACACCCCGAGCACCATAAGTTATGCCGACATAGGCTGTAGTGTAGACATAGCCTCAGTTTCCAGGGTGAGAAGACATTGCAAGGGACTTAAGACATACTGTAGATAAACCAATTATCTCCAGTGCTTTGAATGGCAAGATCTTCAGGTGTGTGTCCAGTCAGTGGATTTTGTCTGACAATTTTACAAGGTTAGATTTTCATTTTTAAATTGGCTCTCTTTTCAGCTACAGAGATGGCACTGTTCTTTCCCCTTAAAAATGTTGACCCCACTCCAGTGAAGCACTTAAGATGTGCTAAACTTTAAGCATGTGAGTACACCTATTGAAGCTCATGGAGCCTATTTACATGAATAGTGCTTTGCTGGACCGAGGTCTTTGGTAAGTAATTAAAATATTAAGAAATTGTATTAATTGTTGATATAAATGTGGGAAACAGGGACTTCACCTATTCAGCTTCCAGCCTTACTCTTCTTCATTCTGTTTCCATGCCATAAATAGAACTGGCCTCAAGTCAGAAAGTATGAATGAGCACCGTCTGAAGATCATTTAACTCAACTGGGTGTGTTCTGGCTCCCAAAATAATGATAAACATACATTGGATACTCCTGCATGTTCACACTGACTTATATTTCGGATTCACTTATCTGCTCCCTGCTGAACAGTGTGCATGACACAGCCATAGCATTCTGATCTTTGTACTGGAAAAAGTGCCAGTCACAGCTTTAATTAGGAAATCCCCAAAATAATTCCATGGCAAGTGAACAGGGTTGATCACCTCACCAAGTTCATATAATAGGATGAGCTATGAAGTTGGAAATTACATTTTTTTTAATTGCATTAAAGTATCACCATTTCTGCTCCTACAGCATGTAGTTATGGGTCTCGACATTTGCATTACAAACTCCTGTAGGCAGCAGGGCTTTCTAACTTTGGCTGCAAATATTTGCATACACTCTCAGCTGCGAGAGAACTTCGTCACCACTTATCAACCATTTAACACAAATCTGCTTGGCCCCCCCCCCGCCCCACTCCTCTTCCAAAGGAAAAGTGACTCAAAGTCAGCAATAACATGTCAGAGAACTGTAAGACAGAATTGCCATTTTTCTGCTTAGTTTTGTGTTAGACAAAGAATAAATATCTTCTTGTTAATGCTGTTCTGGAAGAGAGAAACATAAGAGGACTCGTAACATTTAGACACTGTGAGAGTTAATTCTCTGTGTCATTTCTCCATAACTGACCAAGTAAAGTGCATGTATTTTAAAAATTAAGTGATGTCAAAGTACATCAGTGTAAATAAACATTGCTATTTATACCAGCTGCAGATTTTTATGCACTTTCATAACTCAGATATTCAAATATAGAAAATGCAACTTACCGTGTGATGAATCCATAAACCTGAGAATCATTTGTTGCTGGTATCTACAAGAAAGTATAAGCAAGACATTAAACCTATATGTAAATTATTTAAACCTATATGTAAACCTTATCAGAAAGAGAATACATCCTATACAGGCACCTACATACAATATGTATATAGGAGTTTTTACATTTTATCTAGCATCCCTATTGAATAATATCATAGAAAAAGATCAGCCATAGGCTAAGGTGAACTGGGATGTGCTTGGAAGATGCTCTTTGAAAGAAGGAAGTGACTCACTCAAGGGAGAGGGCTCCAGAAAGATGGAGAGTACAAGTGAATGAACACCACCCACTACAGAGATTTGCATGGAGGGGCACAGACCAGAGAAGCAAAATTAGTTCAATATACTGACAGAGAGGCAGACAGGAGCGAGACCTGGAGAGGTTGGATTGGTTGTTTCAGAAACAGTGTGCCATTTTGAGATACCTGCATGAATATATATTTTAGGGAAAGTCTGAAACATGGGACTATACCCAAGGTAGTTCAGGGTTTAAAGAAGAGTCTACTGTAGAATATCCCTAAACTGCTCCATGTTGCTAACAGTAATTGAGAGGAACCCTTTTTATAAAGGTAGCTGTAATGGGGATCTGGTACAAACCTGCTGGCAGAGTTCTCAAACAGCGTGTAGAGCAGATCACCATATTTCAGCCTAATACAAACTTGCAGGTGCCAAGTATAGTCATCCCAAGTACCTTCGTTCTTTCCTACCAGGGGCTACCTAGTCCAATGCTGCGCTGTCCTTCCCAGCGGCTCTTAGACAGAATAGTACGCCGCTATGCTGAGGTGCCAGATGCGGGCAGTATCTACATGGGTCACCTCACAGACCGGGACAAACTACGCCTCCTCTACACGCTGTCAGTGAATACACATCCCATCCTATTACAGGTACGGTGCCTCTCCCTAGGATGAAATATCCTGAAATCAATCTCAAGCCCCTCTGTGGATAGTGCGTATGATGTTCTCCAGTTGCTCAGGACATGCAGCAGGTACTTTCACTATCCTGCTAAGCTTTATGGACCACTACTGTTCCTTGCACCTCACTGAGGCTTAAAAATTAAGCCAACTCTGAAGTACCTGGGCCCGATTTGTGTAGGTGTGGAGCTCTTGAAGCTCCCTTTGAAGGCAGAGAAAGCTGCAGGGGCTCAACACCTCTAACAGTCAGAACCTATGTGGATTGGAATGCAAGGAAACAACAATATTCCAGTGGGTTCCGTTTGTATTGTTAATATATTGCACTGAATCACAAATAATTTATCATCTAAACAGAGAGACCCAGACTAATGGATCAGCACAAGGGGTCAGAGTTATGGTTGAGCATTTCTGCTATGTTATTCCCCAACCTTAATGCTGCATTAATATTCATTTTTTACATGCATCAGACACACTAGGACTGAACCAAAATCCAGTGCTACATTTGGGCTGACTGGATTAGCATCATCCTCTTTCCTCTTCCTAAGAGCCATTTCAGAGGGAACCTCTAATCCTTCTCCACGGCACTGTCCACTTCTTTCCTACTCCTCATGGCCAACTCATATCAACCCCTATATTATCCCTTTTCCTACAGCACCCTTCCCAGGACAAGTTATTTTTTGACTCCCCATCTTTGTCAGTTGTCTCAGATCCATACACCCTGCCAGCATTGTCCCACACTCTCACTCATGCCCAGAAGTGACCTCTAGAATCTGGGTAGACTGCAGGTTTGAGGCTGATCTCCAGGACCAGACTTTCAAATATGCTCAGTACCCATCTGCTCCTATTGCTCTCAGTGGGAGGTGCCAGATACTGGGCACTTCTGAAACTCTGCTGCCACCTGGGAGCTGTTGGGTAGGTGCCAAGTTCTTTTGAAATCTGGCTCCTGGTCACTAGCAGACACTTGTCTTATGCTTCACTCTGCCAGTCGCCTCTGTTCAGATCATCTCTGACATTCTCAGCAAACTTCGCTTATGTCATCATGGAGATCTGCTTACCTCAGCCTGCTAGCTCACTATGACGGTGTACACTAGGGAGCATTTAGGGTAAGCTTTTATCTCGACAAAGCTCATTAGTCCACTTCAAAATTTAGTAGCTAAAAAAACACTTGACAAAAGAAAAATTAAATCTTTCTGGGTCGATTTCATTTTCTAAATGTTTTTCCAGAAAAGGGAACGGCCGCCTTTAATAATGCTCAGGAACACAGAACTGGCATACCAGGACGTCTGCTTAATCAAAAGTAGAAGTTCTGTCTCTGCAGTGCCTGTTTCAGAATGCATTAGGGAGCCTAAAAGAAAGTTACTTTTGAAAAGTAATCATCTAACCAAAACCTTTGGCTTTGTGAGGTTAAGAAAGAGAGAGATTCCCTCTTGATGTGATGTGGTATGATAACTGCATTGCTTGCGAGAGGGGAGTCCATCCTCATGAATGCAGACAGAATCTTTATGCTATATCACATAGCCATGTATTCTGGGGATGCTACAGGAAAGTATTTTATAAATGGTTTAGAGAATTTTTGAAAACCGTGAACTATTTCTGCCCCTTACCTGAATTACCATGGCTTCAACTGCATGGGACGCAGCAGGAGCCATCCAAAAATAACCTAAAAATCACTTTCCTATGCCTAAGAATGTCATGACTTTAAAGTAGATCATTACCTTGGCCTTTTCAGAGCATTCTGAGTTTCCCTTTCCTAATGGTATAAAACTTCTGGGTCAGGAGATCTCAGACTTTACATTCATGACACAAAAAAATGGGTAGCTGGTCCATGCCCACCCCTGGGCCTCAGTTCCAAGTAATTTTAGGAGAGTAACTCCACTCTGGGGGATGAAAACCAGGAAAACAGCAGCAGACTGATTTTGCAGCAGATTGATTTAAAAGATCAAGAGCATCTGTTTGAAACAGCCCAGGGCTTTGGAATGGTGGAAGTTGTCTTGGGGGTGGAAGATGGATTAGCAGGCAGAGGTGAAGTAACATGGCCAAAGGTGCATGATAAATATATTGCAGGCTTCCGCTGTTTATCAAATAGTGCTGCAATTGCTATTTATCTCAGGAGCATTGTATGTGTGCACATGCACACACGCGCAGAGTATATACTGTAGTATCAGACATATATCTGGTATTGCCGTCCAAACGCCACATATTCAAAAATCATTAGGCTGCCCCAAAAGTCATGATTAAAAAAATAATACATTTTGGGTTCTTGTTATTTGCTTCTTAGTGTTTAGTCTTTAAAGTGCACTCGAGTCATATTTTCATGCTTTTCTATTAAACCACGAGTGCTAGGAACTATTTTTAAAAAGTGACAGCCAAGGGACCTCACCTATTCCCATGACTCCAGGAGCTGGCATTTTAAGAAGAAACACTAATTATAACAAAACTTGGCAACACTATGATGAGACCACAGTATTGTCAATCCCAAACGTTCTAAAATATAGAATCAGACCCACCTCTCCCCAAAAAATCATTACACTGGCTTCACGCTTATGAGATATTTAAGAATAATAAATGTAGGGTTACTTTTAGTTGTCTTGAGATATTTCATTGCTACCATCAGGGCTAGAAACTTTTCTAAAAAAAAAATAAAAAGTGAGTCAACTTTCAGGTAGTAACACAATTCCACCATTTGGGGGCTTTAAGAAAACCCCCAAAATTGCAAGATTCCTGATAAAAATCATGAGTTTAGAATACAATTTCTTAAAGAATCCAATAATCCTGTAATGCAATCAGAGCCCTCACAGCAGAGCTTGCGAATGTAGCAATAGACAGTGCACCACCCAAAACCACTTTCATTTTCCATTCGTTGGCCTCACTCATGCACACCACCCACCTGAAACCATACACACGCTCACTCACTCTCTCTCTCTCCCCCCCACACACACTTACTTTACTGCATATTTATTCCTGGAGACTCTGTACGTGTGTAACACCACATACGCACCTCAGTATTTTCAGTGACTCGATCCATTATTTTTCTTCTCTTCCCACAGATTTTCCCAGAAGCGGAGGGATGGCCATTTCCAAAGTATTTGGGGTCCTGTGGCCGGCTCATTGTCACTGCCGGCACCAGGCCTTTAAAGGAGTTCTACAGCTCTCCTCCTGAGGTGGCAGCAGATCTGGCTCTCCAGCTCCTCTCTATTGTCAATTCCATGAGGAACAATGACATGAACTATTTCTTTTATTTCGTCCATGTTGATGCTGGCACATTTGGCATTTTTAACAATGGGCTTCTGTTCATCCGGGATGCCAGCACCCTGGGAATCATTGACAAGCAGGAAGGTACTCAGTATGATCTCTGAATAAGCATCTGTCATAGGAGGATTTAGCAAAGCAGGAGGAAAAAAAAAAATCTTTTCACCTGCTATGCTAGTTTTATTTAAAACATCAAAAATTGCTCAGTAAATTGGATAATTAAAAGTTCAAGAGGAGATATTTACTGCCAATAAAAACAGAACCAGCTCCTGCAATGCTTAGCTCTGTATTCAGAATGTTACACACCTTTCACTGGTACTGTAAATGGCGCTGTGACTAACACTACGATTAAAGAGCATTGGAACAGTTTTTGTCACTACACAGCTACACACTGGTAATATCTGTGACTAGCGACAGTAGACACAGCAATATTTGAATGCTAATATTCAACAGCTTCCACTTCTTTCCTTAAAAACTGGAATCACAAAATATTAATTTGCAGACAAACGTTACAGGCCTATCAGAGTTTTAAATATTTGGGCAAATATTAAGATCCTTCCAGGCCATTTTATCCCATTGACTTTAGAATTAACAACAAAGGAAAACCCCTTTTTGTCAGTTTGTCCTCAGTTCAAGCTCTGCCTTTCACCAAGCAAACTGTGACGTAATACAGCACCAAAACTAGAGCTGGGCAAATAGCATTCCTCTAATAAACTTAACACATTTCATTCTTTTTTTCCACACTTAAAAAAATTCATTCCGTTTATGCAGTCATCTGAATAATTCTCAAGTATTCACAAATCTATACTGATTTTGTGAAAATCTTCTAGTGAAGCATTCAGTTATGTATCTTTTGTATTATTGGTCCACCTCCAACCAGGTCACCTCTTGTTGAGTCTTACTGGTTTTGGATGAAATGGAAAATTGAGGCCTTAAGTACTTGTGGCAATTTCTATAGGAACTTCAAAGTTCAGCTCAGTATTTACGTTGTACCGGAGTTGTTCTGCTATTTTAATCGAATGCATTATTCTTATCCCCCGTCTATAAAACACTGCGGGGTAGCACTGAGTTCTTTTCACCTCAACCTTTCAGAGACATAGATGCATTTCAGAAGTGTGGAAAATGACCCTATACATACAGCCTACAAAGAGCTTTGGGACGAAAGGTGCTAAATTAACCTAGGTTATTATTCACATAGGTATACACTATTTTAAATGACATTTTCTTACCAAAATTGCAAACATGTATGATTATAAAAGATTTGTACATTTCTAACAAATGTTTTTATTGCCTTTATTAGGTCTCCAGATGACTGATGGGCAACAAGAGTATAAAGACATATTTAGCTGTTTGGCTTCGGACTGCCAGTCTGCATTTCCCAACTGTAATTCAGTCAGAGAGAAGCAGAGCCTCGTCATGGTGTGTCAAGAGCTTCTGCCTAAGCTCCTAAAGGGAAAATTCCTCCAACCTGTTCAGGAGAAAATAGACAGGTTCCTAAGGCTCTGTGCAGACAATTTCAGAGCAGACCAGGAAGTCAGTGATGCCGCTGGAAAGTTGATAGAGCTATTGAAATCTTTGCAATCTTGCGATTCCCATTTTGCCTACCGCTACCCTGACTGCAAATACAGTGACAAATACTAACAGCTGAGAGAAAGCTTTTCCTGAAAGACTGGAGTGCTGTGTACACAGCTCAGCTCTCACAGAAAGCGAAGAGGTTGCAGGATGGAGATGAAAGGAGGATTCATAGAAGCCCTGGCTTTCTAGTAGGATAACAGAGAGAGGCAACATAACACACCCGGGGTTTCCATCTGACTCAGACACACTTATCACATTGGTGTGTTTGGTATGATGTGAAGTCTTTACTTAAGTGTTCTAACATTTCATGAATGACCTGTGTTAAGAGATGAATAAAACTTATTAATGCATTTTGGTCTTTGAGGAATTTTCCATGGTAGCCATAAAGAAAAATTAAATACTAAGCCATCTTGGTCACTACTAGGTGGAGTAGCATACTGGCAGATAACACAGACCCTGCTGATAAAGACTATACAAATAATATGAGATGAATGGAAACATTTAAGGCTGCCCTTGTGGGGCTATATTAATGCCATAAAAATTATCTTCTCTGACTTGAACTATCTGCTCAGTTTGCTACCGTTATGTTACTATTGCGATTGCCAATTAATTTGATGTTATATGGGATGGAAAGAGACAATAGATAGCATTAAAGAGCTGAAAGCTCCCGTTTCTTTTATGTCTTCATTTCTCTAACTCCCAGGTGCATAGCACAACTTGTAATCTTTGCTGGGTTGCGCGACGGTAACCAGCATGTAAGGCTGTGTCTACACTGCATCGTAGTGCACATGACACAGGTGTGAATTGCAGAACACACCAAAGACTCGCCTTCTAACTGCCCTGTGGGTACACTGCTGGCGCAAACGAAAAGGCACCTAAGGTTGCATTAACATAGTCCTCTTTCTAACAAATATATATATATTTTTTAAGACAGAAAAACCCTCAGATCTGATTCACCTAATATTTATTTTTCACTTTTCCCCCAATACAATCCCAGTACAATTTTTAAAACAGTCAAAATACTTGTATTTCACTTGCAACTCTGTTGAAGGCAGACGCCATCTGGCTTCAAGTAAATCTCCATTTAGTTAAATCCTCATGTTCGCATTGAAAAATCTCTTTTCCTTTGGAAATTATGGTTCAACTCAGGGGTGGCCAACCTGAGCCTGAGAAGGAGCCAGAATTTACCAGTGAACATTGCCAAAGAGCCACAGGAATACAGCAGCAGCCCCCCATCCGCCGCCTCCCAACCACTGGCAGCCCCGCCAATCAGCGCCTCCCCCTCTCTCCCTCCCACATCAATCAGCTGTTTTGCAGTGCGCAGGAGGCTCTGGTGGGGAGGGGAGAGGAGCGAGGGCATGGCAGGCTGGGGGGAAGGGGCAAGGGTCTAGGGGGAAGGGGCAGAGCGGGGGCAGGGCCTGGGGCAGAGCAGGGGGTTGAGCAGTGAGCACGCCACAGCACATTGGAAAGTTGGCATCTGTAGCTCCAGCCTCGGTGACAGCACCTACGCAAGGAGCCGCATATTAACCTCTGAAGAGCCATGTGCGGCTCCGGAGCCACAGGGTGGCCACCTCTGGTTTAACTCAAGGCATTTGTACCTTGGCAGTTGTGTAGATAGATGATTAACTTGTCCTCACAACACCCCTGCGCGGTGAGGAAGTATTATCATCTCAGTTCTACCAAAGGGGAAAATGAGGCATCTATAGAGTTAGGGCCAGATCCATAAGGAGAAGTAAGTGTCTACATCCACCTGATTTAGGCACCACTGATGGTCTCAAAAATCAGTTGCCACCTAAGCCCATCTGTGCCTAAGTTTTCACCAGCTGGCATTTGCAAAGTTGCCTAAGCACTGCTGCCACCCCAGAGCTAGTGAGCAGCTCCACGCCCGCACTCCAGCTGGAGCCCTGCAGGCCCTGAGGCAAGATCCTCAGACGAGGCTGGGGATGCCTATCCTATATAAGTGGGTCCAGTTCAGTAGGCGTGGTCAAAACATAGGTAAGGCCTGAGCCATGTCGGATCCCACCGCAGGAGGGCTGGATGCCGGCCACTGGTATGTGGAGGAACAGCACAGCACCTGCACAAATTGCCAATACAAGCTGTAGAACTTGTCAGGAATTGTTCAGGGAGAGACGGAGCGGGGGAAGGGAAGAAGAGGTCTGAGTGGCTCTCTCTGGCTAGGGCATTCCCCTGGGATGTAGGAGTGCATGAGACACCCGTGCCAGAATAGCCAATAACCTGGGGTTAGGACACTCAGATGGGAGGAGAGAAACCAGGGTTCAAGTCCCTACTCCAGAGCAGGGATTTGAACTTGGATTTCCCACATCCCAGGTGAGTGCCCTAACCACTGGGTATAAGAGCACCACCGCCATTTGGTGACTGGTAACAAAATCACCTTGTGATTCTGGGCTGAAAAAATCTAAATGAACAGTTCTGGCACTTCTGAAATGGCTTGTTTGTTTCCACCACAACAATTTGCCAAAATTGATACAAATTCACAAAATGCCTCAGTCAACCTGAACCTGCATTTTTCAGTGAAAAAGAATTTTGCCTGAAAAATTTCATACAGCTCTAGGCAAGAAGCCTATGATAGAGCTAGGAACAAAACCTACGTCTTCCTACTCCCAGTTCAGTGTCTTAACCACAAGAACATCCCTCCTCTAGCTAAGGTTTGAAAAAGACCAGTCATCTACATGCGTACGAAAAACTGAGAGTGCATTTACATATCTAATTTGCATGCAAAGTTACCATGAGTCAGAAATCTGTGTTTGAAAATAAGCAGGAATGCATAGAACATCAATTGTGTGTGCAGATTACCATGACTGTAGATTAAAATAGGGTATTATAGGCATAAATTAGACATGCAAATATACTCCCATTTTTGCATGTTGAGTTACATGCCTGATCTAATGAAAATCAGACCCATGACATTGAATTCTCTTTCCCATTATCACTCCTGACACAAAATAGTAAGTGCACCTTTTCACTGTTAAGTGGAAACATTTTTAAATAATCTGAAGGCAAATTAGCTGTAGGCCCAGATGTTATCACAGCAGAAATGTTTTAATATACAGCAAAAGCAATTGTTGCAGCCCTCTTCTATGACTTCAGTCTATTTCTATACCATGGCTGTGTTCTAGTAAGGGGAAAGTACTGTTCCTCCTAGACCCATAAGGCTGATTAGCAATCTGTTTCCAACAGTTTTTCTTTAACATATTTCTATCTAAAATATTTTTAGCCTGTGATTGTACTTGATAATTATACAACAAATTAAATACATTTGCCCCCCACCATCAGCAGCAAAAATTTCTCTAGCAAAGGGGACAGGTTTCAGAGTAGTAGCCGTGTTAGTCTGTATTAGCAAAAAGAATGAGGAGTACTTGTGGCACCTTAGAGACTAACAAATTTATTTGAGCATAAGCTTTCGTGAGCTACAGCTCACTTCATCGGACGCATACAGTGGAAAATACAGTAGGAAGATAGATATATACACACAGAGAACATGAAAAAATGGGTGTTGCCATACACACTATAATGAGAGTGATCAATTAAGGTGGGCTACTATCAGCAGGAGAAAAAAACCTTTTGTAGTGATAATCAGGGTGGCACATCTCCAACAGTTGACAAGAAGGTGAGAGTAACAGTGGGGTGGGAGGGGAAATAAACATGGGGAAATAGTTTTACTTTGTGTAATGACCCATCCACTCCCAGTCTTTATTCAAGCCTAATTTAATGGTGTCCAGTTTCAAATTAATTCCAATTCAGCAGTCTCTCATTGGAGTCTGTTTTTGAAGTTTTTTTGTTGTAATATTGCAATTTTTAGGTCTGTAATCGAGTTACCAAGGAGATTGAAGTGTTCCCCAACTGGTTTTGAATGTTATAATTCTTGACATCTGATTTGTGTCCATTTATTCTTTTACATAGAGACTGTCCAGTTTGGTCAATGTACATGGCAGAGGGGCATTGCTGGCACATGATGGCATATATCACATTGGTAGATGTGCAGGTGAACGAGCCTCTGATAGCGTGGTTGATGTGATTAGGTCCTATGATGGCGTCCCCTGAACAGATATATGGACAGACTGGCCTGTCTCCCAAGATCTGTGAGAATGAAGGATCATCCTTCAGGATAGGTTGTAGATCCTTGATGATGTGCTGGAGAGGTTTTAGTTGGGGCTGAAAGCTGGAGGCACGTAGGTAAGTATAGCGGTCAGTAGGTTTTCAGTATTATTAGTGCTAATAAGCGATGGTCACATAAATACCACACTATATCGGAAACCTCTTGACCGCTAAACTTAACTACATTCCTTCCATCTTTCATTCAGACCACACCACACGATCCATTGTCTACAGCCAAGCTCTAAGATACAACGGCATTTGCTCCAACCCCTCGGACAGAGACAAACACCTACAAGATCTCTATCAAGTGTTACTACAACTACAATACCCACCTGCTGAAGTGAAGAAACAGATTGACAGAGCCAGAAGAGTACCCAGAAGTCACCTACTACAGGACAGGCCCAACAGAACGCCACTAGCCATCAACTTCAGCCCCCAACTAAAACCTCTCCAGCGCATCATCAAGGATCTACAACCTATCCTGAAGGACAATCCCTCACTCTCACAGATCTTGGGAGACAGGCCAGTCCTTGCTTACAGACAGCCCCCAAACCTGAAGCAAATACTCACCAGCAACCACACACCACACAAAGAAAATACCAACCCAGGAACCTATCCTTGCAACAAAGCCTGTTGCCAACTGTGTCCACATATCTATTCAGGGGACACCATCATAGGACCTAATCACATCAGCCACACTATCAGAGGCTCGTTCACCTGCACAGCTACGAATGTGATACATGCCATCATGTGCCAGCAATGCCCCTCTGCCATGTACATTGACCAAACTGGACAGTCTCTACATAAAAGAATAAATGGACACAAATCAGATGTCAAGAATTATAACATTCAAAAACCAGTTGGAGAACACTTCTCCCTGGTAACTCGATTACAGACCTAAAAGTTGCAATATTACAACAAAAAAACTTCAAAAACAGACTCCAATGAGAGACTGCTGAATTGGAATTAATTTTCAAAAACTAGACACCCACTAGTGGATGGGTCATTACACAAAGTAAAACTATTTCCCCTTGTTTATTTCCCCCACCCCCCGTTACACTCACCTTCTTGTCAACAGCTGGAAATGGGCCATCCTGATTATCACTACAAAAGATTTTTTTCTCCTGCTGGTAATAGCTCACCTTAATTGATCACTCTTGTTATAGTGTGTATGGCAACACCCATTGTTTCATGTTCTCTGGGTGTATATTTATATCTCATCCTACTGTATTTTCCACTGCATGCATCCAATGAAGTGGGTTTTAGCCCACAAAAGCTTATGCTCAAATAAATGTGTTAGTCTCTAAGGTGCCACAAGTACTCCTCGTTCTTTTTTCTAGTAAAGGGGGAACTGCCTTGCCATCTTGTATTCAGGGAACAATGCATTTAAAAAGAGGAACAAAATCTTGTATGTAGTTTTAGCAGAAAAAAATTAATTGTTCGCAGTGAAGGTAACTCTAGGATCAGTAGTAAACTGATTTCCAATTAGCAATGGAAGTAAGCGTTTAATACAATTCAACAGAGTAAGGCAGGCTACAAAATGTCAAGGAAGAGGCGAGCAAAAGATCTTGGCTAGGTCATGTGAGCTCAGCCAGAGAATTTCCAAGCCATAGAACTGTGGCGAGTTCTTTGAGAAATCACTTGGTGCCATGGTATAACGCAGCCTTAGCCTTGTGGCCAGCAGCACCATAACACTTGCAAAATCTCTTTCTTCCTTGGCAATTCCTTGCCCTACTTTCAAACCAGGAACAGCAGCTGGGAGTGCCAGACACTGGCTTCACCCACCCTCATGTACCCTTATTTTTTTCTCCAGATAGATTTTCCTTTCAAAAATATTTGACATTCAATTTTCTATGTTGATGTGAGAGTGTCTTTCAGAAGTTTTGTGATCAGCAGCATACCTCACAGACATCAAGTGAGTCATATTGAAATTGCATAACATGCACGTACTGCACAATAAGTCACAAAGAGGAATCTACTTATTTCAGGTCCAAATCCTGCATCCTCTGACATAGTTGGGAGCTTTTCCATTTGCTCAGTGGGAGGAGGATCAGGTCCCCAGATACCAGCCCAGCTAACACAGTATCCTAAAATATGATACACAAAAATGAAAACTGCAATAGTCCTGCATTGCCAGATGCACAAGAAAAACTTTAAGCTAAGAGAAGCTTTTAGACATACAGCATCTGTTCTTACAGGGCCTGATCCAAGTCCATTAAAGTAAATAGGAGTCTTTCCATTGACTTCAGTGGGTTTTGGTTCAGGCTCATAAAAGCTTTCCTTGATTCGCCTCAATATAAATGGGAAATGTAACAAAGCAGTTGATTAAAAAAAGGGAATTAGAGCTTTGGTCCCAATAAGTTTTTCTTCAAGTGTGGTGACTTAGGAAGATTGGACTCACATAAGAGTAGGGCTGTGATGTGCCAGCCACCAAAATTAGTTTATGGCTTTGAGAGCAATCACTGTCCTAAACTGAATCTCTGAAAAGTGTTTCTTTGTTCTTTTGACACTGCCAATTTTTTTTTTTGGCAGTCAGACCTGGGAATCACTGCCCACCCTTTAGAAACCGATTCAATTGGGCCTTGAAGTGTTAGTAAGCCAGGCTCCAAAAGGTTGTGAAATTCATTTATATGGCAATTATTTTAAACTTAACCCCTCCTAAAAGTTCTCTCTCAAGTGACTTTTTCCTCAAAGTGGAGTTATTTCTGACAGCTAGTTTGTGCTAGTCTTACACACTGTTCCTGACATTACTTTAAATACTCTTTGTCTGATAAGCAGCAGCTGTTGTCTCCAGATCGGGCTAATAAATGCAACAACTTTTGCAGTAACTTGGCATTCCTTCAGAATCCTTCCTTTATACACAGGCACCTACATGTTGCAACTCTCTGTGGACTGCCCCCAGGCAGAGGACCCTGGACTTCCAGATCTGAGACTCTGGAGCAACCTGCTGCAGAGCTGGGAGTCCAAAAGCCCTGGGAGCTCTGGCTCAGCAGCAGGGAAGTGCTCAAGCCAGTGCTCTCAGGCCTTCCAGGCTCCCTGCCAGAAGGGCCTGGGACAGCTTCCAGGATCTGCAGCATGTGTCAGTGTTTCTGAAATGGATTTGTTTTTCAGGATTTCCCGTTTGTGAGAAATTTTGAAAAATGAGATTTAGTTCTGACTCAGAATGGAGCCAAACTGTGAAATATTGAGATTTCCCCTGAAGCAGAAACCCTGAGTCTTAGCTCTACTGGAGACTTTCTCACTGTACTTTGTCCCAGTTTTTGGGTTAAAAGCGGGCTTTGGGGCAACAGAGCCTACCTATACAAATACAGCTTTCCTGGCACAGCTTTTTTAATGGCATATTCCAATAAGCTCATGTCTCTCTGGGACAGCACTTGGCTATACAAACCTTTAGCAAGTGATGTTCCCCTTTTTTCATCCACCCTAGCTGACTGGTTTCCTTCACTGCTCTCCTAAACCGTTCTTGTTCTTCCAAATTTCACTCAATCAGTTACATAAGATCAGCCATACTGGGTCCGACCAATGGTCCACTAGACTTTTCTGACAGTGGCCACTACCAGAGCTTTCAGGGGAGCTCCAGTTGGAGTGAGCCATCCAACATCCCCACCCCCACCCCTCCGACTTCTGGCAGTCAGACATTTAGGGTCACCCAGAGCATGGAGTTGCATGATCATCTTGGCTAATAGCCATTGATGGGTCTATCCTCCATGACTTTATGTAGTTCTTTTTTGAACCCAGTTACACTTTTGGACATCCCATGACAATGAGTTTCACAGGTTAATCATGCACTGTATGAAAAAGTACTTCCTTTTTTTTTTCGTATTAAACTGTCTGCCTCTTAATTTCATCAGATGACCCCTGGATTTCATACTGTGGGAAAGGGTAAAAACACTTCTGTATGCATTTTTCCACACTATTCATGATTTTATAGACCTCTATCATATGCACCCTTCGTCATCTCTTTTTGTCAGCTGAACAGCTCTGATCTTTTTAGTTTCTCCTTCTATGAAAGCTGTTCCATACCCTTGATAATCTTTGTTGCCCTTCTCTGAAACTTTTCCAGTCCCACTTGTGACAGGGTCGGGCCAGATGGCTACAGGAGAGTAATAGAAGGTAGATGTATTAGCCCCAGGTTAAGTAGGTCCCTTTTCCCTGGGTAAGGTAACAGGGGAGATTCCAGGACAATCAGGAACCTTCTGCAGACAATTAAGACAGACAGGCTGATTAGAACACCAGCAGCCAATCAAGAAGCTGCTAGAATCAATTAAGGCAAGCTAATCAGAGCTCACTTCAGTTTGTGGTGCACATGTAAGGAGCTGGGAGCTGAGAGTGAGAACGCATACTGTTGGAGGACTGAGGAGTACAAGCATTATCAGACACCAGGAGGAAGGTCCTATGGTGAGGATAAAGAAGGTGTTGGGAGGAGGCCATGGGGAAGTAGCCCAGGGAGTTGTAGCTGTCGCACAGCTGTTCCAGGAGGCACTCTAGACAGCTGCATTCCACAGGGCCCTGGGCTGGAACCTGGAGTAGAGAGCGAGCCTTGGTTCCCCCAAACCTCCCAACTCCTGGTCAGACACAGGAGGAGTTGACCTGGACTGCGGGTTCACAAAAACGGCCAAAGTGAGGGCTGCTGTGAGGCTCCAAGGTGAGCAAATCCGCCAATAAGTGCAAGACCCACCAAGGTAGAGGAGGAACTTTGTCACAACTGGTGTGAGAAGTGGGATCTGGTGTGCACAGCGCGGCGGAAGACAGGGTGTTGGGCGGCGGAAGGGAGAGGGGTTATTTTTTTTTCACCACATTGGAGGACATAGTGCGGGCACTGACACAAACCACGGCTGCCCAGCAGGAGGCTATCCGTGTCCAGGCAGCCGCCCAACAGGAGGCAGTCTGGCTGCAGCAAGAGACTAATCGCCTGCTGATGGACCAGGCTGCTCAAGACTGGGCTATGTTGTGGAAACTGGTAAACCAGATAAAGACCCTTACAGAGCTGAACCATGGCCATGATGGGACGCAGATCATGCTGGCCAGCAATTGGCTGCAGAAAATGATGTGGGAGGATGATGTAGAGGCATACCTCCCAGCCTTTGAGAGGACAGCCCTGCAGGAGGCTTGGCCCCGAGAACAGAGGTCTGGCATCCTCGTTCCATTCCTGTGTGGGGAGGCCCAGAAGGCCTACTATGATTTGCCTGAAGAGGCTGCAGCAGACTACCCCCAGCTGAAAGAGAGATCCTGGCCAGATCTGGGGTAATGACCACAGTGCGGGCCCAGCAATATCATGAGTGGAGGTACCAGGAAAACAAAACCCCGAGGTCCCAATTATATGACCTCATCCATCTTGCACGAAAGTGGTTACGAACTGAGTCCTGGAGTCCAGAGGAGATACTAGAGGTTCTTGTCATCGACCGGTACATGAGAGTACTACCACCAGACCTTCGCACCTGGGTAAGCCAGAACGAACCCTCCACCTACGACGAGGTTGTCGTGCTGGTAGAAAGGCGAAGGACGGCGAGGGAGCTGACCCGACCAGTTAAGGAAGAAGCACCCCGGGTTAAACTAGCAGCACCAAGCCCTAGAGCTCGGGTGACTGGGCCACCAGGAGAGCCCAGGTGGAAAAAGAGAGGGGCTGAAGGCCCACCAGAAGCCACCAAGAGTTGGAGCATTGAGGGGGAAGAGGATCGTGATGTGAGACTGCCCAAACCAAGAGACCAGGGAATGCCTAGGGCTCCATATAGATGTTACGCCTGTGGGGAGTGGGGACACATAGCTGCAGTGTGTCCCAATGCTGAGGAGCCTATGCAGTGTAACCTGGGGAACTGGGCAGACCCATGCTCCCTAATCCACCTTGTGGGGGTCTCACTAACCCCATATATGTACACCAGACCAGTGAAGCTAAATGGGTTAGAGACCACAGCACTGGTTGATTCGGGGAGTGCTATTATGCTTGTCTCGGGGAAGCTCGTGAAGCATAGTCAGCTGCTGTGGGCTAAGCATATGGGAATAACATGTGTCCATGGGACAGTTGGTTATTACCGCACCATCCCAGTAAAAATTGAGATTCAGGGGAACACTACTGAGGTAGCAGCAGGTGTAGTCCCTAAACTCCCATACCCGGTGCTCATAGGGAGGGACTTCCCAGGGTTTGAAGACATACTCCCGGTAGGGGAATTGGAGAAAGGGGGAAGCCCTGAAAGTAATGAGGCATCCACAGTAGACTGTCAACCCCCAGCCTTCTCTGAAATATCCCCAGATTTGTTCTCCATTCCCAGACAGCGTAGAAAGACGAAAAGGGAAAGAAGGGCAGCTAAGGCCTTGGGAACCCGAATACTGGCCCAAAGCCAGAGGGTCGCTCTCGTAGGTAGGTGGACCCAAGCAGCTGAAAAGGAGGCCACCCAGGAGGGAGAAGCACCCGAGTCTGACCCACATCCTAACGCCTCTGAACCAGTAGAGGCAACAGAGACTGGCCCCCTAGATGTCGGGCAGATTAGCCCCGGGAGAGGACATTTTGGATGGGACCAGGCTGAAGACCCAAGGTACGACAATATTAGGAAGGAGGTGACCAAAATAGATGGGGTCCCCGTGGAAGGGAAAACCCAGGGACCAGGACCCTACTTCATAATGAAGAAGAATCTCTTATACTGGGTTGCACCAGTACAGGGGCAGAAGTTACAGCAGATCCTAGTACCTCAAAAACACCAGAATGCTGTATTAAGTATGGCCCATAGTCATCTTTTTGGGGGGTATTTGGGGGTAGAGAAGACCCTGGCACGAGTCCTGCGACGATTCTTCTGGTCCAGAGTACGTGAAGAAGTGTGGAAGTACTGTGCGTCCTGCCCGGAGTGCCAGCTGCACAGTCCCCATCCCCACTTGAGGGCACCTTTAGTACCCCTTCCCATCATAGAGGTCCCCTTCGAGCAAATAGCCATGGACCTAGTGGGACCCCTGGAGAAGACAACCCGGGGCCACCAATATATACTTGTCATTCTGGATTATGCTACTTGCTACCCAGAAGCTGTCCCCCTGCGGAACACGGCCTTTAAAACAATAGCTAAAGAGTTGGTGGGGATCTTTGCCCGAGTGGGGTTACCAAAGGAGATATTAACAGACCAAGGTATCCCATTTATGTCGAAGCTAATGAAGGACCTCTGTACGCTGCTCCATATACATACCCTGAGAACTTCAGTCTATCATCCGCAGACTGGTGGGCTGGTAGAAAGGTTTGACCGAACCCTCAAGGCAACGATGAGGAAAGTGGTAAGTCGGGACCCTACTACCCTACCTTATGTTTGCAATCCGGGAGGTACCTCAGACCTCAACTGGGTTTTCCCCTTTGAATTATTATACAGACGCCACCCCCGGGGCATACTAGATATCGCAAAAGAAATCTGGGAAGAGGAACCCAGTTAAGGGAGAAATAGAATTGACCGTGTGTTGCAGATGTGAGAATGGATAGCCCGGGTCACCCCTATTGTACGGAAACATTTGGAAAAGGTGCAGGTGGCCCAGCGAACCCATTACATTCGCCAGGCAAAAGTCCGACAGTTCCAACCAGGGGATCGGGTGATGGTGTTGGTACCCACAGCAGAAAGCAAGTTTTTGGCCCAATGGCAGGGGCCCTATGAGGTGGTTGAACCCGTGGGGGAAGTAACCTACAAGGTGCGGCAGCCAGGATGCCGGAAACAAGAACAAATTTATCACATTAACCTCTTAAAGCCTTGGCACCAACAAGAGGCGTGTGTAGTGGCCCAAGAGACCCCAATCCAGGGAAATAACATGCAGGAGCAGATCAGGATATCCACTGATCTGACACCAAACCAGAAGAAGGAGGTAACTGAGATGGTCAACGGATACCAGGACGTGTTTTCAACCAAACCAGGTCAGACCACCAAAGCATATCACCACATTATCACAGACCCTGGGGCAAAGGTAACTTTAAGGCCCTATCGGGTCCCAGTGGCAAAAAGGGAGGAGATCAAGGAAGAGGTAAAAAGGATGTTGGAGCTGGGAGTCATCGAAGAGTCCCACAGTCAGTGGTCAAGCCCGATTGTGTTGGTGTCCAAACCCGATGGCACCACTAGGTTTTGTAATGACTTTTGCCGGCTGAATGAGATATCCAAATTTGATGCATACCCCATATCGATGAGTTAGTTGACCGCCTGGACAATGCCCGATTTTTGACCACCCTTGATTTAACAAAGGGATACTGGCAGATTCCCCTTGCCAAAGATGCGAAAGAAAAGACAGCATTCTCTACATCAGAGGGTCTGTTTCAATATACTTTTCTTCCTTTTGGACTGCATGGGGCACCTGCCACATTCCAGCATCTTATGGACAAGCTCCTATGGCCCCATACCAGTTATGCAGCACCATACCTGGATGATGTGATTATTCACACCCCTGACTGGGAAACCCACTTAGGAAAGGTGGAAGCGGTTCTGGACACACTAAGACAGGCTGGCCTCACAGCCAACCTTGCTATAGGACTAGCCGAGGCTAAATACCTTGGCTACATTGTAGGAAGGGGCATGATCAAGCCCCAACTAAAACTAAAGGCTATCCAAAATTGGCCCCGGCCAAATCGGAAAAAGCAAGTCCGGGCATTCCTGGGTGTGGTGGGGTACTACCAACGATTTATTCCCCATTTTGCTACCAGAGCAAGTCCCCTGACAGACATGATAAAAGCCCGGGATCCAGACATGGTGAAGTGGACAGATGCTGCAGAGAAAGCATTCATGGATCTACGGACAGCCCTCTGCAGTAACCCTGTGCTTATAGCCCCAGACTTCAACAAAGAATTCATTTTACAAACAGATGCGTCTGAAGTAGGATTGGGAGCTGTCCCATCACAGATGGTCGGAGACAAAGAACACCCAATCCTCTACCTCAGCAGGAAACTCCTCCAGAGAGAGCAGAAGTATGCTGTGGTTGAAAGAGAGTGCCTAGCTGTGAAATGGGCCATGGAAACACTACGTTACTACCTTCTGGGACGACGGTTTACCCTTGTGACCAACCATGCACCCCTCAGGTGGATGCAGCGAAATAAAGAGAAGAACGCAAGAGTGACCAGATGGTTCCTGTCCCTACAACCTTTCCAATTCACCATACAACACCAGGCTGGAAGCCACCATGGCAATGCAGATGGCTTGTCACAAGTACACTGCCTGATGTCCCAAGTTGCCCAACCCCGTAGTGTTGAGCGGGGGCGGGGGGGGCAATATGTGACCGGGTCGGGCCAGATGGCTACAGGAGAGTAATAGAAGGCAGATATATTAGCCCCAGGTTAAGAAGGTCCCTTTTCCCTGGGTAAGGCAACAGGGAAGGTTCCAGAACAATCAGGAACCTTTTGGAGACAATTAAGACAGACAGGCTGATTAGAACACTTGCAGACAATCAAGAAGCTGCTAGAATCAATTAAAGCAGGCTAATCAGGGCACCTGGGTTTAAAAAGGAGCTCACTTCAGTTTGTGGTGCACATGTAAGGAGCTGGGAGCTGAGAGTGAGAACGCATACTGTTGGAGTACTGAGGAGTACAAGCATTATCAGACACCAGGAGGAAGGTCCTATGGTGAGGATAAAGAAGGTTTTGGGAGGAGGCCATGGGGAAGTAGCCCAGGGAGTTGTAGCTGTCGCACAGCTGCTCCAGGAGGCACTTTAGACAGCTGCATTCCACAGGGTTCTGGGCTGGAACCCGGAGTAGAGGGCGGGCCCGGGTTCCCCCCAAACCTCCCAACTCCTGGTCAGACACAGGAGGAGTTGACCTGGACTGTGGGTTCACGAAAATGGCCAAACTGAGGGCTGCCATGAAGCTCGAAGGCCAACAAATCTGCCAATAAGTGCAAGACCCACCAAGGTAGAGGAGGAACTTTGTCACACACTATATTCTTTTTGAGATGGGGTGATCAGAACTGGACATATTATTCAAGATGTGGATGCACCACAGATTTATACAGTGGCATTATAATATTTTCTGTCTTATTTTCTACTCCTTTCCTAATCGTTCAAAACATTCTTCGCCTTTTTGATTGCTGCTGCACATTGAGCTGAAGTTTTCAAAGAACTATACACAGCGATTCTAAGATCTCTTTCTTGAGTGGAACAGCTAATTTAAAACCCATCGCCATGTGTGTAAAATTGGGATTATTTCTTCCAATGTGCATTGCTTTGCACTTATCAATGTTGTATTTCAATTGCCATTTTGTTGCTCAGTCACCCAGTTTTATGAGATCCCCTTTTAACTCTTCGCAGTCAGATTTAGACTTAACTATCTTGAATAATTTTGTCTCATCTGCAAACTTTGCCACTTCCCTATTTATACCCTTTTCCAGATCATTGAACAGTACAGGTCCCAGTATATGGCAACTGTTTACTTCTCTCCATTGTGAAAACTGACCATTTATTCCAACCATTTGGTTCCTGCCTTTTACCAGTTACTGATTCTGAAGAGAACTTTCTCTGTTACCGCATTACTACTTAGTTTCCTTAAGAGACTTTGGTGAGGGACCTTGTCAAAAGGCTTTTAAAAATCCAAGTACACTATAGTGAGTGCATCACCCTTATCCACATGCTTCCTGACATCCACAGAGAATTCCAATAGATTGACAAGAAATGACTTCCCTTTACAAAACCCTCGTTCACTCTTCCCAACAAATCATGTTTATCTGTGTGTCTGATAATTCTACACTTTGCTATAGTTTCTACCAATTTGCCTGGTACGGAAGGTTGGCTCACTGGTCTGTAATTGCTGTGATCTCATCTGGTGCCCTTTTTAAAAATTGGTGTTACATTAGCTCCCTTCCAGTCATCTGCTACAGTGGCTTGTTTCAGCAATAGGCTACATACCAGAGTTAGTAATTCTGCAGTTTCATATTTGAGTTCCTTCACAACTCTTGGGTGAATGCCATCTGGTCCTGGTCACTTATTACTATTTATCAATTTGTTCCAAAACCACTTCTATTGACACCTCAATCTGGGACAGTTCCTAAAAAGTATGGCTCAGATGAGGGGCTCTTCCCCCATCCTCTGTAGTGAAGACCAATGTAAAGAATTCATTTAGCTTTTCTGAAATAGAAAGAAAAGGAGGACTTGTGGAACCTTAGAGACTAACAAATTTATTTGAGCATAAGCTTTCATGAGCTACAGCTCACTTCATCGGATGCATTGTGCCAGAAGTCCTCTTTTTCTTTTTGTGGATACAGACGAACACGGCTGCTACTCTGAAACCTTTAACACCTTAGTCATCTAGCAGCCAGCCCCACTACCTGTTTGGCAGGCTTTCTGCTTCTGATGTGCTTTAAGAAAATTCTTACTACTATTTTTTGTCGTCTTTAGCTAGTGCCTTTTCAAATTCTTTCTTGGCCTGCTTTTTGTATCTTTACTGGTGAAGTGTAAAAGATCTGCACACCTTCCTATTATTCTCACTAGGATTTGACTTCAAAATTTTGAAAGGTTGCCTATTTGCCCCCAATGGCCTCCATTACTCTGCTGTTTAGTCATGGTGGCATTCTTCTGGTCCTCTTACTGTCTTTTCTAATTTGAGGGGTGTGTCGTTCCCCTGGTGTTATCTGGACCAGTGATCTGCTAGTCACTCCAATCCTCGACTCTGGGGGCCAGACTTACCCTGCTCTGCTGTGAGAACCCCCACACCTGAGCTGCCCACACACAGCTTCTGGCATGTAAGCTGCTTGACTGTGCAACCAAATGACACTAGGCAATATCTCCAGTCCCAGACACAACCCTAGGAACCTCTGTCTTGCAATGTCCAGTTTTGCCAGCTCGCCGCTGCAAGCTTATATGAGTTCATCAATTTAACAAAGAAATGGATATCTACCAGGCTTGTTATTCCCAGGGGAGTCTCGTGCACACTTCAAACCAAATGCACTGCTTCAGGTAGAATAAACAAACAAATTTATTAACTACAAAGATAGATTTTAAGTGATTATAAGTCAAAGCACAATAAGTCAGATTTGGTCAAACGAAATAAAAGCAAAATGCATTCTAAGCTGCTCTTAACACTTTCAGTGCCCTTACAAACTTAGATGCTTCTCACCACAAGCTGGCTGGTTTCCCTTCAGCCAGGCTCTCCCCTTTGATCAGCACTTCAGTCACTTGGTGGTTTTGTCTGTAGATGGAGGTGAAAGACAGAGGAAGAGCATGTCAAAAGTCTCTCCCTCTTATCATGTCCTTTCTTCCCTCTTGGCTTTGCCCCCCCCCCTTCAGAGTCAGGTGAGCATTACCTCATCGCAGTCCCAAACTGACCAAAGGACGGGGGTGACTCACTCAAGAATCCAACAGATCCTTTGTTGCTGTCTAGGCCAGTGTCCTTTGTTCCTGTGAGCCTGGGCTGGGTTTGTCCCATACATGCTCTGATGAGGTGTGAACTGCCCCACTGCTCTTGGAGAGTATTTGCCTGGGCTTGTTTTAAGCTATGAGGACATCTTTTCAGCCTCATAACTAGATACACAAAGTTACAACCTATAACATCACTATAACAACAATGCTCAGTGCATCATGAGCCTTCCAAAGACACCCAACATGACAAACTTTGCATTGGCTACCACACAATCATATTACAAGGATGAACGTGGGGGTGTAGGATGTTCTCCTGAGGTACAGAATGTCACAGGGGGTATATACTTAGTCTGAGCCTCCATTATGCTGTTTTTAAATAGTCTCCATATTGCTTGCAGGCATTTAACCCTTGTGGCAGCTCCTTTTAATTTGCATCTAACAAGTGTCCCCATTTTTGGGAAGTTCCCCCTTTTAAATTAAATGTTACTGTGATGGGTTTGGGGTTTTTTGGGGGGGGCGTGTGCGCGCACACACACACACATTATCCTCCCTACAAGGATGTTAAATTTAATTAAATTATTGTCACTACTACTGAGTGATTCAGCTATAGTTACCTCTTGGACCAGATCCTGTGTTCCACTTAGGACTAAATCAAGAATTGCCTCTTCTCTTGTGGGTTCTTTCAATGATGTTCTTACTGCTAAGCTAGTTACCCATTTACCCCCGCTACCAACTCTTTAAGATAAAGATAGTTACCAATGCAATGTCCCAGCCACTAATGTACAATGGTCTTTTATAGTCCATTCTTTTGCTGAATGGACAGCATATGCTAACAGCATTTGTTCAAGTGGGTCTTTGAATGGAGCATGTTATAACACAGAAGTGGGCAAACTATGGCCCATGGGCCACATCTGGCTCGCGGGACCCTCCTGCCCAGCCCCTTAGCTCCTGGCCCGGGAGGCTAGCCTCGGCCCCTCCCCCGCAGCTTCAGCGCACCACCAGCGCAACTCTCTGGGCAGCCGGGCAGCACAGTTGCAGAGCTGCAGCCTGACCCGGTGCTCTGGGCAGTGCGGCTGTAGCGCCGCCAGCCACCGGTGCTCCAGACAGCATGGTAAGGGGGGCGGGGAGGTTGGGGGTGGTGGGCAGGGGTGTGGATAGGGGGTGGGGCGGTCAGAAGGTGGGGAACAGGGGGGTTGGATGGGGCAGGGGTCCCGGGGGACAGTCAGGAAGGAGAGGGGGGGTTGGATGGGGTGGCAGGGGGCTGTCAGGGGCAGGGGTTCTGGGGGCAGTCAGGGGACAGGGAGAAGGGGTGGTTGGATGGGGCAGGGGTCCCGGGGGACAAGTCAGGAATGAGAGGGTGGATTGGATGGGTCGGCAGGGGGAAGTCAGGGGTGGGGGGGTCCAGGGGTGGTCAGGGGACAGGGAGCAAGGGGTGGTGGATGGGGTAGGAGTCCTGGGGGGGCAGTCAGGGGACAGGGGGGTTGGATGGAGCAGGAGTCCCAGGGGAGCCATCAGAGGGTGAGAAGCGGGGAGGGGGCGCGTCGGATAGGAAGCGGGGGCCAGGCCACGCCTGGCTGTTTGGGGAGACACAGCCTCCCTTAACTGGCCCTCCATACAATTTTGGAAACCCGATGTGGCCCTCAGGCCAAAAAGTTTACCTGCCCCTGTTATAGTATATTGTACTTTAACTTATTCATTTATTGTGTTAAAGAAGACACACTTCCATTAAGTAATGCAATGGATTTGTTTTCTGTTGGACCAACAATTACCAGAGTAAAATGGTTTCCAGAAGTGGAAATATGATCTCTCTCTGCATAGGCACCAACTCTGTTGGTGCTCCGGGGCTGGAGCACCCATGGGGAAAAAATGGTGGGTGCATAGCACCCACTGGCAGTCCCCCGATCAGCGCCTCCCCCTCCCTCCCTGTGCCTCCTGCCTGCCTCAGTCAGCTGTTTTGCAGCGTGCAGGAAGCTGGGGGAGAGGAGCGAGGATGCAACATGGTCAGGGGAAGAGGCGGAACGGGGCGGGAAGAGGCAGGGCAGGGTGGGAAGAGGTGGGGCGGGGTTGTGGCCTTGAGGGAAGGGGTGGAGTTGGGACAGGGCCTGGGGTTGAGCACCCCTGGCATAACGAAAAGTTGGTGCCTATGTCTCTCTGACTGTCAGTCCCTGGATGGGGAAGGAGAGAGGGAAAGGGAAAGAAGTAGAATAAAACAGTATTAGTATTTTGAATGGCTTTCCTCTGTTTATACAGTTTTTAAAATGTGCAGCATGCAAATATTTTTGGAATCTATCTTTCAGTACTGAAGATATACAATAGTACACATAGTAAAACAAGCTGATAACTTCCATTATGAACTATGCAATATTCCCATCACCTAGATACGCAAGTTTAGTTTTCAATTATAGAGAGTTGAAATAATGTTCAATCCTACTGCTCCCACTCTTCAGGTTAATTTTTCCATTCAAACATAGCCAACATTTAGGGGAGGAAAGACATTAGGATTGACTTCTGAGGTTGGCTTATGTGCAGGAGGTAATATAAATATTACTGTGCTCATAAAATGTGGTCCTTGATGATATCAGCTGGCTCTGAAAAATCCTCCTAGCCATGTATTTCTGTGTATCCTGGGTTCTTGCAAAGGGCTTTGAGATATGCTATGTATTATTATAGAATCATAGGACTGGAAGGGACCTCAAGAGGACTTCTAGTCTAGTCTCCTGCACTCATGGCAGGACTAAGTATTATCTAGACCATCCCTGACAGGTGTTTGTCTAACCTGCTCTTAAAAATCCCCAATGACAGAGATTCCACAACCTCCCTAGGCAATTTATTCCAGGGCTTAACCACCCTGACAGTTGGGAAGTTTTTCCTAATGTCCAACCTAAATCACCCTTGCCACAATTTAAGCCCATTGCTTCTTGTCCTAGCCTCAGAGGTTAAGGAGAACAATTTTTCTCCCTCCTCCTTGTAACAACTTTTTATGTACTTGAAAAACGTTATGTCCCCCCTCAGTCTTCTCTTCTCCAGACTAAACAAACCCAATTTTTTCAATCTTCCCTCATAGGTCATGTTTTCTAGACCTTTAATCATTTTTTGTTGCTCTTCTCTGGACTTTCTCCAATTTGTCTACATCTTTCCTGAAATGCGGCCCCCAGAACTGGACACAATACTCCAGTAGAGTAGAGTGGAAGAGTTACTTTTTGCATCTTGCTTACCTCACTTGGGTATTGTAGGATGTATTTCATCAGCCCCTGGTGACCTGAAGACATCTACCTTGTCTAATTTTTAACTTGTTCTTTCCCTATTTTAGCCTCTGATCCTACCTCATTTTCAGGGGCATTCACTATGTTAGATGCCCAATCACTACTAACCTTTTTTGTGAAAAGTGAAACAAAAAAGTCATTTAGCACTTCTGACCTTTCCACATTTTCTGTTATTGTCTCTCCCCCCCCCCCCCAGCCCCCTGCCCCCGGGTCCCACTGAGTAATAGGTCTACCTTGTCCTTGGTTTTCCTCTTGCTTCTGGGCTGGGCTCCAATTTACTCCAATTGTCTCTTAGGGACAAGATTGGACATTTGAGTAGGTTGTGAACTCTAGTGATTTCAGCTCCACAATGGTAGCATGGATAAAGCCTTTGATTCTTTCCAAAGTCCTGTCCTGCTTTAGTTGCTCATCCAGATGGCAGCATCCAAGCTCTCCCAAGCTGAAGGCACAGGGGTTATGACAACTAAGCATTGAGGATTCCTATTGTTGGGGGTTTAGGATGTCACATGCCCTGCAGGGAATGAATTGCAGCTAAACAACATTAGCCTCCTGTTATAAAGACAAACCCCCTTGCTTTAGGACGGGTGCATTTAAGACATCAGGACTGAGTGTAAGTACATTGTCTGAATATTACTAAGATGGAGTGATGCACATGGTGACAACATCATTTGCAAGTAAACTTTACACATCTGAAAGTTTTTTCTTCTCCCAAATTAGGCAAAGCAACCGGAACTCATTTAGTACTAAAACACATGCTACATTTGGGTCTCCTAGAACTGAATCTGTTTTTGAGTTATTTACATGCAAGGAAGTGCTTAAAATTATTCAGAAAAATTTACATTTTTAACCTGTAAATTAGATTTCTGTATCTCTCACTGAATGACTAATTCAGAAATGATCGATTGTTCTTCCTTCTTTATTTGGACAAGTTAGAATAAAAGTTTGTCAGCCTTCTAGAGTTTCTTTCACCATATCCTGCTCTCGTCATCAGTTTAACCTTCCATACTTGCGCAACAAGTACATCTGTCAAAAGCAATTCTATTTTTCCCCATAATGGAAGCAATAATAGTCATACAGGCTATAAGCCTTTGCCCTCAAGGTCACAAATATCATGGGAAACAAAAAGAGCCATTTAAATTTAAGGAAAACCTAACATACATCAGAACCACTTCTTTCAAAATATTTGCATCTTTACCTAGTTCTCTGCAGAATGGGATGTTCTCAGAGTTCTCAACCCCCAGGAGTTATAAAATCCTAAATTGGACCCAAAATATCATGAGATTTTTATGAATAATAAACTGTAGATGCTTTTTATTTGCCTTCTGGATGTATTTGGGTCATGTTTACAAGCTATTGCCCGTAACCAGGAGTTCTAGAAAAAGGAAGGAAGGAAGGAAGGAAGAGCACGAGCTGAGATTCTCACAGTCATATGAATCTGGAAACTAGGGCCTTAAGACTAACATAAAATTTATGATAAAATCAGGAGAGTTGGCAACACTGCATGATTTTGAACTTGTTCACTTAGATGCATGAATTCGATTAACTGGTAATTTTTGCTATTTTTATCCCCTCAGTGACTAATTCAAAACTGATGGGATCTCTGTAGCAATCCCCAAGTGAAAAACAAACTAACTAAAATGAATTTCAGGGAGCAGGAGAGTTAGACGAAAACAACCACACCCAATGACTGCTTCCATTGAGAACTCAATGTCCAGTCTATCATGTTTTAGAAAATGGGACAAGATAACTACAGAACTGCCCAGAAGGGTTGGCTCTTAGCCATGGCTTGAGTGGGTTACATTCAATCCAACCACCAAAGCAGACCACACCTTTCATAATGAAAAAAGAGAGAGCCTCCTAAAAGAGAATGCAATGGGATGGAAGAGTGCTCTCTTGTGGATGAATGAGGGGAAAATATTGAATATATATGCCCACAGAAATGCTATAAGAGGAAAAAGGACAGTGTGAGTAAGCAAATTTTCTGCCTAGAAAAGAATACCTGTTCCTATAGTTTGATTTTTCTTGCTGTCTTTTTGTTCCTCCACTTCTGGAGCAGAGTTTGAGGAAGTTTTTCTTTGTCCACAGGGCTTTACTTTGTGCTGAGGAAATCTTTATTCCCAGATAATTTAACCTCTACCAATTATACTCTTTACTCCTGGGGGCCACGCTTGCTACCAGAGAAATGCTGAAATACAGTGGGTTGTTTTTTAATTACCAGTCTAGCAGCGAGGTTGGAGGGTTTTGATGACTCACATTGGCCCCAGGAGTAATCAGCAGGACCAGTGGAACCATGGGAACTAGGAAAGAAAAGTTTTCCTTATCAGGGAGAGATGACATAAGCTTAGCTTGCTCAAGAGAACTGACTCCATCTCCTCCAGTCACAAACCCTCCTTCATAACGCCCGCACAGGCCTCACTGAGCCCTTAGAAACTGGTCAGTTCTGAATTTAAAACTCCTCAGGATTAGCCAGTGTCATAAGCATTAACTTCTTTTTGTGACAAAGTATAAACTGCAACTGTGATTTTTAGAAAGGGACAAGACTTTTGCAGTTGTTTAAAAGAGAAAGTGAATACGTCAGTATATTCCCAGGGGCAACACAGCTTTTATGGGAACACGTGAGGCAGGTTTTACAATCCTACACTACTACTGAGCAACAATGTACATAACTACAACCCTTGCCTCACATTGTTCATTTGCTACATTACATATGAAGATAGCTTCTATGACTAACACCCACAGACATGTCATATAAATTCAGTGCATTGCGTGTTTTAAAAAGGACCGTCAGTCATGCCAACCTTTTAATATTTATTTTCAGACTTAAACATCCAATCTGATATAGGCACCTCAATTTAATTTCTCTAGCAATATCTTAAAATTGCATTTGACCTGCTTTTTAAATTCTATGAAAAATCATCAGACCAGTAGGAATGACCAGAGCTTCTCTTATAGGATTGGAGCCTCCCACACTGCTATTATTTGTGTACACTTGTATAGATGAAGAATAAGAAGCAAATTCACCTTTGGGCATTCACTCTGCTCTGGATAAAACATGCGGCCACAGATTTAAGCATTATTCTCCCTCCCCCATCAATTTTCTACAGGGTGGATACATTTAAAAGAAAACAACATTAAATGTATAGAACTGTATCTGCTAACAAAACAAAGCAAGGAGATGATTGCTTAGGGACAGGAGAAGAGAGGAAGCAGCTGTTGCCCACTGGAAGAACTGTGCCATCAGGTATAGCAGTTGTATCAAACAATCTCCTAGTTATTATGTGTTAACTATTACGAGTATTTAAGCAGTCATTTAAAGGGGGCAAAATGTCCACTTAATGCAGCAAACTGCATCCTTTATAATGGGTTAAATTGAAAATTCCTGCAGCAGGTGGGCAAGGAATTAGGACAGTTGCCCAAACCCCAAAAGACTAATTATTTACTAGTTCAAATTCTCACTCTTAGAAATGCCTCTGTATTAACCTTTCGGTATCCAGAAATATAGCGTTTAAAGTTTTGGAAAATCTAGACAGATTCAAGGGCCTGAGTAGCACACATCAAGACTGTGTTGGGCATACACTGTGGTAAATCCCTATCACAGATACAGTACACATCTCACTTAAAGCAACAACAACAAAAAAGAATCAAAGAAAAGAATCCCAACAGAAGGGAACATTCACAGATCTAGTCCCAGTGAAAATCCACATAAACGGTTAATTTTAATTTTACATTCATACTCTCCAAAACCACATGTGCATATGTCTGCAACACTATCTACTAAAAATTCCAGCAACAAATAGGATTGGGTGTCAAATATTTAATAAGACCCAGCTTCCAAGTCTGAGTCTCCCTGTGCTAAAGAGGCAGACAAGGTAAAGAAGCCAAATTACACTTCCTTGTGCCCTGGGAATACATTCATCCTTCTCCTCGGCACAGTCTCACAGAAACTCCCATCGAGGCACAGTTTGCAAAACAGCAAAACGGCAAAATTTTAATAAGACCCACTCCACCCAAGTCCCCCCCTGCAAAGCAGTGGACAGATATAACTTCACAAGAAAGCCGTAATTGTGAATTCCAGAAGCAGAAGACTATTTTTTCAAATCCATAAATCTGAATAAAACATAGCAGAATTCTATAGCCAAAATAGTTTAAGAACGTCAAAGGAACTTCCGAAGATATTTAACCTGTTTTCTTGAGCAAATGACATTATTGTTTAGAGTACCAGACAACACAATATTAGGTCGAACAAAATGTTCATTTAAGAAAAAAATCCTGTTACCTTAACATACTAAGCTTTACAGATGAACAGGACTCATGAGAGCCAAGTATTACTTCATTTTGCATGATTAAAAATACTGTACACAAAGTAACGTGCATTCACAGCTCGCTCTTTGTTTTCATCTTTGTTCAGATGTGAAAAAGATTTGCCTTCACACACCACCAATTTGGTGCTAGCTTTGGGAACACAGCCTAAAATACGATTTATAAGCAGGGATTGGGTAAATCCAGGAGCTGAACTTGTGAAAATTGCTTCCCTGTACAAAAATACAGACACGATACTCACAGCCCATTCACCCACCTTATTTTCGTAAAGCTTATTTTTCTTCTTGGGAATTTGGGCATAGAATGTTGGGCTGTGCAAAGCTCACCATGTTTGGTTCACACAAGCTTCTTAAACTGAAAATGTTGAGTTCTGTTGCATAGATTTGAATATTCTAACCCCCTCTCCATTGTTAAAAAATGAATCAGAAACAAATTCCCCATTCTTTGGCTTTTATTGATTTGTTTGTCTTCAGCTATTTGGTCTTCCAGGTCTTTCTTAGCCCTCCTAATTTCGAAGAACAACAGTTATGAGAAGGTGACCGTTTTTTCTTCAAATGCTTGTTCATGTCCATTCCAATCAGGTGACTCAAGCCAAAGTTCAGGAGGCGGGGTCGGAGTCATCCACTAATTGGAGCACAGCTTGTCCAAAGGCCGCGTCGTCTGGCCTGTTGAGTGATCGCATAGTGCGTCGTGAAAGTGTGTAGAGAGGACCACGTTGCCGCCCTGTAGATTTCCTGTGTGGGGACCTGTGCCAGGATGCTGCTGAAGAGGCCTGAGCCCTGGTGGAGTGTGCGGTGATCGGCAGAGCAGGCATGTTCGCCAAGTCGTAACACTCCTGAATGCATGATGTGATTCACAACGATACACATTGTGATGAGACAGGGAGGCCTTTCATTCTATCTGCCACCGCTACGAATAACTGGACGGACTTTCGGAACACCTTCATTCTCTGAATATAGAAGGCCAGCGCTCTGAGGAAATCCAATGAGTGAAGCCTCTGCTCCCTGCCGCAGGAATGCGGCTTAGGACAGAACACTGGGAGGAAGGTGTCCTGGTTGATGTGAAACTGGGAGACAACCTTAGGGAGAAAAGCTAGGTGAGGCCTGAGCTGAACCTTGTCCTTATGGACTACTGTGTAGGGGGCTCTGATGTTAGGGCCCTGAGCTCCGACACTCTTCTAGCTAAGGTTATTGCCACCAGAAACACCACCTTGTATGAGAGATAAAGCAGGCAGCATGTCACCAATGGCTCAAATGGTGGACACATAAGTCTGGAAAGGACTAGATTAATGTCCCAAGCTGGGATAGGCTGCTGCGTTTGCGGGTAGAGTCTGTTGAGACCTTTAAGGAAACAGCTGACCCCCATCGGGTTCATGAAGACTGAGTAGCCGTCTGCGCCCGGATGGAAGGTGGAGATGGCGGCCAAGTGGCCCCTTATCAACGACATGGACAGTCCCTGCTGCTTAAGATGGAGGAGGTAATCCAGTATAAATGGCATCAAGGCGAGCTCGGCAATTTACGGTGCTGCTCCAACCAGATGGAGAACCTCTTCCACTTGGCAAGGTACATCGCCCTTGTGGAGGGCTTTCTACTGATAAGGAGAACTTGCCTGACTTGATCAGAGCAGGACAGCTCCATCGCATTCAGCCATGGAGCGACTCTAGGTTCGGGTGCCGGAGGCGGCTGTGATCCTGCGTGATTAGGTCGGGGACAAGTGGTAGGGTAACTGGAGTTGCCATGGACGTTTCCAGGAGTGATGTGAACCAGTGCTAGCATGGCCAGGCCAGAGCTATCAATGTCACTAGGGCTCGGTCCCTGTTGATCTTGAGGAGCACCTTGTGCACTAAAGGAACTGGCAGGAACATATAAAGTAGACGGCCCCCCCACGGAAGAAGGAAGGCATCTGCAATGGAACCTGGGCTGTGACTCAAGAAGGAGCAGAATAGCTGACACTTCCTGTTGTGGCACATGGCGAACAGGTCTATTTGGGGAAAGCCCCAGTGTTGGAAGATTGAGCTCACTATGTCCGGCCAGAGAGACCACTTGTGGCCGTGAAAAGAGCAGCTGAGACTGTCCACCAGCTCGTCCTGTATCCCAGGGAGGTATGATGCTTGCCTGTGTATTGACTGCTCTACACAGAAGTCCCACAGCATGAGGACTTCCTGGCACAGGAGAGAGGAATGTGCACCCATTTGTTGATATAGAGCATTGCCGTGGTGTTGTCCATGAAGAGTGATACACATCTCCCTGATATATGTACTCTGAAAGCCTGGCATGCCACGCACACCGCTCTCAGTTCTCTGACACTGATGTGCTGAGCTAGGTCTGCCTGAGACCAGAGGCCTTGTGTCCTGAGGTCTCCCAAATGTGCCCCCATCCCAGAACTGACACATCTGTTACTAATGAGAGGGATGGCTGGGGGCTGGTGAAGGGGACTCCTGGACAAACTACCTGTGGGTCGAGCCACTACAGGAGGGAGTCTAGTATTTGGCAAGGCAGGGATACAATGCTGTCCAAAGCGTCTCAAGCTGGTTGATATATACTGATGCTAGCCATGACTGGAGCGGGCGAAGCCTGAGCCTGGCATGCTATACTACGTAAGTACAAGGGGCCATATGCCCCAGAAGTTTCAGGCAGTTCCTCACTGTAGTGGTGGGGAACTGCCTGAGGCCCTGTACGATGTTGCCCAGTGACTGAAATCTGGCTTCTGGGAGGTATGCCCTGGCTTGAGTCAAGTCTAGCACTGCCCCTATAAACTCTATTCTCTGCACTGGGGACAGTGTCCATTTGGCCTCATTTAGAAGGAGACCCAGTTTGACAAACGTCCTTCTTATGAAGCCGACCTGCCCTTACACTTGAGATCTGGAGTGGCCTTTGATCAGCTAGTCATCGAGGTGTGGGAACATCTGTACCTGCCACTTGCGCAGGAACGCCTCGACGATTGCCATGCACTGGGTGAACACCCAAGGTGCTGCTGACAGGCCAAATGGGAGGAGAGTAAATTGATAGTGGCTGTTGTTCACCACAAACCTGAGATATTTTCTGTGAGTATACAGGCAGGATGATCTGGCACCCCCTTGACTATTTATGTAATACTTGAATGCTATGTTGTCTGTTATAATTTTCAAGTGCATATTTCTGATCAGTGGAAGAAAGCGAGCTGTTGGTACTGAAAAGACTGAATGTGCCAGGGATCTCCTCTGGCTGGTTCGGGTCTCACTGTGAGGGCTCTTTTTGGAGGTTTTTGCATGGGGAATCCGAAGGCTTTTTTCCTCATTTGATGCTCTTTAGAGGTAGAAGGCTGTGGAAATTACTAGCATTTCTGAGAAGACTTGTGACCTGGGTCAGTCGTAGGCTGAAAAGTGCCCTCCATAAGGAGTAGTTTCAGTTCCCTTTTTTGGGGGGGGGGGGGGTGCGGGAAGGAGGGAGAATCTGGCTTGTGGAATGTGGGCCTCTCTGAGGCAACATACGCAGCAGGAATGTCTGTCTGTTACTGATATGGCCTCCCTGCAGGAGAGGCATTTCTTAAACATGGGGGAGCCAGACATGCCCTGCCCTGTGCTGGGGGCAATTCCAGTGTTTGTGTGAGGGAAGGGTGAAGTAAAACTTATTTTTTTTCCCTTTTTGAACAGAAGAAAAAAATAATGGAAACCCTATAATACTAAGAAAAAGCGAATGAAAATGCCCAAGTTTGCAAGACCCTGAAACAATAGCTGCAAGGTGTGAATTGTCCCATTCATTTCAAGGGGTACTAAATCAGATGCCCATGATGATAGTTAATGTTAACATTTAAAGTATTTCCCTGCTTATCAAAGACTGTAAGAAAGGAAAAAAAGGATGAAAATCTAAATCAGAATTTCCCCAAATGGGGGTGGGAAGGACTAGCTGGTGGTGGGTTATGGAAGATGTATAAATTGAAATGTTTAAGTATTTAACAGCACGTGGCACAGTTACAGAGGGGCACAATTTGTTTCATTTTCCTGAAAGAGCACTGCTTTCAAACATTTGTGAAACGCTAAATTATGTAAAGGGAGAAAAGTCTCTTAAGTTACACTCAGTCCTGCTCTACACTAGAGATATAGGTAGACACAAAGCATCTTTTGTTGACCTAACTCTGTAAGCGTCTATGCTAAAACGTCACTCCCACCGATATAACTTGCTCGCTACGCCAACTTAATAACTCCACCTCTGAGAGCGCCATAGTGCTTAGGTTGATGTATTTAGGTTGACGCAGTGTCAGTGTAGGCACTGCATTAGTTACATTGACTTTAGTGGCCTCCAGAGCCATCCTGTCCATAGGACAGACGGAGGCAACCGCCCTGGGCCCCACGCTTTGGCAGGCCCTGTGCTTCAGGGAGATACAGGGTCCAGGGTGGCCTGGAAGGTTAGTGGGGGGCCTGGCACCAGCAGCAGTAAGCGACCTGGCCCCAGCCCACCCTGCTCTGCCCCGCCGGCTCTCAGCATTGCTCGGGGGAGAAGGCGGAAGCTGGAAAGAGGTGGGACGGAGGCTTGGGGTGGAATGGAGGTGGTGAGGGGGTAGGAAAAGGCAGGGCAGGGGTGGGGGCTTGGGGAAAGGGGTGAAGTGGGGGCAGGGCTGGGGGCAGAGAGTGGGGTTGTTCCGGGATCCCCACCCCTCTAGGGATGGTCCTGCCAGGAGGTGTCCACAATGCCTCATTGTGGCCGCTCTGGTCATCATTTTGACCACCACTGCCTAGCAGCCCCTTTCCTTTTAAAGCCCTGCAAATTTTTGAAATTCAATTTCCTGTTTGGTAGGCATGGAAAGCTCACAGAGCAACTGTCCAGCTGATCATGCCAGCTCCGCATAGCAAATGTGCTCCTGCATGGATTACACAGGTGGTGGTGGTGGATCTCCTGGGTCTGTGGGAAGAAGAGGCTGTGCAGGGACAGCCACAGAAAGGTCGACATATACAAGCAGATCGCTTGGGGTACAGGGGAAAAGGGATGTAATAGAGACACTCAGCAGTGCCACATGAAAATCAAGGAGCTGCGGCAGGCATACCAGAACACAAGGGAAGCAAAAAAACCATTCTGGTGTGGAGGCGCAAACATGCTGCTTCTACAAGGAGCTACATGCCATCCTAGCGTGGGGGAGACCACCACCACAGCCAAGAGCCTTGTGGCTACTTTGGGAGAGATGGAGTCACAGGCCCCTGCAATGCACAGTGAGGAGGTGGTTTTGGATGAAGAAAAGGAGAAGTATGGCGGACAGTCAATCAGGGGATCCAGTGGCATGGCGAGCCAGGACTCTTTCTGATGCTGGAGCAGTTGAGTCACTCCCAACAGTCCAGCACCAGCGAGCCTAATGCAGGGGAAGAAACCTCTGGGTACGTATGCAGTTTGCTTTGATATTGCAGTACCATTACCACTCCACCCCAAGGGAGAGTACACAATCACAGGCACACATACACCGTTCATTTATAATTTTTTAATCAGGCTAGAAGAGGTAGTGGAATAACCAGTAGAGGTAGAGTTGCTATCTGCTTCTCATTCCCCTGTACCCTAGTCAGAGGGGGCCCTGTGGAACAGTTTACATGCACCGGGATATCCAATGACTCCTCCATAGACATCTCAAGGAAAATTTCCTGGAGGTAGTCTGCAATACTATCGAAGATTTCTGGGGAGGGCTGCCTTATTTCTTCCATTGTGGTAGGACGCTTTCCCACGCCAGTCAGCAATTACTTCAGCAGGCACCACTGCAGTGCATAGACTAGCAACATATGGGCCTGGTCTGCAGCCAGACACATGCAGGAGCTGTTCCCTTTCAGCCTCCATTACTCTCGAGAGTTATCAGCTAAAATCACCACTGCTTGTCAAAAATGGTGCAAGTATTCACTTCAGTTGCCTTATCCTCATATATTGATGCCCATGTGCTCCCCTCCCTTATTGTCCCAAATCATCCCCTTCCCCCCAAGGCTGTACTCATCATGGCTAGGACTGCTGCCATGCTCTATGAATCCCCCGGGGAAGTGAGAATGTAGCGCTTGTAACTTATGTGGATCCATGGGAGTGAAAACACAATAGTACCTCTGTGCGTTGTGGCTGGAAATGTGGCCTTGAGGGTGCCTCCATCCACTCCAGTGGAGTGGCTCAGCCAGATAAGGAGAAGAAAGAGGATGCCAGATGGCATGTTCCAAGAAATCCTGTAAGCCTTTGGTGCTGTGGATACCAAGCAAAGGGCTGGGAGGAGCATCCTTTTGGAAAGAATGCAAAGGGAGAATACAGAGTGGAGAAACGTCCAGCAAAAAGAACAGACGCACAGCAGGACACAATAGTGCTTCTCATGCACCAGATGGACATGCTGGAGACTCTTATAGATCTTCAGTTCCAAGTCACCCATGCTCACCTCTCGCTGCAGCCCATCAAGAACTACATTCAGGGACCTCCCTACGTGACCCCCACCACATTCCACATATGTTCCATGGCCGCTGCAGTACCCCTGCCACTCCACCCCAAGGGCGAGTACACACAGTCACAGGCACACATACACTGACCTGTGAGACACACGGTTGGTGTCTGTGTTTTTGTAATGAGAATGACTGTTCTTTCCTCTTCAAAGTTCCCCCCCAACCCTGTATTTATACAGTTTCATTCAGTTCCAATTATGTTTGTTTGCATGTATTTGGAATATATCTATTTATGGAAACTTAATTCATCTTTATTAGTTCACAACATATGGTGGCTGGGGCTGACATCATTCAAAAATAATAGTAATAGGTTCATTTGTAATGCTATATTACCACACACAGAGCACTCATTAAAAGGTTCATACCAGGGTGCTACAAAACAATGCCAAGCAGACCACACTACACCACCACACGTTACTGTGGCTCACTATTGAAATGGTCTTTCAAAGCCTCTCTGAGCCATATAGCTCCCTGTTGAGCTCTTCTTATATCCCTGGTAACTGGCTACTCAAAATCAGCAGCCAGGCATTCTACCTCCATGATCCATTTTTGTGGAAACTTTCCCCCCTTTGTTTCACATATATTATGAAGCACTCAGCAGGCAACTATAACCATGGGGATATTTTTTTCCACTGAAGTCTAAATCTCATGAGTAGACGGGGCCAGAGCCCTTTCGAATTCTGAAAGGCACATTCAACAGTCATTCTGCACCTACTGAGCCTATAGTTGAAATGCTCCTTGCTGCTGCCGCCAAGGAGCCACAGGAGTAAGGGCTAGGCTGGGTCTCCCAGGATCACTACTGGCATTTCAACATCCCCAATAGTAATCTGCTGGTCCAGAAAGTCCCTGCTTGCATCTTTCTGAACAGGTCTGTGTTTTTAAAGATGTGTGCATCATGCACCTTTCCTGACCAGCCCACATTGATGTTGGTAAAACGTCCCTGTTGATCCATCATCACTTCCAATACCATAGGAAAGTAGTTCTTTCTGTTGATGTACTCCATGGCAAGGTGGTCGGGTGCAAAAACAGGGAGGGTTTGCGCCATCCATTGCCCCACCTCAGCTCAGAAACGCCATTGCCGCAAAACCATTCAGAAAGTCCTGCACACTGCCAAGAATCACAGTCCTTTGTAGCGGGATGTGATAATGGCCCTGGACACTTGCATCACAGCAACCCCCACAACTGATTTCCCAACTCCAAATTGATTCCCGACTGATCAGTAGCAATCTGGCATGGCTAGCTTCCACACAGCAATTGCCACTCACTTCTCCACTGTCAGTGCAGATCTTATCTTGGTGTTGCTGAGGTGGAGGGCTGGGACGAGCTCCGCACACAGTTCTGTGAATGTGGCCTTGCACATCCCAAAGTTCTGCAGCCACTGCTTTCCATCCCAAACCTGCATAACAATGCGATCCCCCCACTCAGTGCTTGTTTCCTCAGACCCTGAACTAGTGCTCCACTGTCTGCAGCTGCTCCATGAATCCCAACAACCACCTTGAATTGTTTCTAAGTTTGTCAGCAAGGTAGCCTGAAAGGCATCGTCATACCCTTCGTGGTTCCTCTGGTGGCTGTGAAAATACTGAAGGACCAGGCGCGCTGTGTTTGTGATGGTCAGCACAATACTGAAGAGCAGTGCAGGACCCATGCTTCTCACAGAGATGGCAGACACACAGGTTTGCGGGGCTTTTGAAAAGAGGCACAAATAATGGGACACAGATAATATTATGGGATGGTGCAAAGTGCATCACAGGATACTCAATGAGCGAACAAACAGAATTACTGAAATGTCTTTTCTTTTCCTTTAAAAATGTAGTCACCTTATATCCAAGCTCCCAATTTGCATTGTCTAAGACCATCAGACTGAGCAGACTGAGATGAACCAAGATGAGATGTAACGTCTCTGTACAAAAAACATCCCACAGGTTGCTGGGTTGCCTATCAGCCAGTCTTGTGCTGGAAACTAAGCTAGAGCCTAAGTTGTTACTCACCTTGTGCAGCAACGATAGTTATCTGAGATATGTCCCCCTATTGGTGCTCCACTGTAGGTGTATCTGCGTCCCTGCGCTGCTGATCGGAGAACTTTGGAAGCATTGTCTGTTGGGCCTGCACATGAGCTGTCTCTCCTCGTGCTGCACCATGAGGTAGCCAGCACACATGGGGCTAACCGTTCTCAGTTCCTTCTCTACCACAGAGTCATAATGAGAAAGCTGAAGTAGATGGGAGGAGGGTGGGTTGTGTAGCACCCATAGGGGAACACGTTTTGAAGAACTATCAGTTTTTCACAAACCCATAAAGGGGTATTTGGTATTGCACCCAACCATTAAAAGGTTCCTTAAGAGTATAATAAACCTCTTCCTTCAACTTTGACTCCCTATCCCCTTGTGGGAACTAAATCTGGTATTGAAAGGGCTGACTAGGCGTCCCTTTGAACCCATGGCCCCCTGTTCACTAATGTACATATAAATGAAAACGGCCTTTCTGATAGCAATTATTTCAGCTAGGAGAACAGGGGAAATAGCAGCTTTGATGGCGCATCCCCCTACACAGTATTCTTTCCAGACAAAGTTTCACTCAAGCCACATCCAAAATTCATCCTTAAAGTAAAGTAACCTCTCCTTTTCATATGAATCAGTCAATCCACCTTCCAATCTTCTAACCTAAGTCCCACCAAGAAACTAGGGAGGCTATACCTTAGATGTTAGGAGAGCCCTAGCATTCTATTTCCGTAGGACAAAGGCCTTCAGGAAGTCCCCTAGATGTTTTTTCTTTGTGGCGGAAAAATCCAAGGGCTCAGCGATATCAGCCCAAAGAATCTCTAAATGGGTCTCGAACTGCATCAAATAGTGCTACCAAATATGTAACATGACCCTCTGATTCGATCCATATACTAGGCATGGCCAAACTGTGGCTCATGAGCTGCATATGGTTCTTTTACAGTTAAAGTGCAGTTCCTGGAGCCCCCCAATGGACTCCCCCATTCTCTACCTACAAAACTGGGCTGTGGGGAGCTCCGGGCTTCTGCCCTGTGGTGGGATGGCGGGACTAGGGGCTTCTGTTCCACAGGGAGGGAGGTCTGAGGACTTTAGCCCCGTGGGTGGGCGTCAGGGCAGAAGTCCTGCACACCGGGAGGTGTGGTTGTGCATGTCTTGTGGCTCTTGAACTTATGCAGCTTGGAGGGTCAGTAAGTTTGGCCACTCCTGCCATATACATTCCACAAGATTGATCTCCTCATCTGTTGTGGTCTTCAAGGATGTCCCCATCTTTGAGATCTGCAGAGAGGACACATGGACATCAGTCCACACCTTTGCAGAACACTATACAGTCAACGGGGACTTCGCCTCCAATACCCACTTCGGCTCCACAGTACCGTTACCTGTAACTGACCTCACTCCGAAGTCCCAGCCTTCCAAAAGGAGTACTGCTTGGGGGTCACCTAAATTGGAGCACCCACAGGGACACTACTCAAAGAAGAAGAAATTACTCACCTTGTAGTAACCATGGTTGTTAGATGGACCCTAAGAGAGCTTAGGGATAATCCTGATTATTATTATTATTTTTTAAAAGAGTCAGAGCATATTCCAGAATATGTGGAAGAGTTGCTGACATTGGAGAGACTTGTTGGGACATACACCAAATTTGAAACCTGGACCATTTCTGCAGGTAAGTATATCGTGTGGAGAATTTTTTACTGTGTAATAGAACCTCTCGTACTTCCTTTGAGCATGAAATTTCTAGGTGCTGGAACCATGCAGGAGCCATGTTTTGAGGCAGAGAATCCCCAAGTTGGGATCTAGGGTATGCCCTTTGTCCTGCGATAGGAAGTGCAGAATGGTCAGAAGGGTGATCAGCGGGCATGTCGCAAGCTGTGTCAGGTAAGGGTACCAGGTCTGGGGTACCTCAGCCAGATAGGAGCAATCAGAATGACATGAACTCCATCCCCTTTTACTTTTAGCAGGACCTTTAGCAGTAGAGGAAATGGGGGAAAGGCATAAAGAAGATTCTTGTCCCAGGAGAGAAGAAAAGCATCGCCCAGAGCGTGCTGTCCCATCCCTAACCTGGAGCAATACCAGGACAAGAATTGTCCACGCTAAGTGGCAAACAGGTCTGAGGATAGTGTTCCCCATCATGTGAACAAGTTGTGGAGTAGTGAAGGGTGTATCTCCAACTTGTGATCGTACATGAATTTGCGACTGAGGTTGTCTCCTATTGAGTTCTGCGTGCCCAGGAGATAAGCCATGGACAAGATGACATTGTGAGAGATGCACCAGTTCCATAGTCTCATTGCTTCTGTGTATAGGGAGTGTGACCTGGCCTGTCCCTGGGGGTTGATGTGGTACATGCAGGTTATGTTGTCTGTTAGGATCTTAGCAGGATCACATATCAGTGGGAGGAAAAGGGAGCATGCATTCCTGATTGCTCTCAGTTCGAGGACATTGATATGTAGAGATATCTCCGCAGGTGACCATTTGCATTCCATTGTGAGGCCATTTAAATGCGCACCCATTTTCTGAGTGATGCATCAGTTGTTATAAGTGAAGATGGTGACATCTGTGAGAAGGGGATCCCTTTGCATACATTGGCTGGGTTCTTCCACCAGCCCAAGGAGTTTGTGATCCTAGTAGGTAGTGACAGGGGTTTGCCAAGACTGTCTGTTTGATCTGTAAACTGAACTGAACCATAGTTGGAGGAATTGCATGTGGAGTCTGGCATGCAGTATCACAGCCGTGTTCATCGCCATATGCCCCAACAGTTGGAGACAAAGTCTGGCTAGTACTTGAGGACTGCACTGAGCCATTTCTATGAGTGAGACCAGGGACAGGAACCTGTGTTGAGGTAAGAAAGCTTTGATCTGTAGAGCATCTAGGTTAGCCTCTATTAATTCCAGGTGCCGCACTGGCATGAGGGTCTACTTCTGGGTGTTAATCTGAAAAAGCCCAGTTCTGTAAACAAGTGTTTTGTGGTGGCGAAGGCTCAATGAGCCTCTTGGAGCAATCAGGCTCTGTGGAGACAATCATCCAGGTAAGGGTAGATCATTATCCCTTGTAAGCACAGATAAGCAGCTACCACTGCGAGAACTTTGGAAAATACTCTCTGTGCTGATGAAAGTCAGAATGGGAGAACTCGGTACTGGTAATGGTCATGTCCCATAGCAAATCAGAGAAATCATCCGTGAGCTGGTAGTACTGAAATATGAAAGTAGGAGTCCTGCAGGTTGAGGGCCAAAAAACAGTCTCCCTATTCCAGTGATGGAATGATCATCGGTAACTTATGAGCTTTGAGAAAATTTGTTGAGAGCTCTGAGATCCAGTATGGGTCTCCAACCTCCCTTCCTTTTGGGTATTAGGAAGCAACAAGAGTAGTTCCTGTTGCCTCATGGATGTTGAGGAACTGATTTTATAGCTCCTAACTGGAAGAGTTGATCTATCACAGTAGACTTTCATAGAAGGGTCCCTGAAGAGTGATGGGAAAGGGTGTTGTGGAGGGAGTAGAGAGATGAAGTGGATGGAGTATCCGGATCGGACAATCTCTAGGACCTATTTGTCCAATGTTGTGTTACCAGGCACTGTGGAATGCTGCCAAATGAGTGCATGGTCATAGACAGTAGTGGGGAGTGGTCTTGCAGCACCTTGACCTGCACATCAAAAGTGGTGCTTAGAGGCAGGCAGCTGGGTCAAAAACTGTGGACCAGATGGCTTACATTTTGGGAATTTTCCCTTTTTTCATTGTGGTTCATAATGGCACCGTGATGGGAACTGAGATGAATAAGGTCTGTGTTGGGACGGGGGGTTAAAACATCTCTTTTGCCCTCATGTGTAGATTCCCAGAGACCTGAAGGTGGCCCTGGAATCCTTCAAGGTGTGACGGAATGCATCGGTCTCCTTAGCGAAGAGTTCCACACCTTTGAAGGGGAGGGGAGGTTCCCCACTGTGGTCTGCACCTCCTTTCGGAATCCTAACAAGTGCAGCCATGATGCCAGTCTCATCATGACAGCTGTTGAGATGGATCTAGCTGCTGTATCGGTGGTGGTGAGAGTCAACTGCAGCTATGTTTTTGCCACAAGTTCCTGAATGATGGCCTTGAAGGATTTCTGATGGTCCTCAGGCAGCTTATCAATAAAGTCATTCAGTTTATTGTAATTCATGTAATTGTATTTTTCCATGAGCGCCTGGTAATTAGCAATAAGAAATTACAAAGTGGCCAAGGAATATGCCTTCCTGCCAAAGAGATCAAGGTTATTCTAGTCCCTGTTGTAGGGTGCTGTCCTGGAATGATGTCATTGGTCACAAGAGTTTACAGCATCCACCTCGATGGAACTGGGTGATGGGTAGAAGAAAAGGAAACCTGATTCCTTTGTGGGGATATAACATTTCTTGTCTGCATACTTGCACATCAGGGCTACCAATGCCATGGTTTGCCACACCATTTTAGATGGCTTTGTTGATTGAGAGGGTGAGCTTCGAGGAAGATGAAGAGTGGAAGATATCAATGAGCAGGTGGAGTGCCTCTCTGACCTCCTCTAGTGATACGCAGAGGGTATCTGCTACTCTTTTTGCCAGCTCCTGGAACAGATAGAAGTCGTCTGCAATGGATGGCGGTGAAGGCATGACCACTTTTTCCGGGGAAGAGGATATGGCTTCAGGCATTACCTCCTCCTCTGTGTCATCTTCTTGCTCCTCCATTTCATGAGGCTCTGAGGCCCTAGATGCTGTGAAAGAGCGTGCCTGCAGGGTTGTCGGGCAATGCTTGAAGCTTGTGAGGCAGGCTGTTGGTGTGCCACCCAAGGGCCCTAGTATGGCCATTGTGGTAGTGCAGGACCTGGCAGAGGTGTCCAGGGGTGGCCATACCAAGATGGTGGTGGGGCCATCTGCGGGTACATTCCCAGACCCTGTTGAGAGTGGGTCCTATATGGAGCTTGGGAAGAGTACTGTGAACCCTCCTCAGGCTCACTATCCAACCCTTCACTCGACAATGGAAGAGCATGGCATTATTGTGGGGATACACCATGAGATTGGTACTGAGGGGTGGAGAGTTGGGTGCCTCCATCATGCCCGGGTTACCAGCCTGGTGGAACTCTGCTGGTACCAATCGTCCCCATGTCAGTGCCAGGGGGAGATGGAGACCTTGGTTGTACTGGTCTCTCCGGTGCTGAGCGGGTTACTGTCGCTGGCAGTATTGACATCAACTAGCATACTGGGAGCATCTTCCTTGGACGTTTGCCCTCTGTCTCAGTACCAAAGATATGGTGCCCATGCCCAAAGGGTCTGTGGGCTCCCAGCGGTACTGGATACCGACTGTCACCATGAGGCATGGGTGCCAGACTGTGGTCTCGGTGCCGAGGATACCAAGCAAGATGGCAATCAGTTTCAGCTATCCTTAGGCTTGCTGAGGGGACTTCCCTTTCTCTTTTTTGATTTGTGAGAGGAGTCCCCAATCCATTTCTTCGACCTACTATCCTTTGAAGTCGAAGGTTGAGCAGAAGACACATGCCTGATGGAAGGCTGGGGTCAGAGATCTGCCTCCATAAAGATAATTTTTCAGCAAAGCTCCCTGTCCTTTTCTGATCTTGGCCAGAGCTGCTAGCAGAGGGAATACTTTTGTTGGATGTGGCCCTTGCCAAGGCAGAGGATGTAGTGGGAGTGCTGGTCCGTGACTGGGATCACCTCACTGCAAGTGCGTCACTTCTTGAAGCCCGGAGAGCCAGGCGTACCCTTATCCAGAGGGGTCCCACGCTACTGAAGGTTTACAAAAGAACAAAGTCCTTTTTCTTTTCTTTTTTTTTTTTTTTTTTAGGCAATGGCCAAATAAACAGTAGAACAAGGAAAAGAAACAAAGAGGCTTCATAGGAAGCTAAAAATGAGCAATTGTAAAAGAGTTAATGATCTGTGAACAGACCGCTAAAGCTCCTTCACTAGTCAGAAGCAATTGAGAAGGAACTGAGGATGGTTATCCTGTGCACACTGGCCAGCCTCGTGGCGCAGCATGGGGAGAGACAGCACATGTGCGGGCCCAGTGGACACTGCTACTGAATCTCTCCAACCAGTAGTACAGGGATGCAGACACACCTACAGTGAAGCAACCATAGCGACACTAGTTGAAGAAAAATCTGAGCTTCCTCGATTCAGCCCCTTCGTAGTCAGACACTATACTGACAGCCATTGGAAGTGCCAGTGGAGTTGCAGGTAGCAAATGGGTGGTCAGGAGGGAGCCAGTGGATGGGGCACCCAAGAATAGAGGACCTGTATATCATCAGGAAAATGACGAGCTTCCAGCTAAGTCATTCCAGCATAGTATCAAATAATCTATTAAAGTACAGAAATATTACACTTACACAATCCCCTTTGTGTCCCGATCATTTAGTTCTATTAAAAAAAAAGCAATAGACGGTCTTATATGATATATTCTTTATAAAACCATACAGTTATAACTGTAAAGGTTCCATTAGGAGCCATGTTAATAGATTTTTACACTTAATTAAAAAACAACCCCCCCCCCCACCAAAACTGATATTAAGGACTGAAATTGCACTTACCTTGTGGTTAGAGCCCTGCAAATCCATGGATATCCGCTTTATATCTGTGGATGCAGTTCTTTGTTTCCCATCTTTGTGGATCAGATGAGAATCCACATTTTTTTTTAATCCATGCAAAGCTCTAGAGCCACGGATATATAGGGGGTAGGGGGTTCACCTGTGGAGCTGAAACCTGGATTCTGGAGCCGCTGCAGGGCTGAAGCCTGGAGCCCCAGCACTCCCCACCCCACCATGGTACTCTGGGCTTCAGCCCCATGGGAGGCACCAGGGCTCAGGGCTTTAGCCCCACGGCAGGCACCGGGATCCAAGCTTTAGCTCCTCAGAGGGCTTGGGGCACTAGTGTTCTGCCCCATGGGGCTCTGGACTTCCTGAAACCAGCTCCCAGGCCCCCAGCGGTCCACTGATGACCAGTTGAGAACCGCTGCTCTAGAGGGTGCTGGTATGGATCCATATAAAAGGTGGACTGTGGATCGTGGGTTGGATACAATTTAATTACCATGGATGTGGATTGGATGAAGAGCCAAATTTTTGTATCCGTGCAGGGCTCTATTTATGGCAATTGCCAGAAGCATGTTTTTTTCTCTGTTAAAAAACTGGTACTAATTGCCTTTGTTGGTACCATCCACATTTAGATTTTTCAGAAATAATTAATGGTTCCGTACATTCATTATCTACTTACTTGAGGACCATGGGATGAAAATTATCTACACCTGCTTAATTTACCTACCTTCTTTTTAGTATTCTTACTTAATTGCCTCAATGTATTTGTAAAAAACCAAAAATCGGTTACCTACCTTTTCGTAACTGTTGTTCTTCTAGATGAGTAGCTCATGTCTAGTCCATTCTAGGTGTGCGCATGCCCATGTGCACAGTCATTGGAGATTTTTGCCTTAGTGGTGTCCATAGGGATGGCTGTGGCACCCCCTTGAGTGCTGTGCTCATGTGGTGGTATATTAGGCGCAGCAGGCCCTATGCGCTCTCAGTTCCTTTTTGCTGGCAACCCAGAGGGGCAGGAGGGCAGGAAATGGAATGGACATGAGCAACACATCTCGAAGAACAACAGTTACAAAAAGGTAGGTACCTGTTTTTCTTCTTCGAGTGCTTGCTCATGTCAATTCCATTCTAGGTGACTCACAAGCAGTATCCTCAGAAGTGGGCTCAGAATTCATGGTCTTGAGGCTTGCAGCACTGCTCTTCAGAAGCCAGCATCGTCCCAGGCCTGCTGGGTAAGGTGATGTGAACGTGTGGATGGATGACCAGGTGGCTGCCCTACAGATGTTCTGGATAGGCACTTGGGCTAGGAAAACTGCAGAAGAGGCTTACACCCTGGTTGAATGGGCTGTTACGATCACTGGAGGGGGAACCTTTGACTGATTGCAGCAGCTATGAATGCAGGCAGTGATCCAAGAAGAAATTCTTTGAGCAGACACTGGATGACCTTTTATCCTGTCAGCCTCCCTGATGAAGAATTGTGTCAATTTGCAGAATGGCTTGGTCCTTTCAATGTAGAAGTCTAGTGCCCTCCTGACATCTGGGGAATGCAATCTATGCTCCTCCTCCGAATTACGCGGCTTTGGGAAAAAGACAGGTAAGTAAATGTCCTGGCCTATATGAAACCGAGAGATCACATTGGGCTGGAAAGCCGGTATGCCCACAGGTAGACCTTGTCTTTGTAAAAGACCATGTAGGGTGGTTCCAAGGTAAGCCCCCTCATCTCAGAGACCCTGTGGGAAGATGTTATTGCAACAAAGAATGCAACCTTCCAGGAAAGGAGGAGAGAGCAGGAAGTCAGAGGCTCGTGGGGAGTCCCGTGAGCCGTGACAACACAAGATTCAGGTCCCCCAGAGGGACAGGGTCTCTGACAGGCAGATAGAGGTGCTTGAGGCCCCTGAAGAACCTGGCAGTCACGTCCTGGGTGAAAACCGACCTACCCTCAAGCGGTGGATGGAAGGCCGAGATAGCAGCCAAGTGGACCATGATAGATAAAATGGACATGTCTTGGAGCTTAAGATGCAGAAGGTAGTCCATGATTAACTGCAGTGAGGCCTGCTCAGGCCAAATGCCTTTATTCAAGGTCCAACAAGTGAACTACTTCTATTTGGCCAGGTAGATCGCTCTGGTGGAGGGCTTTCTGCTGTCCAGCAGGATCCACTGGACATCAGCCGAGCACGCCTGCTCCTCTGCATTTAACCATGCAGCAGCCAAGCCGTCAGGAGATTCTGCCACTTGTTCTTTCTATGGGACTCCCCCAAGCACTTCAAACAATTGTGATGGGGATCACTAACAGGCATCAGCCTGTTGAATGAAGAGCATGGTTTGAAGCCGGGGGGAACGGGGCATGCCCTGCTCCTGGACAGAGGAGTCCCAGCCGGGACACTAACTGCTAAACTAACCTAATACTTAATGGTTAACTAAAGTACCTATGAACAATATACGAAGAAGATAGACAATGGGTTGTAAAGAACCCCTAATGCTCTTGTAATGCAAGATGAGGCGCTCTGATCAACTGTCACAGGTGGTAAGAAGGAACTGAGACGGTGTAGGGCTGGCGGTGCCTAATATACCAGCACATGAGCGCGGCACTCAAGGGGGCGCCACAGCCATCCCTATGGATACAGCTAAGGCAAAAATCTCTGACGACTGTGCATGTGGGCATGCCCACACCTAGAATGGAATCGACATGAGCAAGCACTCACACTTCTTTGGGTTAATTCAACTTACTCTGCTTTTTTGGCTGCCTATACTTTTTCCTGTAAGCTTTTATTTTTTTCTTTTCCAGTTCCCTCCCTTTTCTGAGTCATGCACTTGTCTTTGAACAATTTCTCAAAGTCACTGACTACTTCCTATTCGTTCATCTTTTAATTTTTCAGCCGAAATATAGTCTATTTGCATCTCAAATATGCCCTCTTAGAATTATCCTCCACCCCCAACTCATGGATTTTAATACTTGCTCTCATGGCACCATGCAAGTATGTTTATTATACCCCTGAAGTTTGCTTTGTTGAAATCCAATACCTTTATTTCAAGAACCCATTGCTTATTATGCTGAATTCAAATAGCCCACACTCATCGCAATAAGGCAACATAAGGCAAAAGGTTAGTTACCTTTTCAAAATATGTCTCGTTATTAGTAAAAAGTAGATCCAGGATGCTTTGTTTTCTGGCTCATGAAATTGTCCTATGTAAAATTTTTGATTGGTCATTTTTCTGTATTTGTTACCAAACATATGTCTGGACAGTACTGTCTACTCATATGGCTCACAACACTGCAGCATCTGAGCACTTCACAGACACTTCTGAATTTAGCTCCCCCCACACCTGTGAGGTAGGAAGTATTACCCCTATTTTTTACATATGTAGACTGAAGCAGAGAGAGATTGAGTGACCTCCTGAAGATAAACACAGGAAGTTTATGATAGAGCTAGAACTGAAACCAGATTACCTGCACCCCAGTCCAATGCCTTAAGCACAAGACCATTCTTCCTCCTCAAATGTACAACAGCCTTTGATTTTCAGGCTCCTTCAAAGTTGGTCCAGGAGCAAGAGCTTATTTTGCTCTCCTCAAATCCTGGGGTCTGTATCGTATATTGACTGCAGTTTCTCATTTAATTCTCTTTAGCCAGCATATTTTGCCACTACTCTGTTAACTATCAATGTGTATCACATTGGTTTTATAAATGCTTTTACTATACCTCCTCCTTCCCTATCTATTAGTCATGTATAGATTGTACTCAGACATTCCTGAAAAGAAGTGTATTACTTTTATAAATGCTCTGGGGCTTGGTAGAACTCCTGCATCAAAACTCATGGCCTGGAGCACTGCTAGTTTTGTTTAAAAAAAAAAAAAAAAAAAAATCAGTTTTACATCTGTGGGCCATTTTTATGAAGGAGAACTGGCTATTAATTCTCGTACACATTTGATTTTGCCATCAAAACTGACCTGTAGCCATAAGTAAGTGAGCCAATCGAATTCACTTGAACTGTGGTTCATATGTTGAGTTCAAAAGGCCACTGTTAGATTGAAAAGGGATACAGATTTGTGGACATTAGGCTGCTTTTGGTCCCTTTAGTCCTGCTCAGAAGCCATTTATCTTCATGAGTTGAGAGCTCATAGGTATTCTGTGATGGTTATAACGGTCTCTCTCATACACCAGGTAACTCACATTTTAAGCAGCACAAAGTTATATCTCTAATAACTACAATTGATAATATATATATGAACTTGTGCTTTTTTAATAAAAATGAAACACAAAGCATTCTAAATTACAGCAGCTTATAGATCTAAAAACTGTCCACATTTCAGCAGAATACTGTAATTAAGATAAACATTGTAACTGTAAAATGTTAAAGCTCCATGGCAATTTAAAACCACAATAAAGCCTTCAGTCAGACTGTCACAGTATTCTCTCTGCTGATCGCCTGCAGCTTCATTGCTGTAATAAAAATTCCTTTATTGAAAGTATGTGATATCCTCTCCTTTCCAAGAGAGAGGAAAAAACAAAAAAAGCTGCAGAGCCCTTTTGGTTAATACACCACAACAGTTCTTTCCCTAATAGGCAATGTTCTTTGCTAGCACTAAGAAATAAGAGCATCTTTTGTTTACCATTAGTTGAGGTAAGTTTTCTTACTTTGACTCTGGTTTAAAGCTACCACAAAGGAGTGACTTTTAAGCTGCAGCATGGTTTTTCAAGATTACAATATGTCTGCATAAAATACATAATTAAAAAAGTTATTTGCAGAATTGGTTATCAAAAGCCCTGACTTAGCTTTAAAGAATTGCAAATATTTGCTTCCTAACAGCTAGTTTATAATTTTGCTGGCAGGAGGATGAGAGTTTATACTTCATTTTAATCTCTATACCCTTTTTGTCTAACAGCTAAAAAGTGGTGTGAAAATTATTTATAACTAGTTAAACTGCAGCAACAGCACTTAACCAAGCTCTACTGATACTTGATTAAAGGAGGCTATTTTCTTTTTAAACTACAAAAACAAGAGGCAATTGCTTAGTCACTGTTCAATATTTACCAAATTATTAGCTAATTAATATATCTGCATGCTTTGCGTCTAACATCTCACACTGAGTACAGGAAAAGGTAACAATGCAATCAGCTGGGTTACGCGCTAGAAACAGTGAGAAATTCTGTTATTTGATGCAGAATTCTATGCATCAGTCAACTCTAATCCACTAAGAAAACTATAAAATGTTGAAATTTAGTTTTAATGCGTTAAGGAACTGCTGAGAAAGATTATGAGCAACTTAATAAAATAAATGCCATCATTAATTCAAACTGCAAACAGTGTTACAGTCATATATTATAAAGTTACCCTAAATAAACCTAGTGCTTCAAAAATTTACCAGTGATTTTCTATTACAAAATATGTGAAAATACAAAAGACCACCACAAAACAATGTCCTTTTTGGGTCAAAACTGACACCAAGACGACAAAGTCTTATTTTAGTTTGTTAACAGAGACTATTGGAAGATACAAATTTCAATTTGGTTGAATTCTATACACCATATCCACCAAAGCCCAGAGTTAACATTCTCATGTAACCTAAAATTATTCTAAACTTCCTATCAAACCCATTACTTCTCTGTGACCTTTAAGGTTAGCCACTACTTGTTTTCTAATACTACATTTTGGCAGCAACTATTTATTAGCCTCTTATTGCAAACAGTGCAATTTAACAATAAACCAGTCTTAAGGGTTTTTTATGTCTTCAGGATACATACCATATATTTCTTTAAAAATAATCATACTTTTGTAAGCAATACTTTACAGTAGACATCTCAAATCTACCATATTTGTAAAACTTAAAATGAGAGAAATTTAGGCTCTAAATTTTTATCCATATATTTATATTCAGATTCTATATATATTATATATACACACACACGAGTATATATAAAATATATATAATCAGAGTCCAAAAATGAACAAAACCTAGGCACTGTACATAAAATCTTTTTTAAAACTCAAACAATAGAAAAACTTTAAACATTAAACAATTTTAATAAAAGTTTCTGTACAATGCTAAGCAGTTTTATTTACATATAGAAAATGTAATAGGAGTAGTGTTTGAAATTACAGCACTCCTTAAAATTTCAATGGCAGGTAATCTGGAAAAAATAACAGCATTCCATTCACAAATATTTTCAAGCAATAAATATGTATTTATAAATAGTGTAAATTTACATCAAGATTAGAAACAAAAATCACAAATCTGAAGTTTATTCCTTAGTCTATGTGCAACCCATTTATCTTTGTGACTTGGCTGTTAATTTTTTTAAATTTTATTTTAGGAACCAAAAGTGTAACCATCATGGTTTCAAAACAAGACAGAAAAACATAAAAGCCGTAAAAAATTTATATCACCTAACTTTTCACATTAAAAAAAAATGTTGCCCAAAGAAAGACTTAAAATTTCTAACTACCTTACAAAGAAATGACCAGCTAAGCTAGTACTTTTTCCAAGGGAAATTCTGAAGGGGAAAAATGGATGAAACTAATTCATCAGCCCAGAAACAGAGAAATACAAAAGAGGTGGTCTTCAAGTCAGTAGTCTGTATAATGTTGCCAGTTTTGTCAGATATATACAAAACATGGAATTATTATTATTTTTTTTTTGAAGTACAGCTGGATGAGCTTTATTTATTTTGAGTTCTGGAATAGGAGGCAGTGCTCTCTCCTGTCCAGTTGGTTGACACTCCGCACTTGGAAGGTTGCATAGACACAGCTTTCAAGCCAGCAGCCTTACAGGATAGCTACAAAAAAAATCAGTGGTGCAGAACTGGGTCACTTCCTGAATATCAGAAAAGTTTTCATTTAATGTCCATGGAAAAATGTCAAGATGAGGAGGATGGCAATGGAGGAGCCTGGAAAGAAAAAATAAATTACTTTTTCTACAATGGGCAAAATGCAATTATTCAATAAAGATCCGTGTAAACAATACGTATAAAGTTTAAGGGACATATTAACATCATTGGTTTTATATTTCAGGATTTTTTTAAGATCACATTTGTGATTTTTTTTTTTGCATATTCAAGTACAATTTGCATTTCATTTTATTAATATTTTACATTAATATTCTCTAGGCACAGGTACAATTATTTTAAATCATCCATGACAACAACTATCTAGATAAACATGCTAAAAATTAGACAACAGAACTCTTCCCCATACAAGCCTTCTGGCTCACCTCAGAAGAAGTCTGGGAGAACAGATATTTATAGACTTTTCTGTAACAATCACTTCAGTATCTTAGTGCTTCACAAACAATGATTTTGGGTCTTTTACATGTGAACTGAAAGCCAACAACTTTGAGCTCTGTTAAACAAACAGAGGGAGTAAATTCCAGAGTAGAGGGTCCCATACTGAGAATGCCCTGGATATTTAAATCATGATACCTTAGCTAAAAGCTTACAACTTATCTCATAAGTCTAGTAAAGAGAAAAAACATTTATCCAAACCAACACTGAATTGCAGCTGGAAATTAATCAAAAGGCATAGTCATTTCTGGACTGCCATATTCAATTACAATACAACATCTCAGAACACTCTATCCAACTACTGTCTTCTTTCCTGTGAATGCAAGGTGCATCATGAACCAATTCAGCACCACTCTTCACTCTGATTATGAACAAGACATCTGACCTTGCCTGCAACACTGAAAACCATATGGAATGAATGGACAATCATGCGTTAGCACAGTTCAAACCAGCAGGCTACACCATACAGTATAAGCCTACAAATGGGCAAACGTAATGGACACCAGGGTTTTTGCTTTATAACTCAGATGCAAAGGAGGCCCCAAACAGAATTGTTTGAGAGAATTCTCTTGCCAAGCGGAGAGAAAGCCAGGTTTTTTATTTCCTATTAGAAATGACGTCAGAGTTTCTCTTAAACATGGTGCTATTCTCTCAGCTTCACTATTTTTATTCTTCTTCTCACAATCCAGGGGCACACAGAGGTTTCTGGGGGCGCAGGGCAAAGTTTTAAACTGAGGCCTCCACCGTTCCAAAAAAATTACCATGGAAATGAAAGAGTTTAACACAATGGGATGGGGTGGGTTTAAGAAAGGGCCCAGGCCTGTGGGGTCACTGCCTCCCTGTGGAGATAACAGTGGGACTCCAACCTGCATGCAGCCAGTGAGCCACTTCTGGCTCCACCTCTCCCAGAGCTCTAGTCCAGCTGCCAGTGGGAGCAGTATCCCAGAACCCTCAACTCATTCCTACCTCCAGACTCTCAGCCTGGCAGGTTGCCTCAGGCCCAGTGCAATGATGCCAGTGGTGTCTGGATACAGGCCCAGTTGGGATGGGAAAGTCACCTCCAACACTAATCAATGGCAGGCACCACACTTGAGTGGCACTGCGACCCTGTGTGCCATGTCACAATGCCTTTCACTCAAATTTGGCCCAGTTGCTCCTCCATGATGATGAAGGGATGGCTGAGCCAAACCTGAATGGCGCTGAGACCCCATATGCCAGGTCACAATGCCTGTCACTCAAATTTGGCACAGTTGCCCTGTGGTGATTTTGGAGGCCCTCTCAAATGGGGGTCCCAGGGCAAACTGCCCCCCCTCCCCAAGTTACGAATGGCCCTGTCTCCATATGATCCAGACATGATCTTCAGGTAGCTTCTATATTAGAATTTTAAGCCTCATCCTTGTGAATTTTAACAACTGTTTTTCTCCGGAAACTCATTTATATACTCTGTAGTAAATTATTGTACTTTTCCATGCATTTCTGCCCCTTCAATATTTTTTTCTGTAAAAACGGAAAATATAATTCCAGAAATCCATTTGAACCAGAAAATCCAAGGTATTCATATACAAATAGGTACCAACACAACATACAACAGCTTTACAAAGATAGTTTTTCACCCACTGAATATAACTTACTAATGTAAATTGGTCATAGGCTTGCATCATGTCCTCCATTTTGTACTGTTCTAGCACCACAAAATTTTCCAGATTCCCGCTTATCTTTCGCGCACAGTCTTGGCAATGTACAACATAGGTCTTTCGAGAATTGCTCTCACTGGTGACAAAAAGCAGATTAAAGACTTCCACCTGTGTAACAGGAAACAAATCAGGGTTGACATCTGTTTTTGGAAAGCTACAGAAAATAAGGCTTGGCTGGTTTGGGATTTATATTCTGACTGTGTGCACGTGCACATAGAAAAAAGACAAGGCAGCACAAGAAAAATTCACACTTCTGGGGTTCAGTCACAGAGGTAGGAACTCTTCCAACTCATGTCTACTTCTACTACTAGATTAAGATGTTTGAATGAAGGCACTAAAGAAAACGCAGGCGAATATTACCAAGCGAGTTTCATAATCTGAGAGTTATACCTGTAAGGTACATACTGTAAGCATTATACCCATTTTGCAGATGGGTAAAAAGAGAAATTAAGGCCAACATTTTCAAGTGCCCACTAATTTTCAGTGCCCCCCGCTTTTTGGCTTCTCAGCTTGGGACAAGAAGTGCTAAAATGATGCTTTTCATTTGGTCTTTAGCAAAATTGCTATTCTGTTCTGCAAAAACATATTATTAAATACTAGGGAGAATCAAAACACCTAGCAAGACAGGGATGTTCTATGAAGAGTGCACACCAAAGTTCTCTCTCTCTTTGGGGCTATTTCTGACCAGTGAAATACAATAAAATAAAATTCTAAAAATGAAGCTCAGCGGATCAAATTCAATACAGATGGGATGAGCCTTTTTTTAAGAATCCCAGATAATGGAAAAACATTGCATGAGTAACAACATGTTCATTGCAAAAGAGAGTTTAGCAAAATACAGCCCATATCTAAAAGATTAGATTGTAAAGTCTTAGGAGATGGCAACTGTGTCTTCTTACATATATCTATTTACAGCAGCTAGCAGATAGTGGGTGCTACTGTAATGCAAATAAAGAAATACAAAATTAACAACAGCAGCAATAATAATGGAACACATCCCAAAAATAGATCGATTTAACATTGCGAAGTTCTTTACTTCTACTGACCTCACAAATGCTACAGTAATGGGCAGGCTCTTCCTTTGTTCGCCCATGCCAGACAATCTCTTTTCCTGCAGCAATTAGAGCTTCCCTCAATGTCTGACACTGCTTGAGAGTTCTCAACAGGCAATACCTATCACAGAAATCAAAAGTAAATAATTAAACACAAACATTTCCCCTACATTTAGTTCAAAACTAAACTTTATCTGTTCATTTATTCAACATTAACCCCCACCACAACAGTCAGTATATTTCATTTTAATTGGAGCAAATGAAACTTCCTTAAACAGTGAAATACTGTGCTTTTTAGTGTACTGTAGTTATACAACTGTTTTAATCTTACATTATCAACAAGAAGTTTGGTTGACTTACTGGGATAAAACAAACAGCTTACATTTCATATATGAAACTCAAAGCATTATGTTGCCGACCCAAGGCATCATTTTACAGTAACATCCTCCTAAAAATAAATCACTTCCTCAACACAACTGTCTTCCAGTGACCTAAAGTCCAGAAACTCAAATTTTGGTAGAAATTATTATAGATTAGGAGAAAAAAATACCCAGACTAGTTTCAGAAAATATTTTCTGTAGACTTCTCTAGAAAATTATTATCTAAAAATGGAAGAAAATTTTGATATTGGTTTGCTTACTGCATTAAGGAAGAAAAGCTTAGTGTGCTCCCAAATGACTATTTACAATTGTTTGCAATATTTTTATGTAAATGACAAAAAACAGATTTGAATTTTAGCTCATCCTGTCAAGCAATACATCATTTTACTTTCCAATATTATGTGAACTACAAGTGTGTTCTCATAAGTGGGCCAAAATGGGTCACCTGACTTTTTTTAATTTCAAATGTGTGTTATTTACAATAATTTTCAGTTCTTAACTATCCTTTGCATTTGAGCAGTACTCTGATTTTCCTCTCCAAAGGGTCGCTACATACATTACAGACACACTGGAAAACGTAAGGGGAAGAAAAAATGCTAGATGGAAAACTTAGTGGAAAAAAGTTTTATTTCCCCTTCCCGCCCCCCAAAATATTGTTCAAACACAGTGCTAGTTCCTTACTTTCTTTTCACTGTATAGTCTTAAATTGCTAATGTATGTTTTATACTTGTTTCTTTATGTTAGCAAAATTTTAGATACTACATTGAGACTTTATGTTCGTCTCCCACCCCGCAACACCTAAATCCAGGGACTTGTTAGTATTGTACTGCAAGAGCAACACAAACTCAAACTCAAAATTGCAAATAAGCCCATTCTACATTAGCAACTGACTCCACCTTCTGACATACTGAACTTTCAAAAGTTGAAAAAGCTAAAATGCAAGCGATTAAAAAAAACGGAACATTTTTTGGCCTGTGAATATAAAAGTTCTCAATAACTTTGATAATGTATTTGAAGTCTAAATAACTTTTTATTTGCTAACACGGAGAATTTTTTTTTTGAAGTGACAGATTTTATGCCACTATAAGAAATGTTTAATACAAATACAGTTTTAGCCCCTCATGTATGACACTTACACACATGCTTAATTTCAAGCACAAGTAATCCCCCACTGAAGTCAATGAAAAGGGTTATTCACGTAAGTAAATCTTATGTTATGTGTACCTATCTTAAGTATTTGTAGGATCATGTCCTTAATTTTCAATATTTTGGTTTTTGACTATAGAAACTTAGTAAAATTCAAATAAGATACCCTGAATGTAGTGGCACTTCATAAATTTTAATCTAAAGTTGCTATAGCACATTCAAATTAAATTAGTGTTACAAAGTTTAAACCACATTTTTTTTATTTTTTTTTTTTAGTATCAAGTGACTTAAATCACTTTATCCAATGGAAAAGAAAAGGTCTGAGATTATGTCAAACAAAAGCAGGAATGATTAAGTCAGAGAAGATAAGAGCTAACCACCTGAAAAAGTTTTGCTGCAGGAAATCAGGGAATTAATTTATATCAAAACAAAAAAAATTTTTTATGAAACATTTTAAAAATAGATACCTCTCTGTAAGAAAGGTAAGAAATACACAGCACTTGTCCTTATTAATAAAATACGAGTAGGGTGACCATATTCCCCTACGCCGAATAAAGGACACCTGATAAAATTATTCATATTCAAGTGAGTTCAACGTCAATCAATCAGAACTATGCAGTATAAACATTCAAATTAACATCAAGTTGACTGAGCCCCTGTTAAAAAGAAATACTACATAGCTGAATTCTTTTTATCTTCTTATCTTTAAGGCTTTATGGTTCAGATGGGAAGAGGTCACATACACACACACACTCCCATACACCTCGCTCACGGGGGGTGTGTGTGTGCGCGTCCGGCCAGCCCTCCACTCCCTCCTGGCGCTCTCCGCCCTCCATGCCTGGCTGGACTGCCAGGATGAACACAACTCTCCTAGTACCTGGCGCCGTGTCTTCCCGAGGCAACATATTGGGGAGTGGGGGCACACAAGGTCACATGCTCCCCCACCAGATTTCTGCCAGGGTTCACATCAGAATGTGGCCAGCAGCAGCCTTTTGGCACTGTGCGGGAGGAAGGGAAGGGAGCTGCTTCCAGCCACATGAGAGGAGTGGGAGGGAGTGATGATCTGGCCCATGTCTTTGCAGAGCTCATCTCTTCTATTCCCGCAACCCCTGAGGCTGGATGCAGCTTGTCCCTTCCTGCCTGCACAGTCGAAAGGCAGACTCCTCCAGGCTGCCGCTGGCCATGGACATAACCCAGCCGCCTCCTGTCCCCCGGCTACAACACGGGCAGGAAGGGGTTAAGCCCTGACGATGCATTGTGCACCAGGGCCCAGGGAACCTGACCAGACAGGTGGCTCATCAGGGGAGGGGGCCTCGGGACAAAGCAGCCCTGCGCTCCCTGGGGGCAGGACCCAGGGTGAGGGGGTGAGGGTTGAAGAGGGTGCTAAGCCCCTGCCTGGGCGGTGCTGTGGAGCCTGCAGGGTTGGGGCATGAACAGGCTTGAAATGGCTTCCCCCACACCACTCCAGAGCTTAGCTAAGGGGTGGAGAGGCTTCCCCATGACAGCACCGTGCGAGGCTTTGGCACATGCAGGGCTCAGCTCCTCCTGGCCAGCGCCCCGGGCTGGAGTATCTTGGGCTTTCCTGGGGCCCCAGTCCAGCCTGAGGCAGTGGGGGAAGAAAGCTGTCGGGAAGCTGAGTGCTCAGACCAGCATGGGGAGCAGGGGACCCCACGTGTTGCAACCTGGCCCCGTCACCAGCCTTGCACATCCACCCCCATCATCGGCCACTGGACCCTCCACTAACCACTGGTGGGTGGGCGGCTGGCAAGCAGAGATCCGGCCAGCAGCAGGATCCACCAGTACTGATTGGGGTGGGGGGGGAAGAGGAGTCAGAAAATACGGGATAACATGCCCATTTAAAAAAAAAATTTGGGACACCTGCAGGAGGGCTTAAATATGGGAGTGTCCCTTTAAAAACAGGATGCCTGGTCACCTAAAATATGAGTCAACTGTCATTTAGCCCATCAGACGGCATTTACCAATATTTAAATCTAAACTGAGTAGTTTTGAGAGAATGCATATGAAATTTCAGTTATACAATTGCTCATTAAGAGCCATCATATTATATAATTATGCTACAAGCGTATGAGTTTATTTAATTTATTTAGTTCTTGCACTGAATTGCCATTAAGAATAATGCAGACTTCTGGGTCATATGGGGCAGGGTCCATAATTTGCTGGCTGCAGAAAATCAAATACATTACATCTATGAAGGCTGTTGGTACATGCAATCCCTAATCAGCCCAGCTCTCTCCAACATGCCATTGCAATCACACCTTTGAGATTAGCCAATTAAGTTTTTATCAGTTTGGGATAATGATAGGAAGGCAGCAGGTGGGATTAGTCCAGCATCAGACATCTGAGGACTGGAAAGACACCTTTTAATTTTCTGTCTATTCTATTTGCTGGCTACCCTGTTTTTGTAACTGAAAGAACACAAGAAAGTAATTTATTAGTTTAATAATTTAGGAAAAAAGTCTGATACGCTACTTGCTTAAGAAGTATGCCTTGAATTAAAAAGAAATTTAAAAAAACCAACTGTCAATATTTTGTGCTCCCATACAAATATTTAGATGGGTTCTTTGCGCAGGCCTAAAAGCCCTTCCCGCAATTGTTCTTCAGAGTCTCAGCTTTCATTGCCAAAAAGTTTTCTAGCTGTTACAGTTGTGAAGAAAGCGTTCAAAACGAGCAGATGTTGCAGCGATATCTTCCTGAGCTTTTAGAGAGCCTGAAAACTGTGATGCTAATGATGACAGTTAACAATTTTGACATTTTAAAGTATTTCGTTGCTAATCAAAGCATATAAGAAAGAAGAGTAAGTATCATTATGAAAACCTACATCAGTGTTTCCCAAAGTGTGTAATGCCTGAAGGACTTGTTAAGGGGAGGGGGCAGTTGAAAGATGTACAAATTAACAACACACAGTGGGGCTGAAGGGAGGCACGACTAATTTCACTTTCCTGAAGGCAGGCTCAGCTTTCAGAAATTTGGGAAACACTGCTCTAAGTAGTATACTTTATTAGGATATGGGATAGGTTTGTGGTAAAAAAAGGGTAGACCTTACAGTCTAGTACAGACATAGGGTGAACCCACTGTGAGGGGGATGTCAGCCTGATTTCTTCTGTGAGAAAGGGCAGCGAGGTCTGCATCTGAACTTTTATATATTTGGTGAAGTTTTCAAAGCCTGGTTTTCATCTTGTCCATCCCCCCTTGATGCAGGGCTGTTCTCTATAAATATATCCCTCAGTAATTTGTCTACTCTGGTGTAAATATCCTGGGATGCGTATCATCTGAATCTGCTGATTTGGGCATATTCATTATTTCCTAAGTATCCTTTTACCCATGCTTTTATAATCAATATCCCTTCACTGCTTTCTAGTTACACAAACCCCATTTTCTTTATTTCATCCAAAATGACTTTTCCCCCTATAAAGCTGTTGAGTATTGCAATCATTTTAGAATTACTGTCTCCCTACTCATTCATTAATGTGTCCCCACTCTCTACTATTTCCTTTTTCTTTTGCCCCAATATATTTGTAAATGCCTTTCTTATTCCCTTTAGACACTTCTGCTATTATCATCAGGGGATTTTGTTTGTTTGTTTTTTGGGAGATGGGGGTGTCTTTTCTCAGAGCAATCTTAACTTATTTTGGATATTTTTATTTGGTTCCCCAAACAATTTCAGCCCCACCTTCAGATCTTTGAACACTGCTTTTTTATAAGCTTCTAGTCCTTTTTCTTTTCTTTTATGTAAAAGGACAATGCTGGGTTGCATACTTATTGTGATGTCTTAAGATGCTCAAACTTTCTTTCAAATGCGTACATTTTAATTCTTTCCCTTGCACAATAGTCCCAAACATTTACAGGTATACTTATTCACATTTAGTTTTAAATAATGCTCATTGTCATGTATGCCAGGGCCTCTATGTCACTGAAGAACATTTCTGCTTATTTTTCAAATGAGAAGCACAAGTCACTTTTTTATTTCAGCAAAAACTCTTCCTCTACCCTGTTTCCTACCTATTTTGCTACTTAACTCCCAAAAGAGGGGACTGTTTTAGACTATCTAGATGCCTTGGATTTCCTTGACCTGTGTCCATTTGGATACAAATCTTCATTTGGCACAGAGTTGGCATCTGTTGCATTGATAAATATTCTCTTCCGATTATGAATAAAGATCAAGTGTTCATGCTGATATTCAATGAGCTATATTTGAAACCAATGACTATAAAGTGTTGGTAATAGAACACAGAAGCTAGCAGGAGTGGATGTAGCTACTCTCAGGCGGCCCCATCCCTTTCCCCTTGAGCAGTGGATAGTTTTGGACAATGGTTCTCTCCCAAGGGCACTCACATGAGTTTTCAGAGAGTACCAGTTGGAACCCCTATTCTCTCTATATATGGGGCTGAAATGAGGGCTAGAGGAGAGATATGGACTGCAGTATGTTCTGTATGCTGACCACATCTTTCTGTCTCCATTTCAACTAACCTGATAAGTATGAACAAACACTTGTTTCAGAGTCTAGCAAAAATTGTGGGCTGGGTGATGGCTCACTGGATGAGGCTTAATCCAGGTAAGACAGAAGAGATATTGGGTAGACTGGGGAAAACAACTGCAAAGTATGGCAAAAGATTATATCTGCCATCTGATTAAGGGGGTTCTTCATTTGTACATTTGCAATTTAGGCATCTAATTAGATTCCCAGCAGCTGTTAGTCAAACAGAAAGCAATAGTTTAGACTTCCCTGGGTTTGCTGGAGAATCTCTGGGACTTCCCAAGGATGCTTACTGTGAGCTCTAGCATCTTAACTGAAAGGGTAAGGAGGTTGAATTTTTAATAAAGGCATCTTTATCCAAAAAGTTAGTCACTGAAGCTATACAGATGTTCACAACCCCCTAAAACAGACTCTTAAACAGTCTGACTAAAAATCCCTTCCCCTCTCAACTTCAAATCTTGGCATTTGTGCTGTCACCATTTCGTTCGTTCTCCAATCATCAGGGTGTGTTCCAGCCTAGACAGAACACAAACTTCTAATGTAAAAAAGAATCAGGAAAATACCCTTTTTTTTTTTTTTAAAATACATCCTTAAAGGGGAGGGGTGCGAGTGTAATATGCTCTCTGCTATAATTTTCTCTCTTGCAGGGTTAAACCCAGTTTTTTACAGGTCACCTTCAAGGTGATTTATAAGCCCCCTCAGCTTAAAAGGATGAGAGCTGCAGGGTGATGAGTCATTTACTCTGAAATTCATTCTCCTCTACCTTGCCTGAAGTGACCCAAAAGGTCACGAATATGTTGGCCCACAGATTATTATTCCTGGGGCAATTTTGTGCCACTGCACGTGCACAGAATTAACGTTCCCCGCAGAGTTTTTTGCTTCACTGCAGAAAAATGACTTTCTGATGGGGAAGCAAAGGGAAGCCACAAGAGCGCTTGTGTGCCCCTTCCGAGCAGCACAGGTGTGTCATTTTGGGTGCCTGGAGCAGCCACTGGAGAGGTAAATCACCACAGGGCGCGATGCTGAGGACATTCCTGCCAGTGGTTCTTATCCTGTGCTGGGTCACCTACTAGTCCCAGCTGGGATGGGCAGGATGGGACTTCCTCTTCCCCTGCAAGGAATGGCCAGGGCAGACCCACCCCCGGAAACCTCCTTTGGCTGCAGGAAGCTCCGCATCCTCCCCTTACTTCCTGCCCCCATCACTCCGCAGTCGTGGAGGGAGGGGTGACTGTGTGGGGAGCTGCTCTCCTGTCCACCCAACCCCCGTGCATCCGGATGCCCCCATACCCAGACACCCCTGCCAAGCCTCACCCCCAGCACCCAGAACCCCCCACCGAGGCCCTCGCACCTGAACCCTCACCCTGCCGAGCCTCACCCACTGCATCTGGAGCCCCTTTACACCCAGCCCCCCCGTTGAGCCTCCCCCCAGACTCCCCTCCCCCGAGACCCCTGCACTTGAACTCCCACCCCGAGAAGCCCCACCCCCAAGATTGGACCACCCCAATGAGCTCATGCACCCAGACCCCCACCTTAATGAGTCCCAACCAGCTGTACCCGGACCCTCATCTAAGCCCCACTCCCCCAGCACCAGATTCCCTCCCCCCGTACACCCAGAAACCCCTGCTGAGCCCCAACCACCTTCACTGGACCCCCATGCAGTCCCATTGCCCTGTGCCCGGACCCTCCACTGAGCCACCTGCACCCAGATAACCCCACACAGAACCCGCTCACCCCACACCTGGATCTCCCCACACTAAGGCCCTCCATACTTGGATTCTGCTACTCTGAGCCTGCCTGCCCACACCTGGTACACTTGGCGTGGAGGGACAGGGCTCCGGGGTATTTCTGGGGCAGGCCCAGGCCTTGTGCTGTGTCAGGGTCTGGAGCAGCCCCAGCACTGAGTCTTTGTCCTGGGTGATGGTGACGACGGCAATCTCCCAGCTCTGTGCACCCAATGGCCTATGCTCCCCACTGCCATGCTTGAGCCTCTGCATTTATTTATTGACAAATAAAATTTGCAGAATTTTAAAATACCATGTGCAGAATTTTTACTTTCTTGGCGCAGAATTCCCTCAGGAGTAAAATATGCTGGAATACTCATCTGCTTTCTCAGGATTTCAGAGGGCGGAAGTGATGCCAGATGATTTATTTTTGTATAGATTTGTATGGCATGAAAGATATGTTAAAGATGACCTTCCTTGGAAGTTTTTAAGGTCAGGCTTGACAAAGCCCTGGCTGGGATAATTTAGTTCATGTTGGTCCTGCTTTGAGCAGGGGGTTGGACTAGATGACCTCCTGAGGTCCCTTCCAACCCTGATATTCTATGATTCTATGACTTGAACCTGGGAAACACACTTTTGAAATGCTCAATTTTGAACCCAGAATGTTACCATCTCATTGACTTAATGTAATCAGCTGCAGGACTCTTCAAATGAAAGGGCGGGGGGTGGGGGGGGGGGGAGAAGAAGCTTTCCAAACCCTGCCTCCTTGCGTGTCAAAGATATTTTCCCTGCCTCTCTTGGTGATAGGATATAAATCAGCTAAATGTGAGTACTGGAAATGAACAAGTAAATTTACTATTAAAATATTTAGTTTAACTTTAAAAATAATAAAACATGCTCACCCTGAGTCTGAAGTTTACTGCCAGCAGAAGGCTCAATCTTTCAACTTGTTGTCATATATAGGCAGACCCTTGTGCTCGTGCAGGGCCCCATCAGAGTCAACAGAGGTCTGTCTGCATACAAGTTGCAAGATTGAAACCTAAAATATTTTTGAAAAAACTCTGGAGCTCACAGTTAAGATAAAAATATCAGGAAATCTAGGCATAAAAATTACACTGAATACCTAATTCACCACATCAAAACAGCATTCATTTAATGTAATGCTAAACACATAATGGATTTCACTAGAAAGATATTATTTATTCTGTAAATAAAAAAGATCACCCTCGTTTTTTCAAAACAAGAACAGTCAACTGTCGAAATGGATACACAAATATTTAAAATACACTTACTTGATCATTTCAAAAAGCTTTGGATCTGAGACCTTTATATTTCGTGCCATGTTCCACGAAAGATGAATCATCGGCACTATTGACTTGACGCTCTGTAGTTTATTCCACTCGTACCGTTCCACTGCCAATTTATATTGACAGGCTAGAAGAAAAAGTTACAGAAACTTTCAGATAAGCCAATAAAGGATACAAGATGATCTCCTGGTCATCCTCAAAACCTGAATTTTGTAAGATTGGAGAAAACTACATACTGTATGCTAGAGTGGTTGCCATTACAATTTTTACAGCTTTGAAAGTAAATTTTTACACAATAGTCCCTTATATTTAGAATATTGAGAGCATACACAATTCCACAACAACAACTTGAAAAAGCGTTTTTAAATAAAGTAATGGTTTTTAAAACGGTTTTATTTTAAAAGTAAACAGAGACCACTTCTTTAAAAATGGGATTTTTAAATTTAAATTCTCAAATATTTAGGGTTAAAAACCTAATTTGCTAGTTTCTGCAGCTGCCTTTGTTCCATCCAATTCTATATTACAATTCTGTCATATATTTACAATACGCAATTTCTAGACAGATTACACAATAGAGAGAGGTTTGTTGTGATAGATTAGGAATGTTAAATTTATGCTAAGCAACATAAGGAATGTCTTGTTGCACATGTGTTGCTGCTCAGGGAATGCCAGTCAATTCAAGTGATCTTGGAATGACACTGCTTATAGCACTAAACCAAAATAAAGTTTGTCGTGTGCATTACTAGTTAAGAAAATAGCTATTTTTTGAGCTACGTACTGGTCCTCTGTTGTCTGCTGAGTTTCCTCCCATTCTGTGAGATCATCTTTCTATTTTTCTGCTTATACCAGTTTGAACCCTAATGACTTTACATAATTCTCTTGTAGCTGTGGGTTTGAAACATCTAACCAAATGTTTTTATTTGTTTTAAACTGAAAGACTGTACTTAAAGCTAATATTCCTGGAGCTTTTTAAAAACTCAAGATTTTATACTGGTTTATAATTGCCTGTTATTATTAAAAATAGGAGATCTCACTGGTCTTGAAAAAACTAACTGGACGGTCAGTCCTCCTCACCTGTGCAACCTCTTTCCTAGATGGATGAATAGGATGAGGAGAGGAGAAAGAAAGGAAGTGAAGTGCAAGGTAGAGTGAGTTCATCTAATCATTTCCTTTCTCTTTTTTCTCTTTATACCAAAGTTTATAGTCACGATTGTGGTGAGGCTTAGTCTAAATACATCATGAAAGGACTGTGGTGCTTATGTTTTCAGTCTTCCTTCAGAGGAAAACATTTCAGGTTTTAACATTATACAGTTTGTGTTGAAACAGATACAATTTTTATCTAGTAAAATATGATAAACTAATACAAAAAGCCCAAGAGAGTTGGGATGCATGTGGTACAATATGAACAAATTATCTATGTCACCATATATATTATTTCACCATACCTGTAAGAGGGCCAACATTCCAAGCAATGTTGTTGCACCAGCCAATAGCCTGAACCCAATGAACAGTGCCAGCATTTATCCACACCAAATCCCCAGGTCTCTGAATAAACCTATAAACTGGGACATTGGCTTCATACAAGTCTTCCAGGTTAGGCCACCAAGAGCCCATTAGGAAATTCATATTATTTCTGAAACAATAGGAAAAAAACAGTCTTCCACATTTACCAATAGATAAATTAGGGGTCTATATCTTGTCAGTAGCCAAAGTTAAGTTAATCAGAATACTTGCATACAGCCATCACTATTACAAATGCTTCCAACTAGTGATTGATGACACAGGAAATGGTAAAAAATAAAAAATAAACCCCCCAATGTTTTCTTCTCTAGGTGGCTGATTTGAATCCAGTGGATGGTCATTATGTCCTGAATCTGTATGTAGCAATTTGGCTGCATGTGTGAAATGAGCTGATGGCCTCCATTTATTGTCCAGGTTTTTGTCTACACTATTTTTTCTTAACATTTCCCAGTATTGCTACCACTAATACAACTCCACTGGTAGTCGCAATCAACATAATATTAGTGTAGAATGACTACAGGCATTTTAACCACTGTCACCCGCTCAGAGCAGGTCTGCACAACATGGTGTTCAAAATGCCAGTGCTTGCTGCTGCCTTTTCTACTCTAGCACTCCAATATTGCTACCACAATTGGATGGTAGCAATGGTGGGAAATTTTAGGAAAGAAGTCTAGATTAGACAAGGCATAGTGACTAGTGAACACATCTTCAACATCACCATCACCACTAGCTCTCTTCTTATCAGTCTCAGTAAAGAGGCCAAGGTATTAGTTGCTATGGTGATTGAATTAATTCTCCAACCCACCAATTCAACAGTACAACCTATATGCTAACTGCTATATAATAATTGTACTGTTAATTATAAATTGCAGTCAGATCAGCTGAAGAGTTCTGGCTCATATAAATTTCTTCCAGTGAACAAATACATATGATCTACTAGTCATCAATAATTCAATCACTAACTGCTTTTTCTTTTATCCTCCTCCACATCTTACTTGAAATTGTTCATGAAGCGTGTCTTTTGACTTTTTCTTCATATATTTTAAATGCAAGGGCTGATCTGAGCTGGGCATGTCCCTTTTATCTGTCCTCTTTCATCCCTTGGGCCTGTCAGGCTGCTCTTAAGCCTGACGCCACGTTATTTGTGAGATGGTAGCACCCAGTCCTGCACTGCATTATGTTCAGTGATTCAGGCTCTCTCAAATTCTTTGAACTACTTTACTTTTAGCCTTCCACCTTGATTTACTCTGCTGCTCTCTAGCAGTTTCAGAATGGTCTGACTCTAGTTCCAAGCTGTTTGTCTTATTGGTGACATTTTTTCTTTAAAATATTTTAGTTGTTGTCATAGTGGCTCAATTTTGTGCAGTCTTTGAAAAGAATGTATCACTATCATACAATCAAATAATGAACATATACGAAAACCAAATGTAGTTTAAAAGTTTGCTAATCTACAGAATTAACACAACATGGATTTATTTTCATTGCTGATTGTGAGACACTATGGCCATTTTAAAAAAAACCTGCAAAGCCACTTGCATGTACACAAAATACACTTGAGTAACAAGTAATACACTTGAGTAATGATGGGCTTTGTAAGGTGGAAATTGGATTGAGGTCTTAAAATACATCTGGGAGCAGTAACTTTTGAGCCCTCCTGATATGGTCTGAATCTGAACCTTTGACTTACATGTCAAAGTCTCCATATCCATTACAACCCCCCGCCACGTCATCTATGCTCCCTCCTCCACCACCTTTATTTTTTCTTTTTAAAAGTCCTGAAATAAATCTAAGTTAACTGCTGATTGTTGGGGGCAAACTATCCCGAGGCAACTGAGATAATCATAAAGTTGGCTGTTTTTTGCATATTGCAATCTATTTAGTTAAAATGGTGAAAAAGTATAAAGGAAAAACCTAGATCTTAACAGACTTTTCTGATTCATCAGAAGCTATAAAATATCACCTCCACCTCCCCACTGATAGCATGTGTGAGGTGTTTCTGCATCTGACAGGTATACACACAGAAGCCCTCAAAACATCTGAGCACAGCATATGAGACTTACTTTTCACAGAAGTCATTCAGGACACCCCAATAGCTTTCAGGAACAACAAACCATTCACAGTCACCTGGACCAATATTTATGTTTACTGAACAGAAGTTGTTATTTTCTTGGTGACCTGAAATTCATGAGAAAAACTTATTTTCACAGTGATGATAATTTTGTTTTGACAGCACTGTGAGCACTAAAGTACTATGTAGGCACTAATTATTATTAAGGCAAATTATATCACAGCTTAATTATAGATGTATTTGTAAATAATGCCTAGTACCACAGCATTTGAGTATCTACACTTTTTTAAAAATACACAATTAAAACACTGTTACTTAGGCTATGTATTAGTGACAACACAGTTTTGCTTTGATTGATTTGTGGATGACTAAAAGTTATCAATTTCTCTAATCTTTGATGTGCATAATGCTTTGTGGCTCCCCTCTTGTAGATCTTAAGAGCTCTGCTATACCTGAGCTTCAGTCAAACACAATTATTACTTTTATTTTGGGGGCACCTGGAGGCCCGAAGCAAGACTGGGGCCCCACTGTTTCAGGTACATAGTAAGAATTAATCCCTGCCCCAAAGGGATTACATAGACAAGACAGACTAGAGTAGTATTACCTCCATTTCACTGATGGGAAACTGAGGCACAGATACACTAAGGGTCTTGCAGAAGGTCACATATGGAGCCAAAGGCAGAGCCAGGAACTGAACTAAGATCTCCTAAAACCTAGTTCAATGTTTTAATCACAAATCTATCTAACAGTGAAGGATGCATTTTACCCTCAGGTAACAGGTTTAAATTAAACAAAGTTTAGCTCTTAAAGGTTTAATTATAAACTGCCATTCTAGGAATTTACAAGCTCTGCTGGAAAAGCTTACAGAAGCTTGCAAGATGTGCAAGTGAAGTCAGTCAATTGTGTCTCATTTTTCTTAAAGAAAGAGGCAATTAAATGCAAAAGGTTAGCAATAATGAACATTTAAGGTTGTGAAAATAAAAGCACTTAAAAGTTAGGAAATTTCAGAAGTTAATGTTACAGGAGAAAGTAACTCTGTCGCTTTGCATATGCACCATGAAGCATTTTCTAATTTCTTGTTAAACTGATACTCTAATATACACTTTCGTTATATTTATGCACATCATAAACTATATAGGATCTGCATTGCGACCAGGTTAACACCTTCTTGACTTTATTGCTTGATTTTTTCCATGGAAAGTGTCTGTACTTACCTGGTGTCCTACTCCCTGGAACCTTCATGTACAACTGGACTGTGTTCATTCCCAGGATTGTATGACCAACATGGCTTAGAAGATTTCCTGCTGACACCACACGTACAAAAGCAGGAAGTTTTGTCAGTTCATGGAGCTGCAACTTCCACCTGCAGTAAAACAGCAAATCAACAACTGTGAATCCCTAAAGTTCATGGGATACTTTGGGAATTATATTAACAGCATTTTACAAAACTGTTAACATATAGGTTACAGGAATAGAAACTGTTACTGCGTGTTTTCATGTTTCTTGAAGAAAACGTCATCCACCATTTTTGCGATTGCAGATTGGATGCAGATACAAATTTTGTATCTGCGCAGGGCTCTATGCATGTCTACTTTTCATCTATTTTCCTAAAGAAAGGTTGATTCTCAGTGGTTGGTATATTTGGTACTTCTTTTTGCTAACCAGGAGGATACATCATATCTATGCATATTTATTTAAGCAGTTATATTGCTTAACATTCACTTACTCAGATTTTTAATTTTATGTTAAATGTCATTCACCATTTTCTATTTATTAGATTAAATTTTACGCATGATATTCCCTAAACTCCATTAGGATGGATACTGGTTAGTTAGTTAAATTAAAATGCACAAAAAAGTATTTTTAAATATTATTAGTTACATGTAAATACTGTAAATGTTCTGGATACACAAAAAAAAATTAGGTTATCCAAATCATGTTTTGCATTTAAAACTAACTGATTTATTAAACAAAGGAAATACTATCTGTAGTTAGGAAATTGAACTATTTGTTTCGGGTCACCATGTCCTTCAAGATTTTAAAACTAGCAGATCTCATCCTCTTAGACCTTAGGGTTTTTTGGGCCTCGATTAGAAAAGAAAAAAAATCAAGCTTTCCTTCTTTGTTTAATGACAAGCTTGTTCAAAGTTAATTGAACTAGTTGAATAAACTCAAATTAAGAATATATTTTCTGCATCTACAGAAGTGGCTACTGCAGCACAAAGCTGGTTTAACTTCATCAAACTCTGGTTCCAGGTGCTTGGCCAGTGAATTCAACCAGTTCAGTTCCTTGACTTTCTTTAAAACTTTGGCAGCAAACACATATTGCTTGAATTTTTTATGTAAATTAATATTATTTTAACAGATTACAGTAAATTTATTCCTTAACATAGGCTGTCAATTTCAAATTTGATTTTAAATAGGTTTCTTTTTTAAAAGAAAAATGTATTCAATTTAAACAAAATTGATTTTTACTGGTTTGTAGAGAAAGTGGGGGGTAGGAAGAGGATTTATGAGAGGATTGCATGAATCAGCACATAAAGAATATCACACATAGGTACAGAATGGAATAATGGTCAGACTAATTTAAAAATGGAATGAAGGACATAAAATAGTATATTATAGAGAAAGATTTTAATTTAAAATCCCATAAAAAGCAACTTAATTTGGTTTACAACATTCAGGTTTTATAGTATTGGAGAGTTTCTGCCTGAATTTCAGCCTTAGCTCACCTCTAACAGGAAATAAAACCTAACCTGGACAGACCAGCCTTTAGTGTATTTAGAGTCCTCAATCTCTTCCATCAGCCCAACCACTGTTCTACCTTTCCATGCACAGTTCCTTCTCCCATCTTTTTTATATGCATATTTTGTTTTAGCCATTAAATACAATTTCCCATTTCCGTCTAGAGAAACACTCATTAAAGAAGATTAAAATGAAGAACAAGTTAGTATTGGGCAGTTCCTCATTCAAGTCAACAGACAGCTGCAGTGCTATGCACTGTTCGCTGCTCATAGATCAAGAGGAAATCCAGAAATGCAAAAGGGCTTCTTTCCTCTTCTATGGAAAGAATGCCCAGTCTCATTTTGTAATGAGGATAAAAAGAAGAAAGAAACTAGTTCTGCAGAATACATTTAGGAATTCAAAAGAAAAAAAAATCAGAAAGAAGTAGTGTAAAAGACCAAGTGAACAGAACAACAGATTGTTAGTGGCAAACTGAGTCAAGAGCAGAAGGTTAAATTAAGATATTACTGAAAGGAAACACCAGAAGAATCAGACAAGTTGTCTGTATCAAATCTGAAGTCACTCTGGACAAGAGTTGGGGACTTAGCTGAGAGACAAAAGAGTCAAGCATTCATTCAGGGAACATTCATAGGGGAGAGCATGACACAAAGACAGTATCATAGACAAACCTTGTGGGATTAAAATAAACCTTACTGAATTAGCTTTATTACCTTTGGGGTCCCTGGATTAACATGTAGTTGTATATGTACTGTTGTAGAATTGTATGCAACTCCTTCAGAAGGAGGGGGAAGCTAACGTAATTCCTTTGCTTATCAGCCCTTTGAAGCCATGCCCTGCAGAGGCTGGCATATACTAGTTCAAACTGGATTCTCCAGGGACCAACAGACAAAAAGATTTCTGGATAAACAGCCTGGTTTTAAACAGACTCAGGGCCTTCTTTCTCATCCAGCAGATGGCCAGGAACCTTGATCCACAGAGAGCTCCAATCCTTACGGAAGGGTTGGAAGGACTATACCTGCTGAGGCACCATAAGACTCTGTGCTTGTTCTGAACTGAAGCACAAGGAAACCCCTCAAATGGGGTACTGAAGGACTGCTCCTGCCAGAGCCCACATTAGGGTTGGCGTGATTTCTGTTAAGCTTAGTAGCATGTGTGTAGGTTCTTTTATTTTTTAATGTTTTCTCTCTAGTGCTTTTACTTTAAGAATAAAATTGGCTTGCAGAAAAATTGCTGTGTGGCAACTATGAGTCACACTGTTAACCGTCTCTGAAGAGCAAGTAAGCAGGCCTGCTTGGACACAACTGGGAACAACACAGCTGGGAACAACACAGTGTAGGCAGAGGAAACTGTTCAGAGTGGGGATACCCTGGTTAGAAGAGAATGAAATGTGTCTCTCTGTGCAAGAGAAATGACAGTTAGCGAAGCTGGAAGCCTGAGAGTGGGTGCCTTTGTTCTATCATAGAGAGGGAATACAGGTGCAGTTGCCCTGAACTGTGACAGAGAGAACTAGAGGGTCTATACTTAATGGTTACCTGGAGAAAAAGGATATAGGACAATCCAAACTGAACAGCCTTTTCCAAGAGGAAAAAGAGCAAGAAGAGAAGCCCAACACCATTGCTATAGTCTACACATCCAAGATGCAGGATCTAAATGTGAGGCTACCGAAGGTGAGAATAGCGACAGATGCTAACTGATCAGAAAAAAAGCTACCTTTTAGAGCAGGGGTGACAAACTTTTTGGCCCGAGGGCCACAACAGGGTGGGGAAATTGCATGCAGGGCCACGAATGCACGGCTGGGGCAGGGGGCTGAGGTGTGTGTGTGTGTGTGGGGGGGGGGGGGGGGGCGCTGAGGTGTGTGGGAGGTATGGAGTGTATGAGGGGGTTCAGGGCAGGAGGTTGGGGTGCGAGGGGTGCAGCAGAGGGCTCAGGGCACGGGGTTGGGGTGCAGGAGGGCGTTGGGGTGTGGCAGGGGGCTCAGGACAGGGGGTTGGGGTGTGGGGTGCAGGAAGGGTTCAGGGTGCGGCCTCCGGCCCAGCACCACTTACCTGGAGTGGCTCCGGGGTAGCAGCGGCACACAGTGGGGGCCAGAGCAGGCTCCCTGCCTGCCTGCCCTGGGCCACTCTGGGAAGTGGCCGGCATCAAGCCCCTGCAGCCCCTGGGGGAGGGGGGGAAGAGGGCTCCACGCACTGCTCTTGCCTGTGGGTATCTCCCCAGTTCCTGGCCAATGGGAGCTTCAGGGGAGGTTCCCCAGGCAAAGGCAGCGCACTGAGCCCTCTGCCCCCCATCCGGGGCCGCAGGGACATGGTGCCCACTGCTTCTGGGAGCAGCGCGGGGCCTGTGGCGCCATGGGGGTTGCAATCCCGCGGGCCAGATCCAAAGCCCTGAGGGGCCAAACCCAGCCCGCAGGCCGTAGTTTGCCCACTCCTGTTTTAGAGTATAAAAAGATAGAGGCATGGGAAGAGGCAAGCCTTGGATCAGGATTTCTTGGAGAGAAGCAGTTCCGGTGGGAGTAGGACGGAGGAATGAAGAAAAGGTGGTGTACAGGAGATTGGAATAGGGATGCAAGAGTAGAGCCCAATGAGTGAACATTAAGCTTATGAGAGAAAATGGGAGGATATGATGAAGAGCATGAAGGGTGGATACATCACACACAAACCTATGTTTAAAAAACATTAAGGTTGCAAAATCAAGCTCTCAGAAGTTAGGAAATGTTGAACGACACAGAGTCCTGTGGAAATAACAGTATGTGATCATGATATACTGTCTTTGTACATACGCACAGAGGGATCATGTTTGCTAACTTATGAGTTCATGACCCTTGCAATCTAAATAATGTTCTTTTAATATGTTTTGTGCATGTAGTTTTCTAGGTTTATAAAAAAGCATATACAAAAACAGAAACAAATATGGCACTGTACATATATCATATGGCACTGTACTGACACTCATGTGGTTAATCAGTATGGTTGGAACTTTTAGGTCCACTATACAGACCTCTGCACTTGGACTAATGGAGTAACTGATGGGCAACAGTACGTTATCCTCTGTTGGGGGATGAGATACTTTGCCAATGGGTTTCACAGATATTTGCTGGCAGCAGAGGAATGGTGAGACTCAGGGATCTCGGGTTCTATTCCGAGCTCTGGAGAGGAGTATGCTTTGGTGCACGCAGAATCTTTTGCCCATTTCCCCAAAGTTTGACTCCTCCTATCCTGTTCACTCCATCCTGCACTTTCTCAGTCCAGCCTCTTCTATACCTCTGGTTCCTTGTCCCTGTCCAAGGGCAGGCACTAAAAAAAACTACGGGGCTAAGTTGACCTAAGTTATACAGGTCCAGCTACGTGAATAACGTAGCTGGAGTCAACATATGTTAGGGCGACTTATTTCAGTGTCTACATCATGCTGGGTCGATAGGAGAAACTCTCCCATTGACTTACCTTATGCTTCTCGTTCTAGTGGAGTACCGGAGTCAACGGGAGAGCGATCGGTGGTCGATTTAGCGGGTCTTCACTAGACCCGCTAAATCGACCCCCAGTAGATCGATCACTGCATGTTGATCCCCCGGTAAGTGGAGACAAGCCCCCAGTCTCCAATCCTCAAGAATTCTCATTTCAGTCCCAGTCCCCTTTCCCAGCGAATACTAGTCTCTCTCTCTAGGCTCACTAGCTGAGTACCAATCAGCATTATACTAAAAGACAATGGAGGCAAATTACATTATTTTCTGTTGAAATGTGTGCATAGTCTCTTAAAATACAAGCCTCCCATCAGAACTCTTTGCTAAGAAAGGAGAGTTAGGAGAAAAGATGAAGTCTTTTGGAAGTGCATTTTTAAAGTCTTAATGCATACTGTGTGAAATCCTTGGGAACAAACAAGATGAAAGAACAACAGACTGGTGTTTACTTTTATACACAGAATGACACAGACTAGGAGATATGTAAAGGGATGTTTTGTATGGGAAGGGTGTGTGCTGGTGCTATACACGCGGTTTGTCTTCTAACCTTTATTTTCCTCTCAATTATGCTACTGAGAAGCCTCAAGGCCTTATGATAAAATCCTAACTTTCCTTCAAGCTCTCTCTATGAACAACATGCAGCTCAACCTTTAAAAACACTTTCAGTCTCACATCATGAATTTGTTTGTTTGTTGTAGAACTTTTGCAACTGGCATCTACTTGCCTCAAAACACCAAGAATTTAACTGTATAAGTTAATTATACAGTTTAGGGGTTGGGAATGAATAAATAGTTAGTTCAGGGGTTGGGAATTCTTACACTTTGCAAAGATATGTGTTTCCAGTATGACAATGTGGTGTTGCTGCTGTGTTATCAGAAAAACATGCATTTCTTTTAAACTGCTGAAACAACTGTTATGTAGCCAATGATAAGATAAGCAACTCTAAGATTAACTGGGAGCCAAATCCAAATACGTATCAGACAAAGATAGGGATATAGTATGTATAGTTTTATTAAACAGCAACAACAAAAAGTAAAATGAGCTACAGGAACCTAGATGTGAGGAAATAAAATAGGAAACTCTCTAGATAAATAATAAAGGTGGGCATGTTGGCTCAACTTTGTTTATAACTATAAAAAATGACAAATTATAGGGAGACTCACTTTTTGTCGTCTGACAGATCAATGTTGGTCCCAAATTTGATTGTTTTGAAAGGTCCTCTTCTTCTCCTACCAGAGCTGTAAAAATTATGAAAACATATGAAGTATATCCTTTGGAAGAGAAACTATAGAAGTATACTATTTATACCTAACTCACTTATCAGAAGATGTGGATTCATTATCTGAGTGGTCCTTGTGGTGACTCTTTTTCTCATTTTCCTCCTGCAAAACAAAAACGTGACATTTCCTATCACTTTATCATATAGTATTAATAGATTTCATCTCAAACCAAATAAAATATGAAAACCTTTGCATCTATAATTTTTATATGGACAATTTTTAGAGATGGTCCAGAGGTTGCTTTGAAGATTAGAGGGAAACTGGGGATAAGAATGAGATAGGAATAGTGTTTTTGTTGACTTCCATAAAAGAGGAAAAGGAACATTGTGTTATGAACGTCATTTTAACATGTACATTTTACATTTCTTTGCTACTAGTAACTTGTTAAGAGAGAAAAAAATCTAATTTGAAAATACTGCAGTCATCTATGCAATTTTTTTCATGCAAAAGTTAATGACAATAGAGGCTTTCCAGCTGACCTCTTGTAACATGCCAGTTCATATGCATTATCAAACATTAGCTGCTCTGGAAGCCTATATGCATTCTTTTCCTTCTATTTCTTAAAGTTTTGATACAGCTACACTATGACAAACTTAAGAGTTGAGAACGTTAACATATTAGCTCTATATTTTAAAATTTACTGAAAGCAAATTATGCACACACTTTTACATTCACTCCCCTTCTTCCCTACTGACAGAAATATTAGTTTGGCCCAGCACCCCATCTCAAATACTTTGCATATTTCTAGATTCTTCCTCTGACAATAACCAGGGCTCCAGCCACACACCTCCCCAACCCCACTCTCTGGGTAAGATTCTGCCCCATCCTCTGACCCCTTTCTAGCTTACCTTATGGCCCTGAGAACCAGTGGGGCTTAAGGCTTCTGGCAGCCCCCACCTTCCAACAGCGTTGGAATGATCTGGAAGAATACAATCCTCGCTCACTTCCCCAAACAGCAGCCGGAAATCTTCAGTGGATATCCCATTTCCCCAATCACCATTGCAGATCTAGAAAAATCCCATTTGTGTCCCTGATCAGCCCAATCCAGGTGCCATCAAAATCCCCCAATGTACCCCCTCCAGAATGTTCTTGATTCCTTCGCCTGCTTCTCTCACAGCCCATGATTAGTCCTCTCCACTTTCCTGTAACTACAAATCCAGACTTGGATCTCCTACCACATACTACTGCTTCTAATTCATCAGTGCTAGAACTAGGGATGCTATCGTACCCCCAGGTTTGAAGTGGTTTCCATCATATACAGCATTTACAGTTTAGTTCAATAGCTCTCAGCACTCCCACCATACAAACTGTTCCAACACCCTGGTCTAATCTGCTCACAAAGTTCTTGTTTCTCCTGTCTGCAGTGCAAGTTCTAACTTAAAAGTTCTCCTGTCCTTGTCACCTCACCCAGCCCACCACCACTTCCCTTGTGATTAAAGTGAAAATACCAGCCCTTGGCCCTCTGTTACTGCTGCTTCCCAACCTCTTCTAAGTTAGAGCTGGTCAGAAATACCTTGCACTCTTTGCTCTATTTAGCTTAGTATTTTCATGTATCTAGGATCACATCTGTGTGGAGCTTTCAGGAGTTCCCAAGTTAATTCCAAGGATGTACTCACCACTAGAATTTGGGGCCACAAAAACTAGAAAACTTTTTTTTTTTTTAAATATTAGATAATGTTAGCAAAAAATGTATTGAAAAAAACATGAACACTTCACTTTATGTATTGAAACAATGTTTTTATAAAAAGAAAATATTAATTTTAGAACCAGAGGCACTCCCAAATATAGGGGCAATTACATAATAGTAAACACAGAATGCCATTACATAATATCAGATATGGAAAGCATTAACAGACATATTTCTGAAACTATAACATTATTTCTACTGTATCAAACACTTGAGTTGAAGGAAAACAGTGCGTGTGGGCTTCTAAAAAGCAGCACATAAACATTATATCACCATACTCTGAATAAAGAAATTTTATTTCAAAGTACTTTTCAGTTGGAAACTGAGAAATAGTCTGTAAAAATACTATTTGTAAAGTTTTTTTTAAAGTTTTAAATGCATTTTTAAAGTTGTCAACAACTTTTAAATCTGAGTTTACATACTACTGTATATCAGTTTAAGTTAGTTTTAAATGTATGTAAAAGTGATAACTAATAGTCTTACACTGAAGAAACTAAAGGTGTTTGTGCGGAACACCTTATAGTCTATTTGCCCATCCATTCACAGGGAATTTATGTGCTTAGCTGTGCCTTTAGCATTAATGGGAATCCCCTTCTTCCCAATATCAACTGATGGAAAAGACTCCTTAAAACATGATCATATGATTTTTTTTTTTTTTTGGAAGTTGTTACTGAGGACAAGTTGGTTGCAGAATTACTATGTTCTTTATAAAACAGTTAAGATGTACTTACCCTTAATGACTCCTGGAATGAGGAGGCCTGGTACTGTGCATATTTAGCTATTGTAGTATGAGATCTACTGCTTTCGCAACGCCAGATTTTCTTTGTTCCAGTGGGGTCCCAGTTTTCATCTGCTGGTTGAAGTAATTGTGTCCTCACTTCTACTATGTGTTCATTATTTGCTTCTACTAATGTTTTAGTAGAGAAGAGTCCTAGATCTAAAGAACATTAATACAGTTCATAAATAATAGTGCAGTATAATGAAAAGGTTAAATTATACATTGGGAAGGTAGAGATTAATATATTTAAAAGAAACTAAAGGTATATACCGAAGCACAACATTTGATATTTTACCTGAAAAGGAAATGTGTAATTTCTCAGCTTTAATAAACAAAACTCAGTTTATTTAGATTTCACATTAAATATTTTCATGTAATAAAAAGCCTTCCCCACACAGGATTGTAAAAGCCCAAAAGAGACTACACTGCCTAAAAATGTCCTTCTCAGAAAAGGACATATGTATTATTAGATTAAGTAAATATTTAGTAGCAGATATGACTAAATCTACTATTTCTGAAAACATGTATTTTGGACAAATCCTGGGCTCTACAAAAAATACTTCTATTAAATAATAAGCATACTGAAGAAGTACAAAACTTTTAATCCATAGATCTCAAAATGCTTTACCAATACAGGTGAATTATCCTCCTCCATTTTACAGATGGGAAAACTAAGGCAGAAAACAATGTGGGCAAAGAGTTTCAAAGATAGAAGCCTCATGTTAGGTTTTGAAACAGATGGTTAGGCACCTGCTTGACTAAAGTCAATGGGAGCTGCTGGATGCTAAGTTCTTTTAAAGTACCACAGAAATACTGCTTAGTTTGCAGACTACATATTACCCTAATTCCTTGTTATGCAAACATGAATATATTAAGGAAATAAAACTGACTTTTGTGAACACTTCAAAGATTTCCCCAAACTTCCCTACAAACATATACATTCCTTTAGAAAGAAAAGTCTACCCTGTGCTTTGCTTTTTGTATAAAACAAACTTACCTAATTTAAGAGCTCCAGCAAGGCCACGTATTACAGTAACAGGATTGTTTGGATTTGTACAAAATTGATGTAAAGGTGGAAAGAAAGCATCACGTTTATTTTCCAACTGTGAATTACAAAGGATTATTAAGTCTCAGGGGAAGTCAGACTTTTCATTAGTAAAATAACAAATAATAAAACAGGAGGAGGTCAGGAATGCTATCCATTTTCATGCACTCCAGTGAATTAGCAGTTATATCACACAATATTTTCTCATTAAATACTGATTTCACTCCTTTTGAAATTAAATTACTTATTATAATTTACTCCCTTGCAGAAATTCTGTCCAGACTGCTTTGGTGCAAGGTTTTTCTAAGCTCAATTTTGCTGCAGTTTATTTCTGTATTTGACAACAGATCCAAAAATCTAGTAACATGTATTCTCTACAGCATCCCTTCAGTATTTTTACCTCAGCAGAGCTCCTAACTTAATCTCTTGTTCCTCCCCAAGAACATATATATTACAGAAATTAGTTATTTTAATAACTAAGAGTCACAGAATTATTTGTCCTCTACTGTACAATCTCCAAATCTATCCAATTCTTTTTTAGAATAAGACAATACTGTTTGTTAGACTATTTTCAAAAGTTATAAGTTTCAAAGTAACAGCCGTGTTAGTCTGTATTCGTAAAAAGAAAAGGAGTACTTGTGGCACCTTAGAGACTAACCAGTTTATTTGAGCATGAGCTTTCGTGAGCTACAGCTCACTTCATCGGATGCATAGCATATCGTGGAAACTGCAGAAGACATTATATACACACAGAGACCATGAAACAAAACTTCCTCCCACCCCACTCTCCTGCTGGTAACAGCTTATCTAAAGTGATCATCAAGTAGAGCCATTTCCAGCACAAATCCAGGTTTTCTCACCCTTTCCCATCCTTTAGATAATGTTAAAAGGAAACTGCCTAACTAAAACAGAAATGTCATTTACATTGTCTCTACCATTAAGTAGAACAATTGATTTTAGTCAGTTTAAAAAAATGCTTAATTACTACATTATTAGTTACATCTAATTTTGCTCTTGTTGCCAATCTTTCAACATTTTGCCTCTAGGGGTCAGTATAGGTCATGTCTCCAGAGCAAATGTTAATTTCACTGTGTGGATAGAAACTATGGAGATGCTGTATGAGTCTAAGTTACTCCTCCATGACCAAGGAACTTTACACAAAATTTGGGACATTGCTCAATTCTGATGTCAGAATATACTGCCATACCAGAAAGTAGGCATGAGTAAGGGAAATCTCTCATGAAAGCTTTTTACACCTCAGGTTCTTCCTTATATTAACCTTTTGCTATAATATTGTTATTGCAACTCTAATTGATTTTCTTTGCTGTATTTTGATATGGACAGGAGAGTTCCATTTAGATATCTGCTCATATAAACATTTGAGTAATCCTATGGCAATGCATCTTAAAATATTTTATAAATCCATTTGAATTATTACTGAGAGTTGTGTCTCATAAATTGTCTGATTTTTTAAATCAGTACTTGAAGTACTAAAAATGTAAAAAGCATTCCTAATGTGTTTTCGTTTCAATTTAGCAATCACACTGGAATTCTCAGTTTGAATCACGTACAATGTTTTTCTTTTTAAATATATCACAAGATTCTCTTTGGGGTCAAAATTCTGCCTTTTCACATGTTGCACCCCTGTAGTAAAATTTAGCTCTGAATAAGATACTTTGTTTCAATACATATCTAAATTAAAAAGCTAAGTATATAGTTACAAAAGCCCTAACCTTTTATTCCTACCAGTCGGTTGATACTTACATAAATACTAGGTGTAGGTGGATTCAACTTGTCCTTTGGCAAGGGAGGGTATGGTGGAGGCGGTGGTCGTGGAGGTGGACATTTATCCAATAAAATGCTACTGTTAGATAAGCCATTTTTACCCAGATTCCTAAAAAGGAAAGAGAGCTGTCTGTGTGAACATTTGATTAAAAAAATTACAAGTATATTTACTGAATATGTGCTAGTTACACATTATGCACAACAGAAAATATTAATGATGTACAAGGGTAAACCATAATTATGGGCTAAGTGGAACCTCCAGGACATATCTTAATCAAGGATTCTCATTTAGTAAGATGACACTATTTTAAATTATTCCCACTATTCCCCTCTCCCCACATTTACAAAAACACCACCATTAGTTAAAAATATAACTAATCTCAAAAGAAAGAAAATAATCTAAATTATAATTTAACACAGCAAATAGTTTTTAACTTGAAGTACAGTAGAACCTTATTAATTGGCACTGACTACCAGGTGATCCATTCATAGCAGTGAGGAACAAAAAATACTTTTCAGATTAAGTCTATCTGGTAATAGAGGACATAGCATTATTAAATTGGTAATACACAGAAACTCTCACAGAATTTCATACAAAAGGCTGTTACGTCACAAACTGCAAATTTGCAATCACCGAGTAAGAACACATATTAAAAAACTACCATGCAGTAATGTACTTTATTCATTTATTTTGACAGGTTTAATTTAATACTTGTACTTCACTGTCTACTAGCATATACATATCGTAGAATAATTTGTTAAAGTCGCTCTGCAGCACTCAACTTCTAAATCTTTCTTGTGAAGTACAGTAAGACTAAATTATTATGCTTGAAGACTAGTGAAGTGAGAATTAACGAAGATATACTGCTTTTTTTTTGGTCCAGGAGTGGGACTATACAGTTACTCTTAAGTACAAAATTAATAATCTTTTCCCCCCCAAACAAATGACATTTTATATGCATATAAAAATACGGGGCTTATGTGGCACAGTATCATCTTAAATCCTTTAGTCTTATCTAACCTACAAGGATAAATGTACAAAACATGATTTATTTTAAAAGAAGAGCGTGATGCCAAGAGGACTTGGGATATTGAAATAGTCTCGATATCTAATAGACATGGCCCTATTTCAGACTAAAAATAGTCACAAAATCTTTCCCAACAAATGATCAATACAAATAACCCTCTGTCACACACACTATCATTCAAAACAAGAGTACAGATAAGAACTCCGAGAAAGTGCATCATCAAAATTCATCATGTTGTATTCTAACTCTGATGTATGAAAAGTTACACATGTAGCTCAGCATAAGCGGTAAGGATATGTGATGAAATGTTAGTGAATACCAGTCATTGTACTGCATGTATTTTACTTGCTAAACTAATCTGATACTAGATCAGTTTCTGATGTAGTAAATTCAGAAATTAATTGGAATGACTGCACAACAGTGGAATCAAACCCAAGCAAAATGACCCTGCGCTGATTCAATGCAGTGTTTGAAATTTTCTACTCTTAAGGAGAAGAAACTCAAAATTATTACTCCCACAGCTACTATAATTTTGCTTCCCATAGCACATATAGTTCTGCAGTTGGTATTATTGCATATTATTATTTGTGATGTGATATATCACCTAGGAGCTCAGTCAGGAACCAGGACCCCACTGCACTAAGTGCCATACAAACACAGAAGAAAAAGACAGTCCCTGCCTCAAAGAGCTTACATACGGTACAAATTTTAATGCCTTAATGTATCATGTTCACTTTGCCTATTATAGTTGCTGCACAAGGCCCTGACTTGGTACAGCACTTACGCATGTGCTTAAATCCATCAGAAAAGCACGTGCTTAAATGTGTTGCTCAATCAGGGCTTAAAATATCAAACAATGTTGCAGTTGTATTTCACTGTTGCATAGTGAAATATACCCATCAAGTTACACTTATAGCTGGGTGGTAGTTGAACTGGACATCTGTCACTCAAGAGGTGACTAGGGTGGGAAGGGGTTATGCAGCCAGAAGGTGGGTTGGACTATTGTTAGTGTAGGGTGACCAGATGTCCCGATTTTATAGGGACCGTCCGATTTTTGGGTCTTTTTCTTATATAGGCTCCTATTACCCCCCATCCCCTGTCCCAATTTATCATATTCGCTGTCTGGTCACCCTATGTTAGTGGGACGTCCACACACATCCATTTACAATCTTTGGATCACAAATTGACGGGTGTCTGCTTTAGGATTGCAATCCCAAGCATATAATGTGCCCTTCAGAGCTGGTGACATGCTAAACTGGACACTTTCTTGGTACCAAACACATGATCTATTTCAGAGGTTCTCAAATGTCACTGCACTGCGACCCCCTTCTGACAACAAAAATTATTATACGACCCCAGGAGGGTGCCAAAGCTGAAACTTGAGCCCTGCTGCCCTGGATGGGAGGCCAAAGCCAAAGCCCAAGGGCTTCAGCCCTGGGTAGGTGAAACGTAGCCTGCGCCCTGCCACCCAAGGCTGAAGCCACTCTTGGGCTCTGGTCCCGGGCCCCAGCAAGTCTAATGCCAGTCCTGGCAACCCCATTAAAACAGCATCCTGACTCACTTCGGGGTCCTGACGCACTGAGAACCGCTGATCTATCTGTAAGCAAGATAGATCTTGAATGGTCAAGATTAAAATTGAGCAGTCTTAAAAAACCCACAGGTGTACGTTCTATTTCACTGTGCAATGCCCCAACACACTCATATGCAAACTGAAGAGACATTAAAAGTTCAGTATAAATGAAGGATCATTTTGTTATTTCTAATCACCTGTCTTCAAACACCTGAAATAAATTTGGTCTTTGTTGTACGTTAAGTCAATGGCAAGTTTTGATAAATTATTTTAATTATACGAACACTTCGTACCATGTGATTTTCCCCCCTAAATTATGAAAATACCTTCTTCACATCTGGACATTAAAAATAGATGAATAGATTTTCTTCAAACCTTACAAAATAAAAAATCACTCATTTGTTTGCGCAGAGAACAAACATTAGAAATTTCTATGGGAACAAAGAAATCAGGGAATGAACAAACAGTTCATCATGTTTAGCATTCTGTGTCTAACAGTAGTCCATGCCATATGCTTCAGAGGAAAGTGCAGTAAACCTCACAACTACTCAACAACCTGTTTATAAGGAATTTTCTTCCTAACCCCACAGATATTTCCTGAGACATTATATCCCTTAATAAAAAACCCCCTATAATTGTGGATGGTGCCATTATGCAAATACATTTCTAATCCTTTTAAAAATCCTAATAAGCTCTTGACCTCAATAACATAAGGTGGCTGAGAGTTTCACAGGTTTCTTATACATTGTGTAAAAGTAGCATTTCATTTTTTAAATCAGTGTTAAATGCATCTTTCAATCTCACTAGGTATCACCTTGTTCTTGTGTTACCTGAGTTATTATTTCACATACCTATATCATGTTGCCACTTATTCCGCTGTCCAAATTTAACAGTTCTCTTTTCAATCTCTCCTCAGATGAAACTTTTCATGCCTCTTTTTTTTTTTTTTGCCCATCTCTGGACTCCTAGCTTTGCTATACTTCTTTGAGAGCCAAAATGAACCTTTAGCCCAAGTGAGGGCATATTATCATTATGCAAGGATATAACATTTTCCATTCCATTCTTTACACCTCTGTAGTGGTGCCCCTTATGTCTTTCCATGCCTCAGTTTCCCTGCTGGTTGATAGCCTACCTTCTCAGTGATTGGGTTGTTCAGCCCTCAAGCCAAACCAAAAACTTTTCCCATTCCAGGTTACATAAAGTCCAAATGAAAGGAGAGTCCAAATACAAAACCTTCACTTAGTCCCTCTCGCTAGGCCACAGCTGTCCCCCAAAGGGTCTGTCCGAACCTTCCCCCTGGGTGCAAGATTACCAAATTAGTCTTTCACTCCCTGACCGCAGGGATCCTTTATTCTTTAGTTGGCAGAGCCACCCTCTCTTACGGAATATACCACCTGCAGATGGCACTACTGAGGCAGAGGAACTCATGCCCTCTATCTACCACAGGCTCCAACTTAGCGGCCCTAAACAACGAAGTAGCTGTCCACTCCAGCCTCAACTCCTCTCTTTCACTCCTCCTCCTAAAGCTACTTCCTATATTTGCTTGTCTGCCAACTTTCTCTTTATCCCTTTTCTGGTCTTTCCCACACCAAACCTGAGAGAGTTGAATTAGGCCAGACAGGCCCAATCAGCCAATTAAGCAGCAAATAGGGGTGATTTAGGATGTGTAGAGAGTGCTAGTTAGAAGAAAGCTCACCTGTGAGGGAACAGGCAGGGCTTCTCTAAAGCCAGCAGGCTGGCAACAGTGCGAGCAGGGAGGAAACCTGCAGTCTCTCTCTCTCTCTCTCATTCTCTGAGGCAAGGGAAAAGGAAGGGGTGATAGGAACCCCTGAGGAAAGGGATATTATGCTAAGAGGAAGGGTTTACCTAATAGGTCAAGAGATAGAGGTCTGACTAGGAAGGGCGGAGAACAAAAAGCTTGGAGAAGCATGGTAGAAAGTAGTCCAGATGTGAAAGCAGTAAGGTAGATGTTGCTGCAAGCCTTACCTGATTGCTGTAAGACCCTGGACTGGAACTCAGAATAGAATGTAGACCTGGGTTCCCATACCATCTGCTGCAGAGTGTTATTGCTAGGGGCAGTGAGTAGAAAGATTGATGGAATCACTGCACGAGTGACATAATCAGGGCAGGGGACCTGAGGATGGCCTGATAATGCTGGTGCAAAAGGACTTTGAAAGACTCCGCAGGATGGGGAATCACAGTGGGACCTGACCAGAGGACTGAATCACAAAGCAGTCATGCTGCAACTCCGTGAACAAGAGGAGAATTGCAAAAGGCAGAAGAGAAGAAAGGAGGCACTGAGCTAGGTGAAGCCAAATTGCCAGAAGAAGGCACCACGCAGCGGTGCGTAGAGCATACAGTGACAGTCTCCTTCTCAATGGAAGTCTCACCAAAGGTAGCTGCACTCTCTAGGCCCCTCCCTCTCTTTCTTACCATAGGAAGACCCTCAACATGTCTGCCACTTGCCTCTTCCTTGATCTCTTTCCACACTCAGCAAAATAAAATAAATAAAAAAAATAATCCCAGTCTCTTTCCCAAGCATGCATTACTGTCAAGTCTACCAGATTTTCCTTGTCCTGGCCAAAATAGGGACTAGGTCTCTAACTTCCCTTAAAGGGACAGAAAGAACTTTTAACATCTTCCTTCCTTTTTTTTTTTTGGACCTCTCTGCGCTAGGAGTGGATGTTTTCTTTCATAAGTCCAAAGCTGACAGTGACGAGTTACAAAAGGTCTCACAAAACTGGGTGACGGCGCAAAAAAATGGCTGATGAAATTCAGCGTTGCTAAGTGCAACTATACGTACAAAATAATGGGGTCTAAATTAGCTGTTACCACTCAAAGAAAGAACTTGGAGTCATCATGGATAGTTCTCTAAAAACATCTGCTTAATGAGCAGCAACAGCCAAAACAGTGAATGGAATGTTAGAAACAATTAAGAAAGGGGCGGATAACACAGAAAATATCATAATGCCACTATATAAATCCATGGTACACCCACATCTTGAATACTGAATGCAGTTCTGGTCACCTCATCACAAAAATGATATATCCAAACTGGAAAAGGTACAGAGAAGGGTAACAAACACGATTAGGGGTATGAAACAGCTTCCATATGAGGGGAGACTAAAAAGATAGACTGCTCAACTTAGACAAGAGATAACTAAGGGGAATTATGATAGAGATCTATAAAATTATGAATGGTGTGAAAAAAGTGAATAGGAACATGTTATTTATCCCTTCACATAACACAAGAACCACTGGTCACCCTCTGAAATTAATAGGCAGCAGGTTTAACAAACAAAAGGAAATACTTCTTCAAACAACACACAACCTGTGGAACTCATTGGCAGTGGCTGTTGTGAAGCCCAGAAGTATAAGTGGGTTAAAAAAAGAAAAATTCATGGAGGACAGGTCCATCAAAATGGCAATTAGCCAAGATGGCCAAGGAGGCAACCCCATGCTCCGGGTGGCCCTGAACTTCTGACTGCCAGAAATTGGGACTGAACGACGGGATGGATCATTTGATAGTTTCCCTGTTCTGTTCATTACCTCTAAAACATCTGCCACCGGCCACTGTTGAAAGACAGGATACTGGGCTAGATGGACCATTGATGAGTATTCTTATGTTCAGCCTTCTGCAGTGACCCTGAGTGTTTCTGCTAAATGGTTAGATTAAATTTTGAACTCAAATGTGTATGAGTTCAGATTAATCTTTCCAATGTACATTACCTTATTTCTCTACACTGAATTTCAGCTACCATTAAGTTGTCCAGTCATTCTGCTTTGTTAGGTCCCTCTGTAATTCTTCAAAGATTTCTTTTTTTGACAAATATAAATAACTCATCTGCAAATATTGCCAATCTGCATTCACCTCCTTTTAAAAATCATTATTAAATATATTTAACACATGCCAGTCTTCCTATTTATCCTCGGGGGTAGGGTGTGTGTGTGTGCATACTTCTGAATATCAAGGCCTAAAAGATTTTTCCAGAAAGAAATAAAATGTTCTCGTTCCTCTTTAAAACAAACAAACAAAAACAAACCCCCAAAACACTGAAATATCCGCAATGTTAAATCTGGTTGCATGGACGAATTTGTGGGGGTTTCAGAGAATGCAAATGTTAAGTTTCCATATTTAACTGAAGGAGGGATAATAACGAATCTTTAACAAAGGCATTCTTTCTCCCATATGTCAATTCGGCACTCAGACAGAAGTTAACAAAAACTAATAGTTCAGTTGACGAAAAATTAAACACTCAAACTTTCACTCTCAGTTCTTGTGGTATCATTTTACTAATTCAACAGTCATTCACAGCAGACAAGACCAGAATTTCTAACTAAGAAAAAAAATCTTTTTGGTAACGGTCCTCTTAGATTTTCTACACCATAAAAACAAAACAAAACAAAACGTGCATAATTTTTTTCTTCCTCTTCCTCCACCTTTAGCCTTTCGTCATGTTGAATAAACCATTTATTCCTACTATATTTTCTGTCTCATAGCCAGTTTCTAATTTATGACAGAATTTTACCTCTCACCCCAGCTACTTAGTTTCCTTAAGAGCCTTTTGTAATGGACTTTGCAAAGGCTTTGGAAAGTCCAAATGAGTATCAACCAGTAATACTTTATGCTCTGCTGAAGTGCCCCCAAAATTTTAGCTTATTGATTAGTCATAGTTTTCTTTTTCAGTGTAATCTAGGTATTTTATAACTATCTTCATTTACTGTTCCAAACACTTTCCTTGGTACTATGTGCGACTCCTCACTGGACTTCATTTATGACAGGTTTCAGAGTAGCCGCCGTGTTAGTCTGTATCTGCAAAAAGAAAAGGAGGACTTGTGGCACCTTAGAGACTAACACATTTATTTGAGCATAAGCTTTCGTGAACTACAGCTCACTTCATCGGATGCATTCAGTGGAAAATACAGTGGGGAGATTTATATACACAGAGAACATGAAACAATGGGTGTTACCATACACACTGTAACGAGAGGGATCAGGTAAGGTGAGCGATTATCACCTTTTGTAGTGATAATCAAGGTGGGCCATTTCCAGCAGTTGACAAGAACGTCTGAGGAATGGGGGGGGGGGGGAGGGGGGAATAAACATGGGGAAATAGTTTTACGTTGTGTAATGACCCATCCACTCCCAGTCTTTATTCAAGCCTAAGTTAACTGTATCCAGTTTGCAAATTAATTCCAATTCAGCAGTCTCCCGTTGGAGTCTGTTTTTGAAGTTTTTTTGTTGAAGAATTGCGACTTTTAGGTCTGTAATCGAGTGACCAAAGAGACTGAAGTGTTCTCCGACTGGTTTTTGAATGTTATAATTCTTGACATCTGATTTGTGTCCATTTATTCTTTTACGCAGAGACTGTCCAGTTTGGCCAATGTACATGGCAAAGGGGCATTGCTGGCACATGATGGCATATCACATTGGCAGATGTACAGGTGAACGAGCCTCTGATAGTGTGGCCTCAGACATTCTTGTCAACTGCTGGAAATGGCCCACCTTGATTATCACTACAAAAGGTTCACCCCCCTCCCCCACTGGTAATAGCTCACCTTACCTGATCCCTCTCACTACAGTGTGTATGGTAACACCCATTGTTTCATGTTCTCGGTGTATATAAATCTCCCCACTGTATTTTCCACTGAATGCATCCGATGAAGTGAGCTGTAGCTCACGAAAGCTTATGCTCAAATAAATTTTTTAGTCTCTAAGGTGCCACAAGTACTCCTTTTCTTTTTGGACTTCATTTGTAATTCTCAGGATCAACCACCAGCATTTAAAAAAAAACAGATTCACTTAAAATTCTTACTTGCTTTAATACACTTGGCTATTTGCTCTTCAAATTCCCATCTTCTATTTTATCATCCAAAATGTATGCTTCTTTCTACTGTCTTAACTTGTGTTGGATTTTTTTTTTTTTGGAGGCTATTTATTTGACAAGTAAAACTTTGAGCTTTCAACATTTAAACCATTTTTTGCCTTTTTGGTTTTTTTCCTCTCTCTTTCTTGTTTTAGGGTTATTCACTATTTATACTCCTGTCTTATTGTAGCCTTCCATGATGGACTTTATTTAAAAATACACAAACTAAAATAAAGTGAGGAATTAAACTAAACAAGGCCCCTTTTCTACAGATTAGTGGTATTGTGCTGATTTCTGATATGATCCCTCATATGAGATGCTGAATTTAATTATATTGTGCCTCACTATTATTTAGTAGGTCAACTATACTTACTTCTTGCACCAACACCTGTGCATTACTTAGTTCCAAGATTGTTTCTCATGTGTTCTAGAACTACATGATCCAGAAAGCAGCCCTTTACAAGTGTTGAGAAATTGCTTCTCTAGCTATTTTAAAGCTATAAACACCAGAGAGAAGACTATTCTGTATTTCCACAACAGACCTCTGAAGAATATCCAAGTACTAATGACAAACATTAGTAAATCTTCAATATGCCAGCAGGTTAATATGTACTAATAGAGGCCAGGACTGAATAGGAGTAAGGGGAGAATTGGTAGACCACGTATAAAAAAGTAGAAAATTATGTTCAACTATCCCCTATCCTCCAAAGCTCCCTAATCCAAAGAAATTCCAACATGGAAACAGGAGGGTAAAGAGAACTAAATATTCCCACAAAGGAGAGGAAGCATCACAGGGGGAAAAGTAATAATTACTTGAAACTGGGATGAAGGCTTCTATTGGTAGAAAAAAAACCCTCAACATTTTCCCCAAAAATATTCTGACCACTGCATTTGAAATAAAGACTATGATGAGAATTCCCGCTCCTGACAAAAATTAAATTAAAGCATTGAAACTGAAAGGCTCCATGATTCACTGAGAACTAAGCAAAATGAATAGTGTTTTTTCTCCTAACACAAAATATTACATTATTTATCCATGTATTTCTTCTACACTTTACACATGGGAAAATGTATAATGGGTAGCACAAATTTGACGAGAGAATTATTTTGGGTTAAAAGGGATTCAATGTTGAAGAAATCTTCCAAATTACATTAAAAAAATCAAAATGAACAATTCCCCGCTTCCCTGATTCCTGTGTTTTATGGTTGGTTCCCGACACCCAGTTTTCTGTAATTAAGTCAGTCCTGTATTTGGGACATAATGTCCATCACAGACTGACGTAATAAACTTGAGCAATATTACAGGATCAAACAAATGAAAGAGCTGTGAGGGAGAAGGACCTTAACAATTAACTTGGGTATCTTCAATAGGGAACAGAGGAATACTGGGGAAAATATTAATATGTACATTTCATATCCCCAAAGTTTACTCCAGAGCAACTGCCTGCCTTTAGATATGAACTGATGATTATGTTAGTATTTATTTTTAAGTTCAGTATTTCTCTTGTGGGTAGTTTATTTTGAGTGATTTGTACATCAACGTTTCCACTGAAAAATGTTAGCATTATTTTTCTGATTAAAAACAATATTTTAATTGTAAATGGGCTGTCTAATGGAGGATGCATCTGCAATTCCAATTGCAATTATTGCTTTATTTTTTTCGTCCTGAGTTGAAAGGACCTGCAGATTTTGCACCTGTCTGTTTGGTGCTCTTCCCCCGACACTTCAGGCACAAGTTGTGGGGGTTGCCCATTGGCATGGGCTTATTGCAGGTCCCAAACGGTTTAAACCCTTGGCTCCGAGGCATGCCCCCCCCGGAGCCGAGGGAAGGAAAGGGATCGGGTGGAAACCCAGTCCCTAACCAAAAGTGTAACTCTAAACTAAGAGCTGAAACCTAAGCTAAAGGAAGCACTTGCGAGGCAAGCAAACGCTGTTCCATCAACTGTCACTGGTGGTAAGACGGAACTGAAGCGGGGTCGGGTCAGCAGGATCATATATTGAGCACCATAAAGGTGCCACCCCAGGGGGCTCCATGGCCGACCCGACGGGTACTGCTAAGGGAAAACTTTCCGACGATCGTACACGTGGTACACGCCCACCTGACTAGAATTGACATGAACAAGCACTCGAAGAAGAACCACACTTATGCCTGCTTTGGTTCATTGCCACTACTGCTCACAATTGATAAAATAAGTATGTCAAACTATACTTAAATTCACAGAAGTATCCATCAGAAGTAGGCTATTTGTTAGTGGGAGCAACAACTATTCACATACTATCAGCAGAGGACAATGTTTTCAATCAGACAAGCAGCACCTACTGTACTGGATTATGGACTTCCTTGAAAAATGTTTCAGGATGCATGATCTAATATGTTAGCAGAATATTTAATTTTTTCCAACTTTCTCACTAAAAATATTTTCTTACTACAATGGTAGTTACAACTGCTCAGGGAGAGTGGGAGGATTCTGCATCACATGTGCAGGGCAACCTCTCTCATAAGGTTGGCGTTTCCACAAGACTGGCAAGCTGGTGCCAGCAGAGCTCAGTTTGCCTGTGAGGTGGCCTGTGTCCCTTTCCCCTGGCGTTCTTCGTGCTTAGATCAGGGGAACAGTGGTCTTGTGTGGTAGCAACCTGCAGACCAGGGATACTCAGACCTCAGTGGTTCAGGAGAAAATTAGTGATCAACATTACACAAAAGAGTCACAGTAGTGCGAATTCATGGTTTCATTTACTATAGTACTATATACTCATATTTAAACAGTATGATGGGAAATATTTAGTGTGTTGTGTGTATATATAATTCTCACAGCAAAATGACTCACCAAGCATTATTATTTTCTCAATTACAATTTGGTTAATAACAGTGAAAGCATCCTGACTGGCTGTTAATTAAATCACACAGTATTTTAATATGTGCTGCAAGGAGCTGCGGAAGACACATTAAAGAGCCACTTGTGGCTTCAGAGCCATAGTCTGAGTATCACTGCTGTAGACTAATGATGGGGAAGGTACAGCCATACCATGAAGACAATGGGAGGCATGCGGGGGAAGGGGACAGATCCTCCAGAAAACTCCCCTTTATCAGGGGACCTGGAGGTTAGGTGTGGGAAGGCAGGGGTCAGCGCATGGGGGCACAGCAAAACATGGAAGTGGTAGGCCCAAGCAGCACCTACTTCAAAAAGGGTTGATGATTCCGGGAGCCTTACCCCTGGACCACAATCCCACTGGTTAGCTAAAGATTTGTTCAGTGAAAGGAGAGCAGTACCAATGCTTTCATCCTCCCTACTGTCCTAAATAAGACAGGAAGAGCCTGAGGAGGGGAGAGCTACTCTTGGTGAAGCTTTCAGCCCTTATTTTAATGCTCCAGTCTTTTAATTCCACAGCTGGGAACAGGTTTCAGAGTGCTAGCCGTGTTAGTCTGTATCAGCAAAAAGAACGAGGAGTACCTGTGGCACCTGAGAGACTAACACATTTATTTGGTCATAAGCTTTCGTGGGCTAAAACCCACTTCATCAGATGCATGCAGTGGAAAATACAGTAGGAAGATATATATACACAGAGAACAAGAAAAAATGGAGGTTACCATACCAACTCTAACGAGACTAATTAAAGTGGGCTATTATCAGCAGGAGAAAAAAAAAACTTTTGTCTTGAAAAATCAGGATGGCCCTTCCAAACAGTTGACAAGAAGGTGTGAGTAACAGTAGGGGAAAAAATTAGCATGGGGAAATAGTTTTTACTTTGTGTAATGACCCATCCACTCCCAGTCTTTATTCAAGCCCAATTTAATGGTGTCCAGTTTGCAAATTAATTCCAGTTCTGCAGTTTCTCTCTGGAGTCTGTTTCTGAAGTTTGTTTTTTTTTTTGTTTTTTTTTGAAGAATTGCGACTTTTAGGTCTGTAATTGAGTGACCAGCGAGATTGAAGTGTTCTCCAACTGGTTTTTGAATGTTATAATTCTTGATGTCTGATTTGTGTCCATTTATTCTTTTGTGTAGTGACTGTCCGGTTTGGCCAATGTACATGGCAGAGGGGCATTGCTGGCACATGATGGCATACATCACATTGGTAGATGTGCAAGTGAACGAGCCTCTGATAGTGTGGCTGATGTGATTAGGTCCTATGATGGTGTCCCCTGAATAGATATGTGGGCAGAGCTGGCAACGGGCTTTATTGCAAGGATAGGTTCCTGGGTTAGTGTTTTTGTTATATGGTGTGTGGTTGCTGGTGAGTATTTGCTTCAGGCTGGGGGGCTGTCTGTAAGCGAGGACTGGCCTGTCTCCCAAGATCTGTGCGATCCTGAAGGACGATCCCTCACTCTCAACTTCCTTCAAACTTTAAACATAATAGGCCTAGATGAATATTAATCTAACTAGTAGATGTGAGAATTTTCTGCCCAAATTCTTCTAGTTATTGACTGAAGAGTTGAAAAAGTAGGCAGCAAAATTCTGAATTATTAATTTTTTCTGTAAAACATGAGTTAGACAGGACGGGCACACACTGGGAAGTTGTGGGGCTGAGGAAAGAACATCTCATCATCTTTCACAAATGAGCAAATTTCTGCAATAGTTTTAGTTTCCATTTTTCAGGATATTTCAATATCGTGGCTCTCATCTTGCAGGAGGATCCCAAGGCTATGAGAAATCTTTTTTCTTAAGAGTGCTAAATATGTATATACTCAGCAACACACACAGCTAGCCAGAACAGACTCAGGTTTTTCATCTTTGACCCAACTAAAACTAGTTCCCACCACTATTCAGGGACTGTTGGCAGCACTTACCGACCTCCAAGCTATGCTCTTTCCCACTTCCTATAGCTGCTTCTCTCTCTCTCTCTCTCAATGGCAGCCAGCCAGCTTCCATCTCCATTGTCCACCTAAGCGAATACAGCTGAGGTGCAGGAGTGCTGAGCAGGTAGCCCATTGCTTATTGCCTGAAAACTGGGCAAAGTATTAGGTGAAGCCCCTGGAGACAGAAACCATATCTGCATGTATGGGAGAAGGACTATAGGAAACACAAGAATAGTCTTAGGGAGCAGAGGAGAGGATAAGACCTGATGACCACAAGATAGAAAGTTGGAACAGCATTTTTTAAGGGACAGCATTTCCAATAAGCTGGTGATTCTTGGTTGAAATGTTTTATGTGATTTCTTGTGAATTTTAGTTCATTTGTCTCTTTTTTTCTATCTCAGTATCACTATAAGCCGGGACTTTAAAATTGACCAGAATAGACATTCAACTGTCCAGCATCTTCCAAACACACAGCAATTATTTGGATATTCTTTTAAACAAAGTAGACACTAACATGCAAAGTGGGCTAAGACTTTTCTATTGTACCTTAAGAAAATATAAAGAGACTTTCTACCATAGTCCCCTTAACCCAGCAAAGCATATAACAGTCAAGGTTGATCTTAAGATTTGTGGGAGCCCCCAATAGCTAGAAAATGAGTAGAGACAATATCAAGTCGTGGGAGAAGAAAATGAAGATAACTGAGTTGCAAAGGTTTCAGAGTAACAGCCGTGTTAGTCTGTATTTGCAAAAAGAAAAGGAGTACTTGTGGCACCTTAGAGAATAACCAATTTATTTGAGCATAAGCTTTGAGTTGCAAAGTTTGCAGAGGACATAGGGGTTTTTGTTTGTGTTTAAACATCAGCCCTAGCATCACGTTAGTCCACTAAACTAAAATCTTCAGTTTCTTCAATTTGCAACACTTACATTACTTGTATTTCAATGTTCTGTAGTTTTTCATATTTATATTCATATTTAATTTCAGTAATATTATATATATATTTATTATATATCACTGAAATTTTTAAACCACCACATTACAATGCAGCCACAGGTTCAAAAGTAGAAGGAAGATCAAAAACTATCCTGAATCATTATTCCCAGGTATCAGAAATGAAATATAATTTGGAATCTCTCTTTTGGCAGGGAGAACAAAACATAGGAGCAATACATATGAAAAGCTATTACAAAATGAATGCAGTACATATGCTAGTCTTTTTGCTACTTCATACATACTTCATGAGTTATTCTTTCATTTTAAAAAGGGACCACTGGGTGTGATGGGTATTTCACTGAAATAGTTATAGTTTATCAAACATTCGACTAGAAAGTTCAAAAAATTCTCATTAGCTAACTAATAAAATCATGTATGATTTTGAGAGGCAGATTTTGAAGGTACAGAAAAAGGACAACTAAACCTCATGACAGTAAAGAAAAGAAATCCATACATACGATCAATTCTGCAACACTACAATAAAGTAGAGTCCTGTTTATCCAAAACCCTATTACCCAAACCTCTGCATTATCCAAATCCCTTCCTTGCCCCCAAACACAAGATACATGTTGTAGAGGGCATGTATCTTGTGCTGGAGGACAAAGAAGGAATTTGGATAAGGCAGAGGTTTGAATAATAGAGCAAAGACCACCAGAGAGGACTACAAAGAGAACAATGATGACGAGCCACGGTTGTAAGGGAGGCCACTCTGCAGCTGAATGGCTCCTGCAGCAGGGCAGGTAGCCCTCTGTAGCCCCACTGTCATGGGAGCGAGTGAGCAGGGGCTGTGACAGAGGACCTGCAGAGGGTTCCTGAGTTGCCGCAGGGATCTGTCACAAGATGCAAGTCCTGCAGCCCAGGGTGTCTGCTCTGCCCTGCCAGAACTGGAGCCTCCTCCATGCACCTACAGGGTCCAGATGTCACTCGCTCTGCAACAGCACAAGGAGCCCTCTGCAGCCCCGCTGTTGTGGAAGTGAATGAGCAGGACATAGCAGAGAGTCACAGCCAGGACCGCAAGCGGGAGGAGAAAGAAGAGGTCAACAAGCCTCCAGCTGCCTGGGAGGTCCACCCTGCTGCCGAATGACTCTCAGGCCCTCTTGATTATCCGAATAAAATCAATGTCCTCCATGCTATTCGGATAATTGGAAGTATACTGTAGTTAAAGATTACGCAAATTAGTGTCAGAAACTGAAGTTACTTTTAAACTTTCCACAATCAATTACGTACAGATGGTTCCAATCTACAAATTCATAAAACCTTCACTTCTATAAGGATGACAGATGTAAATGCTGGACTTGGAAAGGACGCAAGACACTATTCTAGTATTTTTTTTTTTTTTTTTAAAGCTAGAACAAGATTTACCATTTGAAAAAAGATAGTCATGCACTGCAACATGTCAATTTACAAGCAAAACCTCACTGAAGGATTTCTTTCTTTATATAAAGACGATCTCTTCCAGACTCTGCCCACCAACAATTATTTGACTATCACTAAATATTTCAATTTTATCAGACTCAAAATGTAGTTAAACAAAAATGTTCTAAGTAACCCCTCTGCTCCTTGATTTATTACAGTTTGGGTCCACTATACTCCATGATTCCACAGCCATAAGAACAGACACAGAACTGCTCGCTGACCAGAAGATCAGCACCTCATAAAGAATGTAGAATTAAGATTCATTAGCTCAGTTTGAAATCATTTATATTAAAAATAGTGGACACAATTTCCAATGGCCACCACATTCTGTCCAATATTATCAAGTCACAAGACATCAGGCAAACAGTCTAGCAGTTCAAGTAATCAAGGTAACATACAGGGATTTTTTGCGTTTAATCTATTTGTGAGGGTGCAATGGGGGAAGGTTATGAAAATGTTTCATTGCTGTCATAATGCCATAAAGATTAAAGTTCATTTATTACATATTACCAATCAAAAACTTTTAGGGTGAAATACCTTATAGGATGGTTTAATTATTTTAAAAAAAGCAAACATTATAAACCAGGAAATTCAGAATAAAGGTTACACTTAAAAGAAACCCAAACATGCGGAGGTATGGAAAGTTAGGGCAGGAAAACAACCTTAACTCTACCCCCTGTATGACATCATACAATGTGCTTATGATTAAGACATTTTAGTGTGTGTAGCCCCAGCTTAGATTAAACTGATTATGAAAGACATTTTTTTTTCTTTTTTTCCTTTAAGGTGTCGATACAAGGCAGAGTTAAAGTTGCCTGAGTGCCCTAACTGTGCACTTCTATATCTTAATATGTTTGGATTTCTTTTAAATTTAACCGTAAACTGTGAAAATCCAGGGTTTGTAGTGCTTTGTTTTTGAAACATTACATTGTCTCTCTAAGTTATTTTACTCTAATCCTTAACTACTGATCTAGTACTCTCAACCTTATCTCTATTTTAAACTTAATTTTTGTCTGGTAATCTCCTGTTAAAAATTACAAATTTAATACATTTTCAATGAACAAGAAACCTAAAGAAAATATTACCATGTGATATTTATAATGATTTGAACATATGAGATATTCAACCTTAAAATCTTTTTACATTATTTTTAATTTTAATTTTCAGGGCCAGATTCAGTAAGATATTCTGGGTGCCTTACACCACAACAGACCTGTACAAATCTGACAGAATGTACTCCTCATTTTCCTTTATCTCCTTCACCCTTCATATACCTCATGTACAAACTCCATCTCCTAGTTTACCTCTCCTTTCTGTCCTTATTGTTGAGAAGCTCTAAGTTTAATAAATAGTTTCTGAAAATAAATATTTCCATGAATTTTGTTGCTATTTTTCATAACAGTTCTGTCAGTTGAGGCTGAAGAATTACTGTAAATACTCTCAGATAAATTAACGAAACTGCTCTCTCTGAAAACGATTGTCATTCCCCATTATTGTCAAAGGCAATTGAGACCAAAGGCTGCCTTAATTAAGATCCTTTCTTCAAAGTGGCCACTGCCTACTATTTTTCCCAATCGGATTGCTGCAAGGCTGCCTCTAAGGAAGAAGGTAGTCCCCAAGTTGTCAGAAGGCAAAGAGAAGCACTGTGATGATCAAGTAAACAAAGAGTGTGGCCATCTTTTGCTATGAAAACAACCTGTGGTCCCAATCCTTTTAGGAACAATAGGAGACAGCAGCCATTTTGAAAAAGAGAACAATTCTTTATGTAATTCTTTAAAGAACATTATTCAGGCTCTGCTGAAAAAGAAACTTACGTAAACAGAATAATGCCAAAAAATGATCATTAATCTTAAAACACAACTTTGAATGTAGCCTATGCAAAACATTTCAGCAGACTTTAAGTATCAGGGAAGCTTGAAGAGTATGTATTATTCTGTTATTCAGATCATTTGGGACAAAAAAATCCCACTGATATTGGGTGCTAAATTTTTTAAATGACCGACTTTTAGATTAATTTTAACTGAAACTATTCATTTATTTGTAAATTCTCCTAAGAATTATTCTGTACTCAAAAAGTGCTGTAATTTTGGAGAGGAGCCATGACAATTACACCCATAATATCACAAGTGAAATTCTCTCATAAAAGGCCTTGACTATTATACAGGGGACAAAAGCCTTACAAAATAACGTTACACACATTTTTTACTATGCCTATTTGCTTTTAATTATCTTCAAATACTCTAAATTAATCACTATTGCAGCCTATAAAAAAGTGGATGCTGCTGAAATCCATGTTGCCTGCTGCATAATCCAACAGTCATTACAATAGAAACATTCCTTAAAGTGCATCTGAGCTTCAAATTTTATTCAGAAAAACAGATTAGAAAATGACTAGTAATTGCAAAAATAGCAGGGTACCTATAAAAATCAAAGTGATTCGTACAGAAACTAGTGACAGAAGGATCTCAGGACTTTCAGGTCAGATAAGTACCCACAAGTTTGGATGCTTAACTGAACTTCGTGGATTGCAAAATCGGTATACATCTCATGAAAATAGTCTCCTGTGCTACTTCAGCACTACCCCTTCTGACCCAAACCAGGAAGTGCAAAAGTGCAATAAAAGTTCCCGGCTAATGGGAGCTGCAGCGCCGGCGCTTTGGGGCTGCGCAGAGCCTCCCTGGCCACTCCTGCGCCTAGGAGCCAGAGGACCATGTCACCGCTTCTGGGAGCCGCCTGAGGTGAGCACTGCATGGAGCCCACACCCCCCTCCCATGCACCAGGACTTTTAATGGCCCAGTCAGCAGTGTATGCAGCTTTATCCAGTTAGCTAACACAAATCTAGAAAGCTGAGGCCCTTGCTGCTTAGTCTCAAAATGAACGAAGTAGATCCTGAATTTCCAAATTCAGCTGTTCTAAGTAAGTAGGTCTTAAGAATCCTATGCATATCAAGACTGACAAAAGCTTTTCTTGCCCCAAATCAGGACAGAAAATGGGAATCATATGTAGAGTTCAACACAAATAAGACAGGACTTTAGAACACTATTTTAAAAAAAACCTAAAGCATCATCATTAGGGCCACACTGCACCTCACAAATAAACAGACTTTTCCTACCTCTCAAATTTTATTCTAAACACAAGATTAAACAAGAAAGCAGGAAAAAGTGTGATGGAGAGTAGGTGGAGACGAAAGCTCAGGGAGCACAAGGGGCATAAAAAAGTTCTGCAGTTATTTAGGCATGTAATATGCATGTCTTAGAATTAATGTGGTAAGTTCACTTTTTTTTTTAAACTCCAAT